>NC_067398.1:149821178-150128469 GCF_016432865.1 Antechinus flavipes | reverse complement strand
AGACCATTACTGATCACAAAATAGAAAATTTTGATTATATCAAATTAAAAAGCCTTTGTACAAACAAAACTAATGCAAACAAGATTAGAAGGGAAGCAACAAACTGGGGAAGCATCTTCACAGTTAAAGGTTCTGATAAAGGCCTCATTTCCAAAATATATAGAGAACTGACTCTAATTTATAAGAAATCAAGCCATTCTCCAATTGATAAATGGTCAAAGGATATGAACAGACACTTTTCAGATGATGAAATTGAAACTATTTCTACTCATATGAAAGGGGGTTCCAAATCACTATTGATCAGAGAAATGCAAATTAAGACAACTCTGAAATACCACTACACACCTGTCAGATTGGCTAAGATGACAGGAAAAAATAATGATGAATATTGGAGGCGATGCAGGAAAACTGGGACACTGATGCATTGTTGGTGGAGTTGTGAATGAATCCAACCATTCTGGAGAGCAATCTGGAATTATGCCCAAAAAGTTATCAAACTGTGCATACCCTTTGATCCAGCAGTGTTTCTACTGGGCTTATACCCCAAAGAAATACTAAAGGAGGGAAAGGGACCTGTATGTGCCAAAATGTTTGTGGCAGCCCTGTTTGTAGTGGTAGAAACTGGAAATTGAATGGATGCCCATCAATTGGAGAATGGCTGGGTAAATTGTGGTATATCAATGTTATGGAATATTATTGTTCTGTAAGAAATGACCAGCAGGATGAATACAGAGAGGCTTGGAGAGACTTACATGAACTGATGCTGAGTGAAATGAGCAGAACCAGGAGATCATTATACACTTCGACAATGATATTGTATGAGGATGTATTCTGATGGAAGTGGATTTCTTTGACAAAGAGACCTAACTGAGTTTCAATTGATAAATGATGGACAGAAGCAGCTACACCCAAAGAAAGAACACTGGGAAACGAATGTGAACTATTTGCATTTTTGTTTTTCTTTCCGAGTTGTTTTTACCTTCTGAATCCAATTCTCCCTGTGCAACAAGAGAACTGCTCGGTTCTGCAAACATATATTGTATCTAGGATATACTGCAACATATCTAACATAGATAGGACTGCTTGCCATCTAGGGGAGGGGGTGGAGGGAGGGGAAAAATCAGAACAGAAGCGAGTGCAAGGGATAATTTTGTAAAAAAATTACCCTGGTATGGATTCTGTCAATATAAAGTTATTTAAAATAAAATAAAATTTTAAAAAGGGGTGAATATTGAAAATTTTCTATGCATATATTTTAAAAAATAAAAAGCTTTAATAATGATAAAAAAAATAAATATCATCAGGCTGGTCAAGCTTTATATTTGTAATTTTGAATAGCAAGATAGGAAGCTAGGAGCATAGTAAAAGCCTGTACAGCCTGCCTTCCTTTCCATGCTCCTACACTACCTCCAGGGAAGAATCCTCGTGGTTTGTGACCCAATGAAATTTGGCAAATGAATATGACCCATTATAAATCTTTTGATCACCTGTCTTTTATCCACGTTGTGGTAGATACCTTTTCAGGATTCACTTTTGCAATACCAGGAGCAAAAAAACCAGCCCAAGTGGTCACTGAATTCCTTATCCAAGCATTTGCAATTATGGGTGTGCCACAAGCCATAAAAACAGATAATCTGTCTGCATATACTTCTAAATATTTTGCACACTTTTGTGCACAGTATAAGATTTTACACACCACTGGCATACCCTTTAATCCTCAAGGACAGGCAATAGTAGAGAGGAGAAATAGAGACATTAAGATGCTCCTCCAAAAACCAAAGAAAGGAGGAGCCACAGGTAACCTTAGAGAACTTCTAAATCTAGCTCTTTATACTATTAATTTCTTGATTTTTGACAAAGATGCACTGGCTCCGGCAGACAGGTTTTATAACCCACCGGAAGGGCAGTGTCCAGTGCGAGCAGCTCCATTGTCTTTAGAAAATCGCCAGGTGATATGGAGAGATCCAGAAAGTGGTGAATGGAAGGGACCAGATAGGCTAACTGCTTGGGGGAGACGATTTGCTTGTATCTCTACAGGTGGAGAAGGAATCAAATGGGTGCCAACGAGCCGTATTCGCCTTGTCCATCGCAGAGAGATGGAGTAGACCCTTGAAACAAAGAAGAAGCCCCAAGAAACACCAGGTGGTTCTGTTGCTGACTGTGCCCACCACTGAAAGAGTATGGCAGTTATGGCATTTGACTCATGGACATCAAAAATTGTTGGACTTGAAAACCCTCAGGAATCATTGGATTCTCTGAGACATGATAAAATTGTTGTAGGACTTGAAAGCCCTCAGGAATCATTAGATTCTCTGAGACATGATAAGATTGTTGTAGGACTTGAAAACCCTCATGAATCATTGGTTTCTCTGAGACTTGATAAACTGTTGCAAGACTTGAAAACCCTCAGGAATCATTGGATTCTCTGAGACATGATAAGATTGTTGTAGGACTTGAAAACCCTCATGAATCATTGGTTTCTCTGAGACTTGATAAAACTGTTGCAAGGCTTGAAAACCCTCAGGAATCATTGGATTCTCTGAGACTTGATAAGATTGTTGTAGGACTTGAAAACCCTCATGAATCATTGGTTTCTCTGAGACTTGATAAGACTATTGCAAGACTTGAAAACCCTGAGGAATCATTGGATTCTCTGAGACATGATAAGATTGTTGTAGGACTTGAAAACCCTCATGAATCATGGGTTTCTCTGAGATTTGATAAGACTGTTGCAAGGCTTGAAAACCCTCAAGAATCATTGGATTCTCTGAGACTTGATAAGATTGTTGTAGGACTTGAAAACCCTCATGAATCATTGGTTTCTCTGAGACTTGATAAGACTATTGCAAGACTTGAAAACCCTGAGGAATCATTGGATTCTCTGAGACGTGATAAGATTGTTGGAGGACTTGAAAACCCTCAGGAATCATTGAATTTTCTGAGAAATGCTAAGACTGTTGCAGGACTTTAAAATCTGCTGGAATCATTGGATTCTGTAACATATAAAAAGAATGTTGCAGGACTTCAAAAACTTGCGGGGATCATTGTATTCTCTGACACATGAAGCAATGGACAATAGATTGGTTTTGGACTATCTCTTGGCTGCTGAAGAAGGCATATGCGTGACTGTTGTTTACATACCCTCCTTCTAGGATTTCTGGAAATCTTTTACAACACCATGTTGATTTATATTGTTTGTTATACCGCTACTTGCATGTACAATTCATGTTTGTTACACCACAGTGAGTTTGCACTGACTGTGGGGAGAGTCATCACTAATAGCCCATGCGTTATTGCTATGTGATTGTGTAATACCTCCCAAGCTGATGGGTTTGTGCATACCTGTTTCTAATAAGACCCTTCAGCCTAGAAACCCACTAGCAACCCCCACTTCCCTTTGGTGCTTTTCATTTCCGTTCCTGAGATGTCAGGAAAGGTGTGATCATCTCCTTTTTAGTGCTTTCACTTCCCTTCCTGAGAAGTCAGGGGGAGATGTGATCACCTCCCCTTGGGGGCTCTCATCTCTCTGAGAGGTCAGGGATAGCATGACCACCTGTGTTCTAAAACAAAAGAAAGCAGGAGATGTAATGAGCTGAATCTGAGCAGAGATCCAAGCACTTATGGCTAATTACCAATTGTACAATACTCTTATCAGTATATTCTTGGAGAAAGAATGGCCCTGCTCACTATGCTGCAGGCTTGATGTGTTGTATAGGAGATTGGGTAGAGGATTTGGGGGTGGAGTGAGAAAGCCAGAGTCACTCCTAGACAGATTCGAGGCAATTGCTCTCACTTTGTATGGCCATTCCCATTCACCTGGACAAAGAATAAAGATCAAGGACTTTTGCTTATCCTGACTCTGGGTGATTTTAAACTACTGTGGGTGCTAACTCGATCATCACAAGATAAGTCCCTTAACTTCCCTTGACCTCAGTATCCTTGCAGGCAAAATGAGGAAATTGGATTAAAATCCCCTTCCTGATTTTATTCTATGACTTATCCTAAGTAAATAAATTTGAACAGGAAAAAATGTTTTTTCTGTATTGTTACATATCTACCAATGAAATGTATATTTTCATATTAAATATGTTATTCACTTTAAACAGGATAGGCACCTAATTCCATATCTATTAAATAGCAAGAATTTAAAAGACACTTTACAGTCACTCATGTAGGAAGATCTTTATAGATAACAACTCAGCAATAATCAAAAGACTATACATTGATTATAGAATCATAGTTGAGAGGTTTCTCAGAGGCCATAAAACATGACCCACATATTATTTTTCACCATAAAAGCGGGTAATTTGAAATTGAAAGTGCCAAAATGGAACCTAGATAATGCAATTTCATTTGCAAGCAATTATAAAATTGCTGCCTTTAAAAATGAAATAACTATTGATCCAATATTCTTCAGATGTTGTTGAAAAACACTATAATTCTGATTCTTTATATAGGTCTATGTATACAAATAAATGACTTAATCTCCTCATTTACAAGGAAATCGAGGCCCAAGATCACACAACTAATGTATCAATGACATGATTTAATTCAAGTCTTTCTGACTCCAAACAGTGGATTATATCCACCATACCATACTATCTCTTCTCTATATTTAAATGTTTAAGTCTACTGACATATTCTGTTGGCTCACGGATACAAATCAGATTTGAGTTTCATTGTCTTCCACAGTGTGCAACCCAATGATAAATATTCAGTTGTTACTGTTGTTGTTTAGTTGCATTTCAGTCATGTCCAGTTCTTCATGACCCCATTTGAGGTTTTCTTGGTGAAGGTATTGAAGTGGCTTGCCATTTTCTTTTCCAGTTCATTTTACAGATGAGAAAACTAGGGCAAATAGGGTTAAGTGATTTGCCCAGGGTCTGATTTGAACTCAGAGAAATGAGTTCCTGATTCCAGACCTGGCACTTTCTCCATTGAGCCTCCTAACTGCCCCTAGTAAGAATCCAGTAATTAATTGGCTTTGTAATACATGTGTGTGTCTATATATGTGTGTGTGTGTGTGTGTGTGTATGTGCATATGTGTGTATATATATATATATATACATATATATATAATGTTTATATTGTATATTGATGATTTTATATTATTAACTTTGTTACTTGAAGTGACAATGTTTTAATTTTCTATACAGCTTCTAATTTTCCATTTCAGCTAAGTCACTACCAAGTCCATTAACTGTTCTGAGTCTACTCTGTAGAATTTGACTAAGAATTAAACTCACCTTACAGGATAGCTGTGAGAACCAAAAAAAAAAAAAAAAAAAAAAAGCTTAGGTAAAGTACTATGCAAACCTTGAAGTGCCATCTAAATATGAGGTAGGAAGAGGAATGTTTACCAAAGAATTAACAAACATTCCCTTCATTTTTGTATTTTTGTAACTATATATGCACAGACACACATTACATTTTTCATAGTAAAAGTGGGTAATTTGAAATCAGAAGTGCCAAAAACGAACCTAGCTAATGCAATTTCATTTGCCAGCTTGCTGCCTTCAACAATGAAATAACTACTTATCCAGTGCTCATGAGATGTTGATGAAAAAGCTTTTCCCACTCCTGCTTTCTAGAGGAATGTTGTTTGTGTGCACAAATGGTCTACATATGAGCATAATGTTTGCTTGAATGCACAGACCCTCCTGTAGCTTCTCCAGTATGCAGCACAGAATTAAATTGGATTATTTAGATTCAGAATATAATGCAAATTGTGCAGACAGTAATGGAACTTATCCCTGAAAATTCTGCTTCCAAACAATGTTTATGAGGATTTAGACTACACTGTAGTAAGTAGTTTCCCAGATAAGTCATATTCAACTCAGTATCTTGCCTCTCAACAGGCTTGGTTTGGATATTCTTTACATCTTAAACCACAGCCAATAATACTTTCTTTGATTCACAGTAAGCACATGCTAGACAAAAACCAAAAAAAAAAAAAAAAAAAACAAAAAACCCCTTAAAAAATGGACTTTATTCAAGTCCTTCCAACAAAGCAGGAATGTGGCAGCTTTGAGAACAGTGGTGATTTGTGAAGGTAGAATTTTTTTAAAGCTGGCAAATGAGGTATCAAAGATATAACAATAAGCTATGTGATTTAGGATCTCAGCAGATTTCTGGTTTAGAACATATCAGTTCTTCTGTAATATTGTTTTATCTCTTTCTAAAACTCTAGCACAAATATGGTTTCTCCAAAATATCATTGATGAGAATAGAAATGACAGAAATTATTGAAAAATTCCCAAGATATCCAGATTGTAGTTCTGAGATGTTCACCTGTGTGTTACAGTCATGAGTGACAATTAAGAGCCAGTCTCTTGAGAACCAATTGTTAAATTTTCAGTGTGAGCATTTATAGCGTAGAAATTGCCAATCACTAAAAGTCACTTTATAAGTGGATCATGCATACATCTGGTGGAGTGGTGGTGAGAAAGAACCAATTGTTAAATATTTACAGCTTGCTCTTGGTTACAAGTCAGTTACCTAAATTGACCTTGAGAATAACTTTATCTTGACTGAATTAATCCATTACAGACCAGAATTGATATGAGTCCTACCACAAGGCATAAATGTTATATTGGAATATAAATATTCTTTGGAATTTTGAACTTTTATATCATTTGAGATTTTAATAGTGATTATGAGAAAGATGGCAGAATCATTTAAAATTGTAATTTAAGAGGATTTATATATTGTATATGCTACTTTAATATATTATTATACCATAATAATGCTATTATGAAGC
This sequence comes from Antechinus flavipes, assembly GCF_016432865.1. NCBI lineage: Eukaryota > Metazoa > Chordata > Mammalia > Dasyuromorphia > Dasyuridae > Antechinus > Antechinus flavipes. The sequence goes on along the minus strand of NC_067398.1, from coordinate 150,121,709 downwards.
CATTATCATACTATATGTTATAACAATATTTATATTTATGTTATAATATTATATGTTGTTATAATATAATATGATATAATAATATAGCATATGACTTTTGCCAAAAATAGCAATTTAGTGCTCTAAGATTTAGAGCAAGAAAGGACCTTTTTAATAGTCTAATTATGATGTAGGAAGATTATGTAATGTTTATTCATGTAGATTATGTGTCTATTTGGGTGGGCCTAGATGTAGCTTTCAGGAAGTTATGAACATATATCTCTTGAGTCTCCTCTTTCCACTCTTCTCCAAAGAAGGTTTCCATTCTTGCCAGGAAGAAGAAAAGGTTGGAGCCAGAGACTGGCCACTCTGTTCCCCTCAATTAAAAAGTACTAGGCTAGAAATATATATATATATATCTGCTCCCTTAAATAGGGGGAAATAATTTTTAGGTTCAAGCTGAGCTCTTGATTGCCATCTCTTAACTGGGACAGATTACCCCCAACTACATATCCAAGATTTGATTTTCCATCTTCAGTTGGAGTAGGCAAATTACAGCCTGAGGGCTAAGTCCTGTCCCCTCCTCAGCTAAGAATGGTTTTTACATTTTAAAACATAAAACTTTATTTTAAAACACAAAATCCATTTTTAGCTCACAGGACTTTACAAAAATAAGTGTCAGTGCTATAGTTTGCTAACCTTTAGACAATAAGACCACTCAGATCCCCTCTAATTCTGAATATGAAGGAATGTGCAAAAGAACTTGAGCTTTTAGTAGATTGCTAACTCAAAATGAGCCAACAGTGTGATATGAAGCCAAAAAATAGTACTGCCAATCTTAGGCTAGATGAAGAAAGGCATGTCCAGAATGAGGAATGTGTTAGTTCTCCTGTACTCTGTCTTAGTTAGATCACATTTGGAACATTGTTCAGTTCTGGACAACACATTTTAGGAAAGATGTTGGCAAACTGGAAAGAATCCAGAGGATGTTGATCAGAAGGTTAAAAACACTAAAGGTCTTGTTGAAGAAAAAGGGAATGTTTATCCTAGAGGAGAGAAGGCTTAGGAAAGACAAGATAGTTGTCTTCAAGGACTTGAAAGGTTGTCAGATGAATGCAGGGATTTGGCTTCTTCTGGACCCAGAGTACTTAGAGCAGTGGATGGCAGATATAGAGGAACAGGTTTAGGTTCAAAGTAAGGGAATGCTTCCTAACAATTAGAGGTGATCAAAAATGGAGTTAGCCGTGGGATGACACTGAGATCTACCAGGGTTCAGCCCACCCTCCTTTACTTCCCTATAAGAATGACTTTTTCCTGAAATGTAATACAACTGCCCCTGGACCTGATTGGTCTTCTTCCTGCTTTTAATTGTTAAATTTTTCTTTCTTTCTAGCCTAAATTTGCACCATAATATAATAGACTTAGAAATGGAAAGGATTGCAGAAGTAATATAGGCCAATACCCTCACTTTACAGTGTAGAGAATTTATGTGAATTTTCCAAGATTATCCAGGTACTAAGTGATATAGTGGGTTCCGAAATTTAAGCTTGGATGTGGAGTATGGGTTAGTTCCTTGGAGGGCATCAGGGTTAGCCAGAGTCAGGCTAAATTAAAGTCCTTGGTCTCTGGGGGGAGAAGTGAAGGAGACAAACTGCCACAAGCCTCCTCTGACTCTCAAGTCCAAAGTCATTAACTTCTCTCCTTGTTCTGCCACAAAGTGACTCTGGTCTGTCTCACCCCATCCTCTAATCCTGGCCTATGATTATACCACCAAACACTGAGCCAGCATCAACTGTGAGAAGAGCCATTTATCCAAACATATGCTAATAGAGTCATTGTCTCATATCAAATAGGTAATTAACCTTAAGTGCTCAGTTGTCTGATTCAAGCACACTTTTTTCAGAGTTTCAGCCCTTTACATCTCCTGCTTTCTTTTGTTTTAGAGCACAGGTGGTCATACCATCCTTGACTTCTCAGGGAGGTGAGAACCCAAAAAGGTGGTGATCGTATCCTCCCTGACTTCTCAGGAAAGGAAGTGAAAACACCAAAAAGAGGTGATCACGTTTCACTCCCCCCAACTTCTCAGGAATAGAGATGAAAGCACTAAAAAAGAGATGATCACACCCTCCCTGACTTCTAAGGAAGAGAAATCAAAAATACCAAAGGGAAGTGGGGAGTCAAGCCAGATATTGCTAGGAGGTTTCTAGGCTGAAGGTTCTTACTAGAAACAGGTATGTACAAACCTATCAGCATGGGAGGTATTACACAATCATATAGCAATAAAACAGAGGCTAGCAGTGATGACTTTCCCCACACCGGTACAGGCTCAATGTGGTGTAACAAACATGAATTGTACATGCAAGTAGTGATATAACAAACAATATGAATTAACATGGTATTATAAAAGATTTCCAGAAGTCCTAGAAGGAGGGTATGTTAATAACAATCACACATACGCCTCCTTCAGCAGCCAAGAGATAGTCCAAAACCAATCTACTGTCTATTGCTTCACTTGTCAGGGAATCCAATGATTCCTGAGGGTATTCAAGTCCTACAACAGTCTTATCATGTCTCAGAGAATCCAATGATTCTTGAGGGTTTTCAAGTCCTAAATCACTCTTGCAGTTGAGTGGAAAACAGATTGGAATGAAGAAAGATCTAAGGCAGGGAGACCAGTTTGAAGGCTATTGGAACGAGCTAAACAAGAGAAGATCAAGGCCTAAACTAAGAAAGTGGTTACATGATTAGACAGAAAAAAGATGTAGATGAGAAATGTTGTGAAGGTAGAAATCACATGATTAAGCAATAACCAACTGCAAAGTGCCTTGAAGATGAAGTGTTGAGTATCAATAATCCTCAATTGAATTGCTGGAGAAAGAAGAAAACAGTGGTTTATGAGATGCTCCAGGACTAAATCTGATTTTTATCATCCTAGCATTTGGGGATACTGGGTCATGTTATATATGTTGCCACTGATATGTTAAATGTGTTGCCATTGATAATATGAAACAATTTGAAATATGCAATTATTTTCTTAGAGTCTTAAGATTTTATACTGTTGTAAATGTCAAAAACTATTCTTTGAGAAGATTCATTTGAATAGGAGCAAATGTGAGGCTGGCCTGAGGTTGGGTGCAAAAATACAAAGAACAGTCTGAAAGGAAAAGTGGAGCAGTGTCTTGGGACAGAGTGGTTCAGATGATTCATCTCCCCTAGAGTCCTTTGAGGATGGTTGTGCTCCAGGTTCCTCTGAGGGAATCATGAGTTGAGACTTGGATAGTGGTTGCCATCAGGAGGAAACACAACCTCCTGGAAAAAAAAATTGTATCTCCAGAGAGATACCCCCAGACAAAACCCCTTTTATCCAATGCCAGTCATAGCTCTGGAATTTAGATTTACTGAGAACCATCTAATCCAGTGGTTCTCAAACTTTTGAATCTCAAGACCCCTTAAAACCCTTAAACCCTTTACAATCAACCCCAAATATGTAGATTTTATCTATTGATAATTTCCATGTTAGAAACTAAAGCATCTTAGTGCTATTGTGAAAATAGTTTTGATTTTAAACACCCCATGAAAACATCCCTGAACCATAACTTCAGAATCGCTGATCTAAGCCAACTATCTTATTTAACAAATGAGAAAACTGGAGCCCCCAGAGTTTAAATGATGTGGTAATGATTTGTTTAAATGACATAGTGAATAGACTACTAGATCTGAGGTTAGGAAGACCTAAATTCAAATCCAGGCTTAGATGTTTACTAGGTGTGAGACCCTGAACAAGTCTTTTAATCTCAATTTTCTCATCTGTAAAATGAAGATAATATTAGTACCTACCTCCCATGGTTTTAAAGATCAAATGATGCAAACCTTAAAGTGCTATATAAATATTAGCAATCATTGTCATCATCATCATCATTTTTGTTATTCTTGTTATCACAGAGGAAATAAAGATTTGAATTTGCTTACTTTAAATATAACTATGCCACATTAAACTGATATGAGAGTAATGCATGTATATTTATTCTTTGGACTCTGTAGAAATCATATTAATAATAATAATAATATGAATGGCACACTGAAAGAAATCAGATGCTACAAATCAATAAATAACATTTGAGAATACTCTACAAATGTATGGTAACCACAACACTAAGTTGCTAAAGGCTTTGGAAAATAAATAATTAAGTCTGAACTTTTAAAAGCAACATGGATTGACGCAAATAATAACTTAATGGGTATAGCAGGAGAATCTGAGGCAGCGGGAAGGAAAGCCCTGTTTATATATTCAGTTCTCTGATTGTTTCCAGAATGCAGTCTTATAACTGGAACATTTAACCTTTTTCTCCAGCCTTGGAATGAAAAATTGGTTTAGGATTATGTAATTATTGCTCTTTTAGGAAGAGGACATAATATGGTGAATATTGAAAGGTGTAATAAAAATGAGCAAATAAATGAAGTCATAACAGAACTCAGTTTGGGCTTTTCGGGAGTTCAGGAAAATACAGTTATTTACATCTTTGGTAAGATAGACACATAAAGATACAGCACTGATAGGAAATGTTTTCTTAACTTGAAAAATTATTGCTTTTACTACCTGAAGACAGAATGGTTTAAGTCCATTCTAGGAAGTATCTAGCTAAACTAGGCAAATAGTGCAAACTTTGTAATGGTTAGGAAAATAGGGTTCCAGTGAGGATCTCACTGTCACTCTGGAGCCCCCAGAGTTTAAATGACACAGTGAATAGACTACTGGATCTGAGGTCAGGAAGACCGAAGTTAAAACCTTTGGTGACAAGCCTCTGGATTCTATTAAGGTCAAAGTTCTTTCCATTTCATCAGGCTGCCTCTTGTATACATGTTATCATTAATTTATATACATGTTATCATTGAGTGGTATAACTTGTAGCGGGAAGAAGAAAGTTAGTTGCAAAGGGACTCCAAATGGGAGAAGTGCCTGAATAGACCTGCAAATGCACAGGCTTGTATTTTCCTCTTAGCTCTAAAAAAAGTTCCCCTATTCTTTAGTTTCCAATTGCTAACATTATTAAGTTCAGCAAACAATGCAGTTTTTTCTTACACATGAGTAGGAAAAGATCTATCCACCAGTCTGACATTGTCTCTGGTTTCATAACTGTATTAATAGATTTGCTGTTTTCTCCTAAATTCTTAGAATAAATAATTTCTAGGCAGTTTTCAAATTATTAGGAAGGTAATTGAGTTAATGTTAATATATTGAAATATAACAACAGAGATTTTTTTTTTATTACTTACAAATATTATATGATTTGATTGATTGATCTATTTTATCCGGTGTGGAAGTGCTACAACTACCAATCATATGTTCCTAATTTAATTACTTAATAATTTCAACTTGCTCTATTTCTCTGGCCTAGACTGCTTTTCCCCTTTTAAGGCAAAATACCACTTCTTTCTCTTGGGAGCTCACCATATTAATGCTGGACTCCCAATCAGTTTTAGATTTATGGCAGCTTAGAGCTTCACTAGCCTTGGCTTTCCCTAGGAGCAGGGATTTCAGGCCTGCTGGCTTACCTGATTGATTTTGACAAAGACTGGCAATATTTCAGACATGGGGTAACAAATTACTCATTCCCTGTTTAGATGGCAGAAAATATAGGTGGAATGAAGACTGAGACTATTTAGGTATCATCAGAAAAACCCTGATCAAAGATGTCTCCTTCACATATTCGACATTTGGGTTAATAAGTTCCTTTTTAAAATTAGATATAATATCTTCTCCCCAGTAAATCCATCAGCCATTCACACATTTCTATTTGAACAAAGTCTAGTTTACTTTTCTCCTAACAGCTGAAGGAAAAGCAGTTTTATAGGGAGGAAGATAAAGCAAAGGAGTTAAGGGATAGAGTCTGATAATATTGGAATTTGAACTACTTTTTAGGTTTGAAGACTAGACTATACTACCACAATGTTTGAATTAAATGGGACAGAAGACACCCTGAGTATACTGTGTGTGCTAGGAAAGATAGAGGGCTAGGAGATTTGAGGGGGGCATAAAGGGAGGCAAGTATTATTTGCCAAAGACATAGAAAATATCATTCAAGCATACAGAAAGAAGAAAGAATTTGCATATCAAAAAATACCCATCAGGATTTCATCAGACTTCTCAGACAAAACAATGGAGCAAAAATGCAGTTAATCCAGAATATACATGAGACTAAAAAACATAAACTTGAATCTTGCCATCCATCTTTCAGCTAATATAAGCATTCTTTTTTGAAGGCAAAAGAATGATATTTAAAAAAAAAAAAACTTTTAAGGATTTGTTAGTGGAAGTCCATTCAATCACAAATACTTAAGACATGAAATGATTGCAGAGAGAATCTAGAGATTATCATCAACCACAGTTGAAACTATAAGAATAATATTTCTTCTTAAAAATTAAATTACGTAAAATCTTATTTTGTCTAAAAGAAGCCGATCAAGTATAAATATATGATGAAAAAGAGACTTTTAGATATCCAAGAAATAAAGCAAAGGTAGTGAAAGGGAAAGGAGTATGTTATTGTCAAAGTAAAGTTCTTATTCTTAATAAAGGTAGTAGAAAGAAACTAAACTTGAAAGAATTATATAGTTTCTGTTTTAAATTACAAAGGTTGTTTAATTAATGTGGATTTACAAATAAAAATAAATTTAATAGAATTAAAGAGATAATTCATGTTGGGGGGAAATGGCAGATGATATTAGATCTAGCCATTTTTATATTAAATATGAACGGGCTGAATTCCCCTATTAAAATAATTACATCATTAGTTTAAAAAATTCAACAATATGTTGCCTACATGAAACACTTCTAATTTAAGTATATATGTTTAAATATATAAATTATACTATAAGATCTTGAAAAACTGAATTAAGTAAAATAAAATATATTCTATTTGTGTTCTATTAAATCTGGGTTAACAATCTACACAATAAAATAAGAAAGTTTTAATTCCCTTTTGATATATTGTGTATAATATGTTGTATACAAGAAATACATTTAGTGTCAAGAGATGACCACAGATTCAAAGAACAGAGATTAAGCAGAAATGAGCTACTATTGTTATTATTTTGCTAAAATGTGGTTTTTTTTTCCCTTATAATAAAAGTCATTCTGATTTTATGGTAAGATTTCTCTTCTTGTTTTGTTATTTGGTCATATTTATTGAAATGATTAAATTCAAAAGAAAAAGTTAAATTTTAAAAAAGGAAACCATAGATATAAAAAGTTTATTGAACAAACTGAAATTAATAGACTTTAGAGAGGACTAAATAGGGGATAAAAATGAATGTATTCTTTCTCCTGAGTACACTCCCAGAAATTCATAATGTTTTCAAACACAAAGTAGTATCATCTTTTTATTTCTCACCTGGCTAAATTCACTTTTTGGAATTCTTTGGCTTCTCCATTATGCCCTCAATAAACCTACCATTGAAAAATCTCATTAGATCTTGCAAGATCCAATCAGCTTTGATACTCATACCTCATTAATATCTTTTGCCTTTCTGATTGAAGGTAGATCTTTAAACACCTTCATTTAAGAAGGGGAACAGTTAACTGCATTCATTCTGGACTTCTTTAACTTCTCTAGTATCACTCATTTTGAACTTTTTTTTGGTATCTCCACCATATTCCTATAGCAGTACCTCTCTCATCCTTTTCAGCTTTCTTTTGTATATTGTCTTCTCCCATTAGATTATAACTTTCTTGAGGGCAAAAAATGTCTTTCTTTTTTGTGTGTCTCTATCTTTAAAACTTTATTCTGGTACATAATTGGAGCTTGAAAGATGTTAATTGACTGCCAATTAATGTCAGGCAAATCCAAAACGGCAAAAGCTGAATGTTCAAAATTTTTGAGGGATTATTTATGTGAAACTTTGTGTATGGAAGTGAAAGTGTGTGTGTATGTATGTGTCTGCAATATGTAGTAAGGATAGAAGAGTTGCAGCTGAAAAGTTCTCATACAGGTATGGTTCAGAATTGTGGTATGAAGAAGCAAATGAGGAGAAGTATGCTTTTCTTGTGTTTCATCCCTGATAGCATGCTGCTCTTAAATTTGAAGGCCAGATGAACTGAGACCTATAAGCAACAGGCAACAGGTATATACGATGGGACTGGGAGAGGTTTTGATGGAATAGATGTTATAGAACCTGCAACAGACTTATTGGCAAGAGTTGCTGCCTTCATAAAACACAGGTTGTTCTATCTTCCTAATTTTGAAGTGAAAAAGTATACAAAACATTAGTGTTTCATAAAATTATATATGTTAAACATGGAGGAAATTTCTCTAATAAAGACTGAAAAAATGGATAGCAAAATAAAGATAAATTTCTGTTTATATTTTATATAACATGGCATAACAAAAGTTTAGCTTTTTATGGCTTTTAAAAAAGTTCAAAGAAAAATGGTGTAATAGACTCACTTCAATTATTGAGGGAAAATGAATTTGCATCCAGCAAACAAATGAAAAGAAAATGTTTGGAGTCAGGGTACATCCATTTCTTTTACATAAAATAAAAACATTCTATGTAATTAAAAAAAATAGAGCCAAGATTTTTAAATGAAAAAGGTTATTTTAAAGGATTTTCATTAGGATTAAGGTTAAGATTGGGTTATAGTTATGATAAATATATCGGATTATAAATTGGCATACCAACATTTAAAAGAAACCAATATAAATATACAGTATAACACACAATCTGCCATGGATAAATGGTCAAAAATAGAAAAAAAAAACAATTTGGAAAAATAGGAAAAACAAATTGTGAATAATCATTTGAGAAAATTTTCAAATTTACTAATAAATGGTAACATCTGATTGCCATAAAATTGGCAAAACCAAAATGAGAACACTCAATGCTGTTAGAATTTCAGGCAAATTAGGTACACTCATGCATTTCTTTTATTATTATTATTATTATTTTAGTCAAGCAGAACCAAGAGACACTCATGCATTGCTACTGATTTTGCAATTTGATATAACTTCTTTGCAAAGCAATATGACAGTGTAGCCACAAGAATTCTAAAAGCTAGCATATCCTTAATCCAATAACCCCACTTGGGAATATACCTAAAGAAAGTCATATTTTCTTTTTAGTTAAAATCAGTAGAAACATATTTGTAGTTAGATTATTTGTAACAGCAAAAAAGTGGAAATTACTATAATGACAGATTAGCTAAATAAATTCTAGTATAGTGGTATTAATTGAACATTACACTGGCATAAAATGACAATCATGAGAAATTGAAAATGTAGTGTAAACTGAACAAAACAAAAATCAGTTATTGAAATCCAAAACTATTGGATCAAATACTGTCCTCGGATGCTTAGTTACTTCCATAGAAACTTTTAGGCTTTTCATCTGTAAAACAAAGTGGTTGTATTTTATGTCCTCTGAGCTTTTTTCCAACTCTAAACTGATGCTGTGATCTTGAGAATAGTACCTACTAAAAATAACAATTTGAAAAAAAAGTTTACATTTGCACATATGTAAATAGAGATCAAGGCAAATTTTATATTCTTGTATGTTGTTACAAATTGTAAATAATCATAAGTGTTTGTATAGTGGATTTCTTTTGCTTTAGGAAATTAACTTCACAGTAGATTTTCCAAAAGGTTCCATTACTAGTTAATGACAAAGCTAAGACTAGAACTCAGCTCTCTAGATTCAAAGGTCAGGCTTCTTTTCCTTGTACCATTGGAGAAGAAATAAAGTGTGAAGAACTGGATAGTGTGAACACAATAATTTTCCTGGCCACTTTTCCCACTAGTTCCATTTCAATTCTAAGAAAACATAGTATGTTGTTGTTGTTCATTAATTTTTCTGATTTCCTGTTTCATTCCACAGAATTAAGAATAATGACAAACAAATAAACAAACAAAAAACTTTTATTACAAATGTATAGTTAAGGAAAACAATTTCCAGCCTGACAATGTTAAAAACAAAAACAAAACCCCCAAACATATTTCACTCTGCATTCTGAATCCTTCTTCTATCTTTCAGGAGATAGGTGGTGTGTTTCATTAGTAGTCTTCTGGAATCATGGTAATCATTATGCTTATCAGCATTCCTAATTATTTCAAAGTTGTTTGTCTTTACCCTATTATCATTATATGATCTGTTCTGGTTCTTTTAACTCAGTCTGTATAAGTTCATAAAACTCTTCCTAGGCTTCTCTAAAAACATCTCCTTCAGAATTTCTTATAGTGTAATAGTATTTCATCACATTTTTATATTTTAACTTGTCCAGCCACTTTCTTATTCACTGAGAGGGCACCATCTCAGCTTCCCATTCTTTGCCATTTCAAAAAGAGTTATAAATATTTTTTGTACATACTTAGTGTTTGATTTGCTTAGAACTAATTATTCTTTTATCTCTACTTCATCTAATCCCTCCTTCCCCTATCTCCCTTTCCTCTCTATTTTCCTGATGTGTGAAATATATTTTTGTACCCAATATTTGTGTGTAGGTATGTATTAGGTTCTTTGATTAGTTTAGATGAGGAGATTGATGTGTTAGCTATTCCTCCATTTCCTCTTCTTTATGTATATAGACATCTACTTGCATTTGCAAATGTTTGGAAGTCCTCTGTTTTTTTAAAGGTCCATTTCCCCTTCCCCCTATAAAGTTATGCTAAGTATTTTTGGGAGACTATAAGTCTATATCCTCTGCTTTCTGGATTATCATATTCTAAATTTACCACTCATTTACAGTGGTCACTGCTAAATCATGTGTGCTCTGACTGGCTCCTTGGTACTTGAATTCATTCTTTCTGGCACTTGCAGTGCTTTTACTAAGAAGCCCTGGATTTTGATTATAATGTTCCTGGGATTTTTCATTTTGATGTTCCTTTCAGGAAATGGCTGGAAATCCTTTCTAATTCTATTTTGTCCTCTGGTTCTAAGAGACCTGGACAATTTTCTTTTTTAATTTCTTAAAATAAAATGTCTATGATCTTTTTGGTCATATTGTTCAAATAGTCCAAAGTTCTTAAGTTTTCTTCTTGATCTGTTTTCCGGGTCAATTGTTCTTCCTATGAGATAATTTACATTTTCTTCTATTTTTAAATATTTTCATTTTGATTGAATATTTCTTGTCCCATAAGTCATTGGCTTCTTTTTTTTATATTTTATTTTATTGTATAATAAATTTATATTGACAGAATCCATGCCAGGGTAATTTTTTTTTACAACATTATCCCTTGCACTCGCTTCTGTTTCGATTTTTCCCCTCCCTCCCTTCACCCCCTCCCCTAGATGGCAAGCAGTGCTATATATGTTAGATATGTTGCAGTATATCCTAGATACAATATATATTTGCAGAACCGAACAGTTCTCTTGTTGCACAGGGAGAATTGGATTCAGAAGGTAAAAATAACCCAGGAAGAAAAACAAAAATGCAAATAGTTCACATTCATTTCCCATTGTTCTTTCTTTGGATGTAGCTGCTTCTGTCCATCATTTATCAATTGAAACTCAGTTAGGTCTCTTTGTCAAAGAAATCCACTTCCATCAGAATACATCCTCGTACAATATTGTTGTCGAAGTGTATAATGATCTCCTGGTTCTGCTCATTTCATTTAGCATCAGTTCATGTAAGTCTCTCCAAGCCTCTCTGTATTCATCCTGCTGGTCATTTCTTACAGAACAATAATATTCCATAACATTGATATACTACAATTTACCCAGCCATTCTCCAATTGATGGGCATCCATTCAATTTCCAGTTTCTAGCCACTACAAACAGGGCTGTCACAAACATTTTGGTACATACAGGTCTCTTTCCCTCCTTTAGTATCTCTTTGGGGTATAAGCCCAGTAGAAACACTGCTGGATCAAAGAGTATGCACAGTTTGATAACTTTTGGGGCATAATTCCAGATTGCTCTCCAGAATGGTTGGATTTGTTCACCACTTCACCAACAATGCATCAGTGTCCCAGTTTTCCCACATCCCCTTCAACATTCATCATTATTTCTTTCTGTCATCTTAGCCAATCTGACAGGTGTGTAGTGGTATCTCAGGGTTGTCTTAATTTGCATTTCTCTGATTAATAGTGATTTGGAACACTCTTTCATATGGATGGTAATAATTTCAATTTCATCACCTGAAAATTGTCTGTTCATATCCTTTGACCATTTATCAATTGGAGAATGGCTTGATTTCTTATAAATTAGAGTCAGTTCTCTATATATTTTGGAAATGAGGCCTTTATCAGAACCTTTAACTGTGAAGATGCTTTCCCAGTTTGTTGCTTCCCTTCTAATCTTGTTTGCATTAGTTTTGTTTGTACAAAGGCTTTTTAATTTGATATAATCAAAATTTTCTATTTTGTGATCAGTAATGGTCTCTAGTTCATCTTTAGTCACAAATTTCTTTCTCCTCCACAAGTCTGAGAGATAAACTATCCTATGTTCCTCTAATTTATTTAGAATCTCGTTCTTTATGCCTAGGTCATGGACCCATTTTGATCTTATCTTGGTATACGGTGTTAAGTGTGGGTCCATGCCTAATTTCTGCCATACTAATTTCCAGTTATCTCAGAAGTTTTTATCAAATGATGAATTCTTATCCCAAAAGTCAGGATCTTTGGGTATGTTAAACACTAGATTGCTATAGTTGACTATTCTGTCTTGTGAACTTAACCTTTCCCACTGATCAACTAATCTATTTCTTAGCTAAGTCATTGCCTTCTTATTTGGTACATTCTAATTCTCTGGGAGTTTGTTACTTCAACAAGGTTTCTCATCTCTTGTACTGTATTATTGAAACTTTTCCCAAACACTTCTTTCATAGCCTTCATTTATTTTCCATTTATTTTTACCTCAGGTACTCTTATTTCATTGCAAAAATCTTTTTTAAAAAATCTCTTAAAAAAAAAAAAAACTCTTGCTTCATTTCTTTGAAGGATTCTAGATAAATTTGTACCACAATGTATGTTAATCTGAGACTTTGTAGATGTTTTGGAATTTTTCTCTTTTATGTTCACATCTTGAATTTCTCTATAAGTGTACTGGCTCTTTATGGTGGGACTATTATTAGTCTTTTTGCTCATTTTTCCAGCCTACTTCCTGACTTTGAACTTGAAGTTAGGGCTGGGCTTTGCACATTTCTGGAGGAAAGGTCTGGGCTGGTCCTTTTGCTGCTTTCTTGAGATATTGTATGTTGGGTTATTCTAGGATTGAGGGACAGGCAGGAGACTTACAAGTTTTCAATGTTCCCATAGTGGTTTGATTTAGGGCAAAGTCTAATTGCGTCCTGACCCCACTTTGATCTGAGTCCTGAAGAGTATCAGAATTAGAGGGTCCCTTTTTTACCTGTAATTCCCCTCCTGGTTATTCCTCTGCAGGCTTCAGACTGGGCCAGAAGTTAGAATTGAGGCCCTGCTCTCTTCTCAGGGACTTGAGCCCCACCACACAGATCCCTTAGATCTGTGACCTGAAACTGAATAATGGGTAACAAAGCTTCCACTTAGCCTCTGTTCTTGCATCCTGCAGGTCCCATCATGGATCTGAGGCCTCCTCTTGCCCTCGGACACAGTTTCTCTTTGGGCACAGAGTGTTCTACTAGCTGATGCCCTTGGCAAGACTTTGTTGATGATAATGCTTTTATGCTTCTTACGCTATAAGGTTGTTATGAAAATCAAATGAAATAAATTATGTGGAAGAGATAGAAGTAATAACAATAATACTGTTTTATTAAGTATCTCCATATCAAACACTTACAATCTTCAAGCCACCTTGAATGGAAGATTTTTTAAAACTTTATAATAACTTTTTATTGACAGAACCCATGCCAGTGTAATTTTTTACAACATTATCCCTTGCATTCACTTCTGTTCCAATTTTTCTCTTCCCTCCTTCCACACCCCCTTCCCCCCCTTAGAGGGCAAGCAGTCTTATACATGTTAAATATGTTATAGTATATCCTGTATACAATATATGTGTGCAGAATCGAACAGTTCTCTTGTTGCACAGGGAAAATTGGATTCAGAAGGTAAAAATAACCCAGGAAGAAAAACAAAAATGCAAATAGTTTACATTCGTTTTCTAGTGTTCTTTCTTTAGGTGTAGCTGCTTCTGTCCATCATTGAGCTATTGAAACTGAGTTCGGTCTCTTTGTCAAAGAAATCCACTTCCATCAGAATACATCCTCATACAGTATCGTTGTTGAAGTATATAATGATCTCCTGGTTCTGCTCATTTCACTTAGCATCAGTTCATGTAAGTCTCTCCAAGCCTCTCTGAATTCATCCTGCTGGTCATTTCTTACAGAACAATAATTTGAATGGAAGATTTAAAAATATAGAGACCTTACAGAAGAAATTAAAACCATAAGGAAACAGGATGAGGAGAATATCATTCTTATTGTTCCATTCACTATTATTAAACTTGTACTGGAAATGCCTTCATTGAGCCCTCAGGAGTATGAGTTTAAATCCCATAAAAAGTAATTATTTTATACTTGTCCAACAGATTGTTAGACAACTAGATGGTGCAGTAGAAGAGTACTGGTCCGGGAAACCAGGAAAACTCATCTTCCTGAGTTCAAATCTGACCTTAGATATTTACTACTTATGTGACGGTCTGAATCACTTAACCTTGTTTGTCTTAATTTTCTTATCTGTAAAAGGGGCTGGACAAGGAAATGGCAAACCACTCAGTATCTTTGCCAAGAAATCCCAAATGGAATCACAAAAATAATTTTAAAAGACTGAACAACAAAGAAGAGATTATAGAATATAGGCATCTAGACAACAATAGATAGACCATGGAATCAAGAGTTAAAAAGATCTGAGTTCAAATATACACTTACTAGCTGTCTGCCTCAGTTTCCTTATGTGTAAAGTAGAGATAAGGAAAGCACCTTCTTCCCAGGGTTTTTGTGAGGATAAAATGAAATATTTCTGAAGTATTTTGCAAACCTGAAAGTGTTATACAAATGTTGTCTAAAAGGAATAAAATAATATGTACTTGTAATGGGGCCATGACAACAACAAATGGAGCTGAATCCCATCTAAAAAGATGAGAAAAGGTTTCAGAAAAACCTGGAAAGACTTACATGAACTTATGCATAGTGAAGTGGACAGAATCAGGAAAAGATTATACACAGTAACAGCAAAATTGTTTGATGAAGAATTGTAAATAACTTAGGTATCCTCAGAAATACAATGATCTAAGACAATTCCAAAGGACTAATGATGAAGCATACTATCTATCTTCAAAGAAATTACTGATATTATTTGAATACCGATGGAAATGTTATTTTTCACTTTCTTTCATTTTTTTTGTTCAATTTTTTTTTGTATAAAATGATTAATATAGAAATGTTTTACATAATTGCATTATATAAACCTATATCTGGTTACTTACCATCTCAAGGAAGGGGCAGGGGAGGGAAGGAAGAAGGGATAGAATTTGGAACTCAAAACTTGAAACAAAAATATTTTAAAATTTTAAAAAAGGATGCATATAAGAGTATAATAGTAGTAACTAATATTTATAGAGTACTTTAAGATTTGTTAAACACTTTACATAAATAAGATCTCATTTGATCCTGACAACAATTTTGTGAAGTGCTGTTATCCTTATTTTATGAGGAAATGAATTCATACTAAATGACTCACTTAGAATCACATAGTTATAACATTATTAAGAAGTTGAATCTAGACCTGTTTTGAGTCTAACTGTATATGGGGCAGCTAGGTGGTGCATTGGATTGAGCACTGGACCTAGAGTTAGGAAGATTCATCTTTCCCCAGTTCAAATCTGATCTCAGACATTTATATGTGGTATGACTTTGGACAAGTCATTTAATCCTGTTTGCCTCAGGTTCCTCATCTGTAAAATAAGCTAGAGAAGGAAATAGCAAACCATTCTAGTATCTCTGCTTAGAAAATCTCCAAATGAGATGATTAAGAGCTAGACAACTGAAACAATTCAACAACAACAACAAAACAACACTGTCCACTATTCTCTGAGCCTCGCAATTATAGTAGAGTTTTATGATAAACTACATAACTGTCCTACAAGTATTATTGTTACTTCCATTTAAACAAAGGGATCCTTAGATTTAGGATAATAATGTTTATATTTTTAAGCACCCCTGGTTTTCATCAGTATTATTTACAAGTATGCAGCTTCCAATACTTGAGAAAAGACTTTTGAGGTTATCTTCTCTACTTAATCTCCCATGGGAATCAATTACATTAATTATCAATGACTTGCCAAAGGCTGGATTTTAAACCCAGATTTTGGAACTATAAATCCCATCTATTTTCTACTGCATTATGCTATCTGTACACACAGAAAACATTTTACTTATAATAATTCACTAACACAGTGCCTAGGGATTGGTTCTGAAGTAGAGATTTCATTGGTTTAGGAAACTCCAGGTGAGGAAACTCCTATCAATGCAAATTTACTAGTATTCTTCAATTGACATCATCAGAAATTTGCCTAAAAGCACAGAGAAATTAAGTGACTTGCTAAAAGTCAGCCAGTAAAAGAGATGAGATTTGAATCCACTCCAAGGCTAGGTAAGTTTTTATCCCTTATACCATGCTGCCCTCACATAGTAATGGGTATTAAATAAATATTTGTTGCTTGCAATTACTAGTTGAATAAATACTCCATTATCCATTCTCATGAAAAAATCTAGCTTAGTATATGTGATATATATAAAATTATGCCTGAAAAGGAAATTATATTTAAAATAACAGCAGAATGTGTAAAATATTTAGGAATCCTATTTCCAAAAAACACACAGGAATTAAATGAATATGACTTCAATGTACTCTATAGAAATACGGAAAGACTTAAATAATTGTTTTATTAATATTGTGGGGTTTTATTTTAATCACTACAATTTCTCCCAGTATCTTTTTCCTTTCCCCTTCTGGAGAGCTAGCTCATATAACAAATATTACTTTTTTGAGATAAAGATTAAAAATCAAAAGATATGCCTGTGCAACATTTGTGGACTTTCCCACCTTTTCAAATAATGGAATGGAAGTACCTTCTCTACTTCTGAATTATGCTTGTTCTTTATAATTTTGCAACATTCACTTTCTGGTGTATTTTTTTTTTTCATTTACATTGTTATAATTACTGTCCATATTGTTTTCTTCATTCTGCTGACTTCACTCTGCTTCAGTTCCTGCAAGTTCATGCTTCTCTGAATTTGTCAAATTCATTATTTATTATAGCATATTAATATTCTATTACATTCATACAGGCACAATTTGTTTAGCAACTCCAAATCTGATAGATATCCAATCTGTTTCCAATTTTTGTAATTGCAAAAAGTACTGCTATAAATTTGGGAACTTTCTTTGTTATTAGCTTTTTTGGGATAAAACTGGTAAGGGAATCTCTGGATCAAAGGATATAGATATTTTAGCTACTTTATTGGTTAATTTCCAAATTGTAAAGCAAAACGGTTATATTGCTTTATAATTCCAACAACACTACACTAGTACGCATACCTTTCTGCCACCTCTCTAATATCTTTGATAGATAATTCCCATTTTTTGCTATCTTTGCCAATTTTGGGGGTTTAAAGCAGTATCTCAGGTTGTTTTGATTTTCATTACTTTTATTATTTGCGATTTGGGACATTAACAACATATGGTTGTTAATACTTTGTAATAGTTCTTTTGAGAAGTCTTTATTCATATCTTTTAACTGCTTATCTATAGTTTTTGGTCATATATAAACATATCTGTTCATTGTTTTTATATCATGGATACCAAGTAATTTTCAAGAATTTGATACAAACACTGTTTCCCATTTGACCATTTCTCTTTGGTAATTGCTTGTCTACTTTGTTAAGAATACATTTCTTCTCCTTAAGTGTGAGAGGTATATATGATTTACTTCTCTTTTAATTTTTTGTAGTATCATATTTAATATTAATGTCATGTATCCATCTAGAGCATATATTGTGGAATAGGTTGTAAACTATTGGTTTAAGCTTAATATCTGCCAGATTAATTTCTAGTTCTTTTAATGATTTTCATTGAATAAGATGTTCTTTCCTAATTATTTATATTTTCCAGTTTATTGAATACTGAGTTAAGTTCCATAATTTCTAATTTTCCTTTCTATAATCTATTCCATTGATCTATATCTTTTTTTAAAAAAATGGTTAGCAAGTGGATTTGATGATTGTTGAATTATAATATAGTTTGAGACCAGAAAGTACTATTCTTCCTTTGTCCCTATATTTTTCATTATTGATATTCTAAATTTTTAATTTTTCCAAGTTGATTTTATTAATATTGTATGAAGATCTATAAAGTATTCCTTTGACAATTTGGCATACCATTAAAAGTGTACATCACTTTTGTGATTTGTAAATCAATTTTAATAGTCTTATTATTTTTATTATTATATTGGCACAGCCCAGGCATGAGCACTGATTTTTCCTCTAGCTATTTAAGTTGTTCTTTATTTATTTCATTGGTTTGTTTTTGTTTTTGTTTTTGTTACTTTTTAAAGAAGCATTCTATAATTGAATCTGCACATGTATTTTCTTGCTTTGTTAGATTGATCCCACAATATTTTGTGCATTTTGTACTTATTTAGAATGAGATTTCCCAGTCTATTTACTGCCTCTTAGGCAGTATTTTTTTGAGGATTTATTTTGCAGCCTGCAATTTTACAGGAGCTATTGTCTCTGTTAGTATCTTTATTGATACTCCAGAATTTCTACATAAACTGTTATCTATGTAACAAATAGGAATGGTTTTATTTCCTCTTCATCTATCTTTATGACTTTCATTTTTTTGTCTTGTCTTATTGCTATTGTTTGCATTTCTAGAATTATATTAAATAATAGTAGAGAGAGTGGGCATTGTCACTTTACTCTTGAATTAATTGGAAAAGCTTCTAGTGTATCCCTATTTCAAATTGTACTTACTTTTGGTTTTAGATAGATACATATAATGATGTTTAAAAAGGCTCTCTATGTCTATATTCTGTAATTTTTTTAATAGGATAACTAAGAGTGGGACTTCATTGAATTTTTTGCATATATTGAGAGAATGCTATTGCTTTGCATATTTTTACTTTTAATATGATTTATTATTAACTTTTCCCTTAATGGTAAACTATCTTGTATCCCTAGTATACAACTTGATCATAATGAACAGTTTCTTGGATGAATCCTTGTAGACTGACAGAATTTTATTTAATTTTTGAATTAATATTTGTTGATGATATTGATTTATAATTCTCTTTTTGTATTTTATCCTTCCTTGGTTTTGGTATTAGAACAATATTTGTTCCATGAAAGGAATCTGGTGGGATTATTTATTTCTTGGTATTTTAAAATAAATTGCATAGTATTGGTATTAATTGTTCTTTAAAACTTTGATATAATTCTTCTGTGAATCCATTAGGAACAGAAGTTGTTTCCTCCCTCTCCAACCTCCTCCTTTGGTAGTTCATATAAAACAAGTCTTATTTTCTTTTCTGAGATTGGATTACTTGAGATTTGTATTTGGCCTTCTTTTAATGTGAGTATTTTTTTTGGAAGGTATTTTTCTATTTTCTTTGGATTTTAGGCTTAATTGGCATATAACTGTACATAAGTTTTGATAATTCTTTTTTTCTTTTATTTTTTTGTGAGGTGCTTCACATTTTTCATTTACTATTTTATTGATTTGTCCATCTGACAACTAGTTTGGATATTTTTATATTTTTGAAGATATTCCTCAATTTTTTCTGAGTTCTCAGTTTTGCTAGTATATAGCTGGATATATGAGGTTCTGATAATTCTTTTTCTTTTTCTTTTGTTGTAATTTCACATTGTTTATTTGTCATTTTGTTGATTTTCTGTCATCCTTTTAAATCAAATTGGCTAAAGACATTAATTTTATTAGTTTTTTCTAAGAAACAGCTTTTATTTAATTCATCATTTCTACAGTCATTTTATTTCTAGTTTATTTCATCTCTTTTGCTCTTATTTTAGATTTATTTGTTAACTTCCTAATTGTTTTAAATACATAGCCTATTAATTAATTGAATCCTCCTTTTTCCCCCTTTTATTTTCTTAATGTATGTTTGTTGGGATAGGATTCTCCCTCCCTGAATTGCATTAGCTGCTTCCCAGAAAGTTTTATTCATTATTAATTGTTTCTATCATTTGTTCTTTGATCTACTTATTATTTAAGATTTCACTGTTAAGTCTTCACATGGGTTTATCTTTTGTGCTCTTTGATTTGCTTATTATTTTTATTGCATTATGGTGTGTAAAAGATATGTTTACTATTTCTGTCATTTTAACATTTGTTTACAACATCTCTGTGTCCTAATACAGGGTCAATTTTTGTAAAAGTTCCAGGTGGTGCTTGCTTTTGATTTTAGGTTCTACTATTAGTGATAATATGATCTTTACAATCCCATTTAGAAGATCCTATAAATTATTTAATTCTGGTTTTTCCAGCAACTTGTTCAATTCCATATTTTCCCTTTTGTTTATTTATCTGTTAGACTTATCCAAAACTAAGAAAGGGACAATGGAATCTCCTGCTACTATTGCATGACTGCCTGCCTCTTCTAGTTAGTTGATTATTTGTTTATGCTTTTAGATGTAAGGTATTTGGAGCATTTAAGTTTGATACTGATTTGTTGATATAGTTCCTTTCAGTACAGTGGAACTTCTTTATATTATGAATGTTTGTTTTGATTTTTTTCTGATATCATGATTGCAATTACTTTTTTGGCTTTATCAGATACATAGTAAAATTTCCTCCCAGCCTCTTATTTGAATTCTGTAATGTTTTTGTTTTTCAAATGGATTTCTTATAAGCAACAGATTGTGAGGGTATGTTTTCTCCTCTAATTTGTGGCTTTTTAATTTTTCATTGGTTGGTTTAATCAATTACTATTCAAAGTTATGAGTTAGTCTTATCTTTTCTTCAAATTGTCTTTAATTTTTTTTTTTTTTTTTTTTACAAATTAGAAATCCCCCTCCCCTTTCTTTGTAAACATAGCATTTGTCTCTTTATTTTTACTGAATCTACTTCAAGATAATCTTCTTCCCACTATCTATCTTCCTCTCACCCTTAACCTTCCTCCCATTTGTTATTCACCTCCCTAGATCTGGAGTTTTGTTAAATATATTAGTTCCTTCACCCTCTTCTTTTTATGTAGTTATTTAATTCTTCCCCCTTTCCCCCCTCTGAGTTAAGTAATCAAGTAAAACCCTCCTTCCTCTCCTTCAACTTTTATTTGTTTTGTTTCTCTGAAAAGGATTTCTTTTCCTCAGTCTTTACATTATTTCTGTTTCTTTTCTGTTTATTCTGCTCTTTTATTCTTTGATTTATGGCCCTTATACTTATTAAGTACTTTAGTCTCCCAGTTCCTTATAGGATTAAAGCTTTTAAGGTGCTTATTATGAGTATCCTCTTTAAAGCAGTTTGCATGTTATTGCTTTGTAGATCTTGACCCTTGACTCCTCAGTTTTCAGTTGTACCTCAATCTTGGAAAAATATCAATTTCTGCTGGACATAGGAAAAATATTGCCTCATGGTAAGAATTTTCCAAAGTCCTTAATTGTCCAGTTCATTATTAACCTTTGCCCTCCCCGTGGTCACTTTTTCCCCTTTACCCTCCATTTGCTTTGAAATTTCTTTCCTGAGTGCACACCCTCTTACTCTTCTGGGTGTCAGCTCTACATTTTTCATTGTAAGGTACCCAGCTATCTTTATGGAATATCTTTCTTTCCCCATAGGAGCATCCACAACAGTGGTACCCCCTCCCAACCCTAAAATGCCTCTTTTTTCCTCTTTATTCATTCTACTGCAGAATGTAGTTCATCAGATTGTTACCTTGTTACCTCAATTTTGTGAAGTCTTGTTTTAAGCAACTGGAACCTTATCAATGTATCAATTGTTAATCTGTCAAGCAAGAATGAATCATTTTGATATAGATGGGAGAAATCTTGTTGAAAAAGAACTTGTAAAGTGATATTCTGTTCTACTGAATCAAATGCTTTTTAAAAAATCAGTAACAATAAGCATAATGTAATCATGTGTTCTCTACATCTTTTAGCTAATTGTGAAATAATAAAGATTTAGTCTGTTATTGAATATAGCTTGAGAAAGAATGTTCTCTACTAATACCCTCATCAAGAATGATTTATCTATATATAAAGCTTTTCCAAGATGGGATAATAAACTATATAGACTGATTAGTAGTTGTGTTCTCTTGGTTACCTTTTTTTAAAATTAAAAAAGTCCATTTTTTTTCATGCTATTGCTACTTTTATTTCCTTCAGATACTTTCTATATTACCTTCACCAAATACAAAATTTTTCCTCCTCTTTCTCAAAGAAGATCTCCTCTATAATTTGGCTTCTTTTCCAGTCTTTGGACTGGAATAAGCATGATTATAAGGTTCAAGTGTTTCCATAACAAAAAATTGATAAAATAACTTTCAAAATATTTTTCATTTTTCTTCTTTCTCCCGTTTTTCCCACTTTTATCTTTAAACATTTCAGAATGGCTTTGCCTAGTTGTATGTCTTTCCAAACCTTAACTAAACTGCTTTTACTTTTCATTGCTTCTTTCTTCCTTGAGAACTAATACTGCTCAAAATTATATCTAATATTTTATAAACAAATTTATTCTCCTTGACATTATGTTTAGTAGGCATCTCTCTCCATTTGTTAGACAAGTTGGAAAAATAATCAAAATGTTTTCTGGGTTTCTTTAGTCTTCTTGTTGTGGTAAAACTTGCATATAAAATTATTAAAATTTACATCTATACATATTTCCTTATTTGCTATTTTTATGGTCATTTATTTTGTTTGAATAGTTCAAAATAAAGTTGTTTCAACTTTATGACATTTTTCTCATTATTATATTTTTCTGAATTATGGGAAAAATAATGCTTAGCTCTGATGACTATGTGCAGACAACTGATTCAGGGATAATTACAATGATTATAGTTAACATTTATACATTGTGTTTTAAGGCTTGCAAATTGCTTTACAAATATTATCTTATAACCCTGAGAAGTAGGTGCCAGTATTATGTCACTTTACAGTTAAGGAAACTGAGATAGAGGACTCTCCATGATCACACAACTAGTAAATGTCTGAGAATATATTTGAAATCAGATTTTCCTGATTCCAGGTCTTTATGGTCTCACCTAGATACCTCACTGACTCCTATATCAATAGTGAATCTTTTCCTATTTATTAAAATATAATAATTTAAGGGTTTTGTCACAGTATTTGGTGCTGGTCAAGTGCAGTTCAGTTCAGCAAAAAGAATGCTTTCTTAAAGAAAGTTTTCAATAACAGAAAAATTTGAAGTTTTTAGTTATTATTTGTTTGTTTTTTATTTTGGTTAACTCCTTGTCAGATATCCTTGGTCATTATTTTTGCCCTACAATATGACTGGAGAAGTCCTTATACTAGGAATAGAATAAATATCAGTTCTTCCATTTTCTTTTTTTCTTTTTGTGCTTAAATTATTAATATAATTTTCAATTCATAGTTTCTTTGAAGTAAGAAAATTGTCTTGTCTATTTTATGAGAGGCTAGATAAAACTTGAAGATATACTCCACAAAGACATTTAATTAGGCACATGTGAACTGAAATATGTGGAAATAGACTTGAAAGTGAATAAATGAGTGAGGATGCCACTGCAAACCACTACATGTCTTGGAAATCTCACTCTTTCAGGATACATTGTGTATTGTGGTCACATGACTGGCACATGACATATGGAACAAATAAAGACATTATTAATACTAGTGTCAATCTGTACCCTAAGTATAAGTAAAGCATAATTTCTTTTTCTTTTTCCTCCTTCTCTCCCTCTCTCTTTTCCTCCCTTCATTTCTCCCTTCTTTCTCCCCTCTTTCTCTTCTTTCCTCCCTCCCTCCCTCCCTTGTTCGTTCATTCCTTCCTTCCTTCCTTCAACAGAATTAGAAGTTCTAATATTTTCCTGCCACCTCAATGGATAATCTTATACTCCCCTTGGAGTCTATCTACCTTACTTTGGATACTAATGGTCTAAACTATTTCATTTTAAAGATGTAGAAGTGAAAATTATGAGAGATAAAAGTTTGTTATCAGACATATTCAGGTTGTTTCACTCCAAATCCAGCTCTTTCTACATATCCACAATGCTCCTTTTAGTAGCTAGTGTGGGTGACTGTGACCTCGCTCCAAAGTTGAAAATTTACCTGGTACAAAATCTAAAAGACAAAAAATATGACACCTTCAGTCAGTCCTTTAGCTGAGGAGAGCTCAAATTCAAACCTGTGATAAGAAAGGGGAAGAGGAGTTTGAAAGTTCCCTATCAGGATAGTGAACTGCAAGAGGTGTGTTCCCCTTTTTTTTCTTCCTTTACCTTATAAATTCCTAAGAGTTTGCCCCATCCTTCCCTTAAGGCTTTTTATCCCTTCCCAATGGATGACCCTTCACCTTACCCTCCCTCTTTCCTTCCCTCTGCAAAGTTACATTTTTTTCTACCAAGAGCCAGTTATAATCCTAATGATTTCTTCCCTACTACAATCCATAAGGGAAATAATTTTCCATTGGTTGGATTAAATTACAAACAAGGTCCCTTCCAAATCTGTGATTCTATCCCCTAAATTCCTATAGGAACTAATTTCCCTCCCACTCAGCTGAAGGAGTCAGTTACTTCTTGTATTATTTTTATATCCTTCCTTACCAAGTTAATTTGAAGGGTACAACTTGTATTGCCTGCTTAAGTAGCTGATAATTGTCCTAGGCAGCAGTTCCCCCCACAAGATGGAATTGCTTCTTAGATACTGCTATTGGAGAAACACTGAGTTAGACAACATATTGTTCTTAGAGCTGGCATACCTCAGGATGATACCCTGCCCTGATCTGATGTTGGCTTGTTTTTCTTAGACTTGGTCTTCCCCTGAACAAAAAATCAGTCTTTTGCTTTTGGATCCCATTTCTGTTACTGTGGCTTTCCTCACAGATGGAACCTCATGTACCTACATTCAGGCCCTTGCTTCCCTTCCCTCCCTCCCACATTTTGATTCAAAAATAAATAGTTTGAACCTGTTCCTACTAATGTTTTTCCTACTTTAGGTTGACCCTTTGCTCTGTCTGATCTCCTTGGAGCAAACTGCTCTGGTGACCTGTTGCCCTCTCCTGCCTCATTTGCACCAAGCTTCACTTAGGTCGTTTATTAATTACAAGCTTGGGGTCTCCTATTGCCTCAGGCTCAACTCAGTATGGTTCTAACTTCTGCTCCGTCATCGAACAACCCCACAATAGAGTAGCAAAAATTGCATTCAGTGGTTTATTTTACCTCTCTGTCTACCCTCTTTCAGTTCCTTTTCTGACAAGGGTATTCTCTGCTTGAAATTGTGGAGGCCGGACAGTCCAGAAAACCCAACTCTCTTTCTTTTCAGCAGCTTGCAGCTTAATTTATAACAAAGATTAACTATGACCCCAATTAAATTGTATTTTTCATATAATCATCATAATTTAATGACCAAACTTTGATATTTTGATATTTTTGCACAATTTCATCACTGTGGGTTTTTTTTTCTCCAAGGATACCTTTGTTCCTACTCATCCAATGTGATTCTTCCTATGTTTTGCCATCAGTCCTCTACAGAACATATGTACCTTTTTTTTTTTTTAATTTTGGAGATAACTGAATGTCTTGAGGATATCTCATGCCAAATTGATTTTCCTAAAGCATCATGTCACTTTTCAACTTAAACTTCAGTGACTCCTTACTATCTTTAGGATCAAAATCAAACTTTTCTGTTTGGCATTTAAACTGGCTTCATGGATTATCCTCCCTTTGCATCCTTATTATATATCATTCTTTTTTCCATGCAATTTATGGTCTGGTGAAATTGACCTTCTTGCTGTTCCTCATATAGGACATCGCCTCCAGACTGCTATTACAATTTCTGCACAGGTTGTCCCCATATGCCTGAAATGCCCTCATGCTCATTGTCACCTCTCAGAATCTTTAGCTTCCTTTGAAACTCAGCTTCGATCCAGTTTCTACATGATCCTTTGCTGATCCTCTACATGACAGGACATTCTTCCATGAAATTACATTGTATTTATTTTTGTATGAATTTTGTATAAAATATACAATGAATATTGTATCATGCATATACAATATATATAATGCATATGTATATACCACATATACCTTATGTATTGTATTATACATGTACCTGTTGTTTCTTCTGAATGAATGTTTGTCTCTGTATATTTATCAAATTACACAATGCTGTTAAAATGCTATTAGTAAATTACTTAATGCTATTAATAAATGAATTTTTTGATTAATTGTCTCTCATTCTCACCAGAAGACTACCAGCTCACATATTATTCCACCTCTACTATGTCCCTTTCTCAACTTCTTAGATACAAGTTGGGGTATCATTAATGTTATAATGTTATGAACAAACCATTTTATGGTTTCTAAACTAACAAGATTGCTATTTCTTCCATTAAAAATGCTGTAAAGGGAGTGTCAAACATGTTCCTGCATTTGACCAATGTCTCGCTCAACCCCAAAATAAGTAAAAATGCAACAGAACATAGATAATGTTAATATGTGATTTTTCTAAGTTGATATGTACTTGCAAGGATCCTTAAATATAGATCTGATTTGATATAGTTTTGATTTGAGTTGGACATCACTGATGTAAAATAGACATTACTTATAAGAAATTCCATGGTGCAGAAGAATGAAAGGTGCATTTGAAGTTTAGAGATCTGGTTTTGAATTCTACTCCCGCTACTTGTTATCTGTATAATCAGGAATATGGGGGGATTTCTCTGGATCTCAATTTCTTCAAATGTAAATGAAAGGGTGAATTCAATGTCCTCTAAGATCTCTTCCCCTTCAAAATCCTGTAAACCCCAACAAAACCTGGATAACAAATATTAATTCTAGCTTTTTTTTTTTTAATGTAGGCACTTAGATTTGTAATTTCTTAACTGGGACAGCTAGGTGACATAGTAGATATTAGGAAAACCTGAGTTCAAATTTGGCTCCAGATCTTTACCAGGTATGTGATCCATGGCAAGTCACTTAACTCTGCTTTAGTTTCCTCATCTGTAAAATGAGCTGGAGAAGAACTACCAAACCACTCTAGAATCTCTGCCAAGAGAACCCCAAAAAGGGATCACAAAGAGTTGAATCTGATTCAACAATAACAACTTCTAACAGTTTTTCTAAGTGTCCTCAGAATTCCAAGACTGATTCAATTAATTGATGAGTTAAGACTTCATAAATTTGTCTTTCCTCAATGGTCAGCTGTATGATATGGTATGGTGGGTAGGGAGTATACTTAGATTTAGAAAACCTAGGGTCATATCTCTTTTTACTGGTGGGGTAATTCTGAACAAATTACTAAGTGTTCTAAACATCCTTTTAAGATTATGCAACACATAGGGGCAACCTGCATGGTAGGAAAAGTTTCTTCATGACAGGAGTACACTATAATAATAAAATAACAGGCTTATTCCTTATCTTGACATTAAAGTTCTAAAATTCTAAAATTTATAAGCCATCCATTCTTCCTTTGCCTCCATACTTTGATGCCTTTACTTGCTTCAGTCTGCACATTGCTGTTCTCCCAAATTGCTATTCTCTCAGACTTGTAGTTTCCCCCTTTCTTTTCACAGTCATAGAATCTTCCTTTTTCTCCACTGTGTCAAATGAAATGTGAGAAAAATAACTTTTCCCATGACTTTGCTTAGGGGTGTCTCATCTTCACTCTATCTCAGGTAATTATATAAACCTAATTCTTAAACTAAAGCCAGGAGGGGAAATGCTAAAACTAGGGCAGAAGCTTGGAAAAGGAAAAAAGCAGCAGCTATCCCTATGACTTCCAAAGATCTTCTAGGTGAAAACTAGTAGTTTATTTTCCCCTCACATTTTTTAATTTGACTTGGAATCTCATTTAATTCATTCACTCTGTTGCCAAGAGAAGAAAGAGTGTGTGGGGGTTGTGTGAGGAGAATACAGCATCACTGCAATAAGTGACGCAAACTTGAAGAACACCACATCAGTTACATTCTTAGTTTTATGATAATATAATATGTAATATATATGATAAATATGTAATGTAATATATATGATAAAATTTATTCATGTATTCTTGTACAAAATAACTAATACAGAAATGTTTTATATAATTGCACATGTATAAATTATATCTGGTTGCTTACCATCTCAAAAATGGGAGAGGAGGGAGGAATGAAATTTGGAATGCAAAACTTTAAATAAAGATATTTAAAAATATAATATATCAACATAAATTATATCATATACATAACATCAAGGCATCTAGGTAATCCAGTGGATAGAGTGATAGGCCTAGATAGAATCAGGAAGACAGGAATTCATCTGCAGTCTTAGACACAACTAATGGTAAGACTGGACAAGTTATTTAACCTCTGTCTGCCTTAGTTTCTTTATCTGCAAAATTAGGCTTATAATGGCATCTTCCTTCCAGGTTACCGTAAGGATAAAACGAAATACTTGAGAAACTTTTGGAAAACCTTTGTGCGTTATATAAATGCTGGCTATAATTATTATTGCTCATAGAGATAGCTTTTTCCTTCTCCACTTTCTTCCCGCAGCCTATTTCAGAAGAAATTAGAGAGAAGACTCTTTGGCTCGGATCTTCCCATTACACTATTTAGACGCAGGATGGCGCCCTTTGAATAAGCAATTACTCCAGAGCACTCATGCCGGAACAATGCCTCTTTCCCTAACAAATCCAACTATTTCTAAGGGCATTTTGATCATTCTGACCACAGGTCTGACCTGTACCTGGACAATGGCAATAATTCAACTAGAACGCAACTATTGCAAGCTTTAGCTTGAGGAGTAGGTGGCATATTTCCTGCCCATATAGATATTTTACGCGTTTGGAAGATTTCAGAGCAGCAACCTTTTTACGAAGGAAAGCGGTCATAAATGCATCTTTTCCATTCTATTCTTTTCTATTCTATTCTTTTCCTTTCCTTTCTCTTACTTTCCATTCCTTTTCTATTTTCCATTTACTCTTAGAACTATCATTAAGCCATCTCACGTATTTTATGTAAAGTCAAGTTTCACCATAATAGCTCTTTATCTCAAAAGGAAAAAAAAAGGAAGAACGGAAAAGAAAGAAAGGAAAGAAGAAAAGAAAGAAGACGTGCTACCACCATATGGACTGTGTTTATTTGAAACTGTCAATGTCAACTACAGAATATATTTCTACATTTTCAATGGCATGTAGCCAAATCCTGATTAAGGTCACGATGAGGACTATTGACTCTGTCGACTGATGCTTTTTCCCTTTCAACCCTCGAAGAAGAATGGAAATAACTGTATTCTTGGATCTTTGGAGTCTGATTCATGCCTCTCTTTCGCCAGCTATTCATGGATTCACCAGAAGAATTACACCTACTACCTCCGGCGTAGGATGAGGTGGGGGAGGGGAGAGGGAGAAGAAATCAAATGGGAAATAATGTTAGCAGAAGTTGGAAACTTCAGAGTATATTCAGCAAGGGAGGGAGGGCCCCCTCCCCCTCCGCTCCGGTCTACTCCCCCTTTCTCCTCCTGGCCATCGGAAATTGACTTGGCGGTTCTAAGCTGGAATTTCAAGGCGCCAACTTTACCCCTTCCCCCACCATTCTCCGAAACCCTTAATGTTACTCCCATTCTAACCTCCGAGATACAGATAAATGATACAACAGATTACACCGCGGGAAAGCAACATTTTGTTCTACTTTATTCTCCCCCTCTCCTCGTTTCCAATTTGTATGCCAGAGTTTGCTAAACTTACTACATCCAAAACCTATTTGGGCTTTTCGCTTACTCCTCATCACCTTCTTCTCCCCCCTGCGTTAGGCCAGTGCCAGTAGACTTCTCCTAGCAAATGAAAGTGAAAGTGCTACGTGTTGTAGAGTTTTTATCCTTAAAAATCAGGACTGGCCGCATGTGGCTGGGGGTGGGGTGGGGTAGAGGAGAGCAAGTGAAGAGCCGGTTTGAGGTTTTGTTTGTTTATCTTGAGATCGCAGTGGGGTTCCTGTTTTTTGTCTGACTTCAGATTTATTTTCATTTGGCCAGTCATTGAAGTTTTCATTCAATGTGCTTGCTTTAAAAAACCCCAAACCTAAAAACGCCACTTCACTTGTAGCTTTCCCCTGGCTGCACCATTCTTACCATTCAAATCTCACTCTCATCTGGAAATAATGCAAACTTTCCTCCCCATCCCCCGCTTCTCTCTCTCTCTCTCTCTCTCTCTCTCCTCTCTCTCTCTCTCTCTCTCTCTCTCTCTCTCTCTCTCATTTTTTCCCCTAAAAACTTCCAGAGATCTAAACTTCCTAATTAGATGGAAAATGTGTTTATTTGACTCGTTTTCGGGGTGACTATCTTTCTAGTTAAAGCATACACATACAAGCTCTTTGGGGGGCAAGGATCAACTGTCTTTTTCCTTTCTTTGTATACTCACTGTTTAACACATGTACTAGGCACATAGTAGGCGCCGGATAAATGCTAGATGACAGACCACAGACTCTCGGATGGGTTGTGCACATGTAGCTTCAGTCTGCAAAGTTGCCCGCTCCACCAGATCATGCATTTTACCTCCGGGCCGCTGAATATCTGCAACTTTCCCCAGTTATTATTATGCCTACCTTAAACGCACACACACACACACTCACACATACAACGCACTACACCACTGAAAGTTCGGGGGTCCTCTTAGTGATTTTAGCTCATCTTAAGTCATTCATCCTCTCCCTCCCTCCCTCCCCCCTCCCCTTCCCCAGGAAACAGCTAACAACAACTCAGGCAGTGATTTCTAAAGGTTTCAGGAGAAAGGGGCGGGGTGGGGTGGAGGAGAGAGGTTAGAGGGCCAGACTTTCTCTCTCCCATTCACTGGGTGGAAAAGTTGACATTGTCTAAGCCCTTCTGAATGGTTCGGTTGGTTTTTGGGTTACCCTGATTGTACCTCTGCCTCCCCCTCCCCCTCCACGTGACGGCCCAGGACATGCGCACCCGATGCCTCTACAGCCAGAGGCACATCTGCAGACTGACGTCAGTGCGTTCAACCTCCCAGGAAAAACTGCCAAAATTTCCTCCTGCTGCTGCACTCTAGTTGGCTGGAGGCCGGTAGTGAAAGAGAGAGAGAGAGGGAGAGAGAGAGAGAGAGAGAGAGAGAGAGAGAGAGAGAGAGAGAGAGGGAGAGAAGAGAGAGCGAGAGCGAGACACTGAGAGAGAGACAGAAAAAGACACAGAGAGACAGAGATAGACAGAAAGAGACAAACAGAAAGCGAGACAGAGAATGAGAGAGCGAGAGAGCTAGGCTACTTCAAAACTTTGCAGTGCCCCTTTCTGCTCCTCTTGTCTTTCTTTCTCCTGATATCTTTTGATGCTGCTTACACGTTATTAGCACAGAAAAGGCATTAGACTAGCTAGGAAGAGGGCACCACTTTCACCCCAATAAGTTTCTTTTCCGTTCCCCTTTCCCCCCCTCCATTTCTTTCTTTTTCTTTCTTTTTTCTCCTCCTCCTCCTTCTTTTTCTTCTTCTTCTTCTTCTTTTTTTGGTGGGAGGTAGGGGGAGTCGAAGGGAAGGGGTTGCAAAGACAACATCTCAGAGTGATAGATTGGGTGAATTCAAGGCATCTCTCTTTCTGCCAAGTCAGTCCGTTCTCTAAAGCCCCTCGTAGCCAGGCTATAGGAGTTTATTCTGGTTGCAGAATAACTCTGGTGTGGTTTTGCAAAGGGGAGGAGGGGGAGAGAAGAGAGGTGGGCAAAAAAAAAAAAAGGCTGAGAGGAAAGAGAGGATACGTGAATCGTCCAGTGCAAACTCTATTGTTTGAAACTCACTTTATATCAGAATTTGAAGATGAAAACGGTAAGGAAGTCTTCAACAATATTCAATGAAACTTTTTTTCTTGTGCTTTTCTTGTCTCCCGAATAATGCGTAGAGACCTTTTTTCTGTGTGCTTTTTTTTTTTTTTTTTTAATGGCATTGGTCGAGCTTAACTGTAAAAACTCCTTTTTACAGATAGAAATCTTGTGAAACTCCAAAACTAATTGGGGATTGGAATGATTTTAGGATGTTCAAATATATTGTGTTTCAAAGAATATCAGGTTATTATATAAATATATAATTTCATGAAGCATGAATTATTTTAATTGTGGTTACCGGAACTTTAGGATGGCTTATCAACTAGTTGCCGGGAAAGAAAAAAGAGATGAAAAAACGTTTTGAAGTGATTTTGATTTCTCACAGAAATCTTCCAGCATAATATGGTTTCATGCCAGTGGCTTATGTAGTCAGACAAGTGCATATTTTATGCCTGGGCTCAAAGGGCAGCATTAATATGATAGCTGCAGTTCTGATGCTCTAGGATAAGTTAAGCTCTTAATAGGCTAATCAAAGAGATGGAAGCGTGTGTTTTTGATTTATTTCTGGCCACTTGGGACGTGCTAGACTCGTAACTCTACGGAGACTTATTTATCGGTGTGTGTCTGTGTATATATTGTATGGCACGGAGTTCAAAGGGATTTTTTTTTTCTTATTTTATTGGAAACTCGCCTCCTGATGAAGTGTATGTACAAGTCCTGTCTTTGCTAATTTCTTTCACTGTTGCACCAGAGGGCAAAGAGAAGGAGAGAAGGAGATAGGCAAAGATAGAGGGAAAGAGACAGGAGAAAGAAGTGGGGGGCGTAGAAAGAAAGAGAGACAGACAGACAGACAGAGAAACAGAGACACAGAGAGAGAACGAGCGGAGAGTGAATTTCTTAGACCCTTGTTTTTATTTGAGCTGCCGGTGCAACGCATTTGGGCCAAATGCCAACTGTCTGGGTCACACGCGTTTTATCCAAATAGATTTAGCGCTGCTGTCTGGAAATGGGCTGCTGAATGTTAACTTTAGGATCAACTCAACCAGAGCAACTCAGACTGTTCCCCTCTGTCTCAGAAGGGGGTAGATGGGTGTGGAGGGGGGTTATAGGAGTATGTTGTGGGGAGGGGAGTGACTTATGTTGATTTTTTTTTTTTAAGGCAAGCTGTGTTACTTCCAATTTATTCATTTATACCCAGAATCCCTGCCCGGATTTTCTTGGCTTTTTGCTACCCCCTCCCCCATTTGTTTTAAGGTTCTCCCTAACTTATTGATTCGTCTGGTATTTTTAGATAGTAGAATGACAGGTCTTAGAAAGCGTGGCAAGAGGAGTGGAAAAGGTGCTGGTAGTAGTAGAAGGGCAGAATGTTGAAGGAAAATTACTTTAAAACTCTTTACAGCTGTTTTCCGGACAAGGTAGAAGCCGCTTGTACCCCAGATTGTATGATTTCAGCTATGATTCTCTCTCTCTCTCTCTCTCTCTCTCTCTCTCTCTCTCTCTCTCTCTCTCTCTCTCTCTCTCTCTCTCTGTGTGTGTGTGTGTGTGTGTGTGTGTGTGTGTGTGTAATTTTGGATATCAGAAGGGCAAAAACCCTTTCAGTTTTTACTCATTTTGCCTAAATCAAACCCACTAGTTTTGCCATAAGTGTCTTAAAAGAAGGTCTGGATAGCGGTATTTATGATTTTGTTACTCACAGGGGGAAAATCTCTAATTTCCAGGCTTTTGAAACACTGTAATGATTTTCATGTCCATTCCGATACCTGTAAAATTAATTCCTACCCTAGCCCGTATTGGTCCCTCCCTCCTCATTTCCCTAGCAACCATTCCTAGTACTCACTACTGTCCGTTTAAGAAGACTCAGTCTCTAGTCTCACCTTCTCTGATTTGCATTAGAGAATGGAGAAAAACGAATATGCCCAATTGTTTCTGTAGAACATAAATTCCAGAGAAAACAATCTTCTGAGAATAAGTTTTTACCCAAAGCCTATCTTGACAGTCAACCATGTGTATCTGACCAGGCTGGGAGTCTTTTGTAGACAGGAATTGTGGAAAATGTGTGTTATCCTTGTTGTCTAGAAGGAAAGCTTAGGGTTATTTGTCATTGAATGATGTATTTCTGTACAAAAGCTCTTTTCTTTTTGTACATTCACCTACATTTTGTGTATCTCCTTAGTAGGAGATAGCTTTTCAAGGTTTACACAGAAAGGAGGAAACCTTTGTGCTTGGTTGACTAAATAAGGAGAAACCCACCTAAAAGGACGATTAATAAATAAGTATTGGAAAAGAAAAAACTGTTAAGGAGAAGCAACTATATCTTCTCCATTTTGGAACTCCCAGGAATGATTGGATACCAGCTGCCATACTAATCAAATTCTAGGGTGAGGATGGAGGAAGGAAGCCCCCTAGGAGAGTGTTCTACCTGTTGCTTTAGCTGCATATTAATAGCTCATGGGAGGAAGCCATGACCTCAGCTACACTGATTAGTGTGAGCAGGAAGTTACCAGGGAAGGGAAAGGTGATTTGTCAGCGGAAGCTGACAACAAATGCTCTCTTCTTCAGGCAGGTTGTTGAGGCTAGAGAGGCATTTTTTCCCCAATAGCTTATCTCACCTCATTTCCCATTTAGCTAGTATAGCTTTGATCTAGGGAAACAAGTAAATGACACCTTAACTTTATGGCCTGATGATTTGTGGTGACTTTTAATATATTTTATAAATGGAGTTCTTTATATATAAAATCAGGTCCTTGGAGGTTCTTATCTGCTCCAAGAGTTAACTGGACTTAATGGATTCATGTAAGCCAAGAAAAATTGTTTCATATCTTTTTCTTTTGGAGAGGGACAAGAGGCCATATAGTTCAACCTATTCAGAGTGACCTATTTGAAGGGAGAGTTAGCTCTTCCTTTGAAAGAAGATGGGTTGAATGACAGCAGGCGGTTACACAAAGAACTGCTACATTATGATCAATGGCATCTTCCTGTCCTTTCATGTCAAATTGATCTTTGACCTGTGGGCACCACATCTGGAAAGTTCAATGTCTCTACTCATCTGATGATGGTCCCCAGGCCAAGCAGGCTCTGGAGACTAGCAATTATGAGCGTGATTTTTCTTAGGGAGTAAAACATCTGCCCACTAGAGAGTAGAATAACCTATTAGTTTTTGTCATGTGGATTCCCAACAGCATTTAGATGGAAAAGGCTTTAAATTGTTATTGAGGGAGCTGAACTTCACTCCTCCCTCCTTTCCCATCAGCACTTAGTCACTAAGTGGTAAGTTTCCTGAGATCTCCAAGCAAAGCTCACTAGACCAGACCATTTAGTAATTAAACTGAATGAATTAAACCTGTTTCAATTGAACCCACATTTATTAAAATAGTACTTTGTACAATACACTGTACCAACTTAGGGGACTCAAAGACAACCTCTTTCCCCAATAGTTTCTGTCTTCACAGCAGTTTACATCTCACAGGGACTAGAGATAGTGCAACTGGGAAACAATTGCATTATTAGACTTATGCTCACTGCTACTGGCAATATTGCTATTATTAGTTGTAATAATAACATTTGTATAGCACTTTAAGGTTTGCAAAGTATTTTCCAAATATTATGTCATTGGATCCTCAATCAATATTGAGAGGTAGTTGCTATTATTCTCTCTAAATTAGAGTTGAGGAAACTCTCTAAATTATAGCTGAGGAAACTGAGGCAAATAAAAGATTGTGGCTTGCCTAGGGTTACATAGCTAGTAAATGTCTGAAACCAGATTTGAACTCAAATCTTCCCAGGACTTGCTCCATTGCTCTATCCACTAGGACACTTAGTTTCCAGGATGGAGGAAAATTTGCATTCATTTAATCCTGGTCAACTGTATTACAGATTTGTGTTATTGGTCACAGGTTCAGAACACCAAGAGATCAAGTATAGATGAATCAGTATAAATCCATCAAGTTTACTAAAAAAAGTTTAATCTTCTGCTTTTGGCTCAGTAACATTGTATATCTACAAGGGACTTATCTTCAAGTGCAATATCACTGAATTTCGTAAAATACTATAGTGATTTAGAAAGAAATGAATGTTAATGAACATTATTCCTACAACACTAATTACATTTAAATACCTTGTTATAACAATGCTTGGCATTTTTATAGTGCTTTGAGGTTAGCCAAGTACTTTACACACATTTTGTTTGATCTTCCTAACAACCTTATAAGATGGAGGTATTTGTAGTATTATACTTTATTTAGCAGATGAAGAAACTGAAGCACAGAGAATTAAAGTGATTTAATGATAAACATTGATATAATATGTTCATTTAGACAATTTATAGTCTAATGAATTGGGGACCAAAATATGTAGTGGTGTTTGTTTTTTTTTTTTTTCTATACTCTGTCACTGAATGACTAGTTGATCAGGGAAAGTCATTTTATCACTCAGATTCTCCCTCTGTGAAATGAAAATGGATATAATAATTATTATTAGTAATTATAATTATATTACTTAATTCAGAGAAGATGGTTTCAAAGTAATATTATTTGTGGTTACTGAAAACTGATTATATTCTCAGTATTCTCAAATGCAGGCAATGTTGTATGCTGGACTTGAATTCAAGCCCATTTTCTGACACTTACTGAGTGACAACGGCCCTCTCTATAAAATGAGGATAGTGATATTTCTACTATCTACCCTCCTCTTTTCCCTGACTTCCTTAGTGATCTCATCCAATCTTTCTGTGCAGCTTATTCTTTATTATTTGGACTGTAGTCCTTCAGCTTTAGCTGCATATTCTATATCTCTATGTTGATTCTCGTCAGCTCCATGAACTCATAATTTTCCTTCAGTATTACTGTTGATGGTGCCATTATTGCATTAAGTCACCCAGGCTTGAAATTTCAGAATCCTCTTTGGCCCTTTACTTTCTTTTATTCCCCTGCCTCCCATCCTGCTCCTCTTCTCTCCTTGATTCCCTTCTCTCATCCCCATCCCTCCCTCCACATCTTACAGATTTTAAGTTCTGATGATTCTCTTTCCATTATATTTCTCCTTCCTTTAATTCAAGCCTTTACCTGACCAATTTCAAAAGCCTCCTAACAGGTCTCCTGGCTTCTAGTCTCTATTTTTTTCCAATTTGTTTTTCACACAACCCATGGGGCAATTCAGCCCATGTCACTCCTCTGCTAAAAACACAGCAGTAGTTTCCTCTTAAGGTCCTTAGCAATCTGCCACTAATCTATGTTTCTAGCATTATTTCTCATTGTCACTTTGAAGATTGCATGTTCCATCCCAAATAATCAGTACATATTCCCTAATGTTGCCTTGCCATCTCCCATCTTCATTTATTCAGACAGGCCATCCTCATATCCCATAACTGAAATTCATTCTCTCTTTTATTCTTCTCTCTGTTCAACTCTCTTTGAAATCCTTATCTTCTTGGTAAGCACTAGAAGTTTTACCTGATTGCCCCTCCACTCCATTGAAAGGGATTCTTCACATTTTCTTCAAGTACTTAATCTGAATTTCTTTGCCCTCATCCCATCCCACTTTGCATATATGTCTATATACATGCCATTTTTCTTTCAGTAAAGGATAAGGACTTCTTTTTAAGTTTATTATGATACAAGTATTTTGTAAATGTTAAAAGTACTATACAAATGTGTGCTGTCATTGTATTCTTCATCATACTTTGCACATAGATTTCCAATAAACATTATAAATCAGTGTCATTTTCAAACAAAACACTAGATTATGAGTCAGTAGACCTTGTGTTTTAGTCCTGCCCCTAGTTCCTAGCTCTTTATGACCTTAGAGACCCTTAACTTTTCTGAGCTTCAGTTTTCTTATCCTAAATGGGAATAATAGTATCTGCCATATCTGATAAGCTAATTGAATAAGAAAACTTATGTGAAAGCACTTCTTAAATTAAAAAAAATTAATGCAGGGATGGTAGTATCATTAATTAGATAGCTGGTGATGCAGTGGATAGAGTACAGGAACCAGAGTCAGGAAGACCTAAATTCAAATCCAATTTCAAGAACTTGCTAATAAAGATGTGATCTTTGGCAAGTCACTTTACCACTGTCTGCCTCAGTTTCTTCATCTGTAAAAATGAGGATGATAACACTAACTTCCCAGGGTTTTTTGAGATGTAATGAGACAATATTTTAAAAATGCTTTTCAAATCTTAAAGTAATATGTAAATGTTAGGTATCATCATAATTATTATTCATTGAATTAATTCATTAAAAAAACTTAGGGATGAAAAATTTCTTATAGTCATGGTTGTTTTACTGTATAATAACACCTCATTTATTTATCCTAAGACACAGACAAGGAGTGAGGTATTAAAATGGTGGGCCCAGTCAAATACGGGAAACCTATTTTATATACCAGAGAGTTTTTTATACTATCCATTTTAGATGAAAATATTTCTAGAATGTGTGACACATTGCTCTGCTTTCTTAAACATAGTTCATCATCATAAAGATGACATGTTGTTCAGTCATTTTTTAGTCATGTCAAACTCTTCTTTACTCTTTTTGGGGTTTTCTTGGCCATTTCCTTT
Organism: Antechinus flavipes; assembly: GCF_016432865.1. NCBI lineage: Eukaryota > Metazoa > Chordata > Mammalia > Dasyuromorphia > Dasyuridae > Antechinus > Antechinus flavipes. The sequence goes on along the minus strand of NC_067398.1, from coordinate 150,083,262 downwards.
TCACTGAAGATGAAGAAACTGGACAACGAGAAGGAAATGATCAAGAAACCCCCAAAAGATGAATAAACTAAGGTAAATAGGGTTAAGTGACTTGTTTAGAATCACCCAGGTAGTAAGTATCTGAGGCTGGATTTGAACTCAGGAAGAAGGTCTTCCTGACTTCTGGTCTGGCCCTCTATTCACCGAGTCATCTAGTTGCCTTATGACTTATATAGCCCTATGATAATTTAATATAATGTAATATAGTAACATAGTAATGCAATATAGTAATATAGTAATTTAATATAATATAGCCATAAATTAATACAATAGTAATATAGTAATTTAATATAATATAATATAGTAATATAATATCCAGTGATATTTAAATGTGTAAGGCAATTTGATTTTGCAGTAAATAATTCCAGATTGCTTTTCAACAACAATTTCCTTCTTCCTTCCTTCCTTCTTCTTCCTTCCTTCCTTCCTTCTTCCTTCCTTCCTTCCTTCCTTCCTTCCTTCCTTCCTTCCTTCCTTCCTTCCTTCCTCCCTCCCTCCCTCCATTCCTATCCCCTCCTCTCTCCCTCTCTCTCACCCCTTTCTTCTTCTTCTTCTTTCTCTTCTTCTTCTTCTTCTTCTTCTTCTTCTTCTTCTTCTTCTTTCTCTTCCTCTTCTTCTTCTTCTTCTTCTTCTTCTTCTTCTTCTTCTTCTTCTTCTTCTCTTCCTCTTCTTCTTGTTCTTCTTCTTCTTTCTCTTCTTCTTCTTCTTTCTCTTCCTCTTCTTCTTGTTCTTCTTCTTCTTTCTCTTCTTCTTCTTCTTTCTCTTCTCTCTTCTTCTTCTCTTCTTCTTCTTCTTCTTCTTCTTCTTCTCTCTTCTTCTTTCTCTTCCTCTTCTTCTTGTTCTTCTTCTTCTTTCTCTTCTTCTTCTTCTTCTCTTCCTCTTCTTCTTGTTGTTCTTCTTCTTCTTTCTCTTCTTCTTCTTCTTCTTCTTCTTCTTCTTCTTCTTTTTCCTCTTCCTCTTCCTCCTCCTTTTCTTCTTCTTCTTCCTCCTTCCTCTTCCTCTTCCTTCCTCCTCCTCCTCCTCCTCCTCCTCCTCTTCTTCTTCTCCTTTCTCTCCTTCTCCTTTTCCTCTTTTTCTCCTTCTTTTTCTTCTCCTTTCTCTCCTCTTCCTCCTTTTCTTCTTCCACCTTTTCCTATTCCTCCTCCCTCTTTCTGTTTCCTTATCATTCTGTTAACTGTCAGTGAATGTATTTCTCTCTAGCAGCCCAAAGACTATTGAAGTTTAGAGTACTGATCTGTAGTCTAGGAAACTAGGTTATTAAATTTCTTTGAGAATCATCAATAAAGTAAGAGTAAATATATCCAAAAGAAGATATCTTCTTAAAAGCATTAATATGGACTTTATAGCCATTTTTACTATTCAGAAACTTTTTTTTTTTTTTTTTGCTTGCTTGGCTGTACTCTGGATAGCTGAGGTTGCTGGATTCATGACCTCCACCTAAGTGAGAGTTTACTATAAACTGTTTTTTAACTTTTCAGCAGCTTAGTTTGGACTACCGTTTGGGTGTATAGAGGCAGCTGTTATATGTCACTCTATATTTACAAATGTATGTTGTCAAAGAAATGATAGCAATCATAGAATGCAACAATTAATACATATGCTCCCTGAGTATGAATTGAAATGAAAATGTATGTTATGGAGTAAAATTACCTCCCACTTGCCCTTAATACTTAACTGACTTAGAAAATCATGCAATTTTTGTTTATGATTTTATAGAAAGTGAGAGTGGGTGGGTATTATTCTGCCCCATCCCAGAGATTTAGATACATGAATATGTATACAGATATCTATGTATCTGTATATATCATGATCCCTCTTTTGGTTCCTTCTTTGGCTATTAACTAGATCTGGCATTGTTCAGATAAAATACCATTTAGGTTTCTAGCTCCATGTTTAGTCTTGTAGATGTTTATTTAGACTATAAAGAACAACAATGGTCTAATTGAATTCCCCCAAGTTATTTTGTAATTTATGTACTTTGGCAAGCATTCTGCCATATACAGTGGATCTGTCCATCCAGATGATTGTATTTTGACTTTATTTTTTGGATGTTCTAGGTACAAAAATGGCCCTACTTCTGCAATTATCCAGCCTAATGCCTTACTGATGAAAATTTTTACAACGTTATCTTTCTTTTTCATTTTGGATTGGAAAAAAAAATGAATCCAGAGAGAAGAGAAAGTACAGGATGTTGGAAACGAGCACCTGCTAAAAAGTGGAATATCTAATCATTGAATTTTCAATAAATAGCAAACAAAACTGTTATGCAGCAATTCTGGAGTTGTGTTAATTCTCTAGCAAGTAGGTAGCCCTCCAACAACTCATCCAATTTTTTCTAAATTATGGAAATTTTGTGGAAGACGTTGACCTGGATTTTGAGCCTCGTCATGGCTTCATCGGAATTTCACAGTGACACCAGGCTTTCATACCGTTCCCAAGGTAGGGTTCCTCCTTTTACAAATGGTGAGAAATCTGATGCAATGTTGGGATAGTAGTGATTCTAGCAGATGAAGAATGTCTTGGGAGAATGAAGTCTCTGAAGCCAAGGGCTCTGTGATAGGACAACAGTTCTGGGCCCATTCTGTATGTTTCTTTTAAAATAGATTGTCTTTTTGGTAAGAAATATGATTATAAGAATAAATCTTTGTGACAATATTTTCTCCCCTTTCATTATAAGTTGATCCCTTTTTTTTTGGTCTGTGAATGGACTTTGCTATTTAAAAAATTGTAAACTACCCACATGACAGAATGCCTATCTAGTATCACAATACAAATTAGGACCTATTCAATAAATAATCTCTCTAAGTCCTAGGAGACTTCTCATATAGTGAGCATCAACAATAACAAGCACTAGTCTGCAGCATTCACTAAAGATTAATTGTAGGACTTCATTATGTTTACAGAAGGTAGGAATTCCACTTCTAGAACTTAACTTCTTCTTTAGTTCTTCCTGCCAAACTGAATGCCCTTCCTTTGGAGAGGATGCATTGTAAGGTTTGACAAAAAACAGGAATCAACATAGGTGTGTTTGGGTGTGTGTGTACATATAGCAAAACATATCATAATATATTGAATGTATATACATGTACATTTGCATTAGATACATATATGAATACAAAACTGTTATGCTACAATTCTGGAGTGGTGTAAGTTCTCTAACATGTAGCCCTCCAACAACATAACCAATTTTTTCTAAATTATGATAGTTTTGTGGAAGTTGTTGACCTGGATTTTGAGCATGGTTTCATTGGAATTTCACAGTGACTGCAGGATTTAGTATTTTTTTTCCCAAAGTAGGATTCTTCTTTTTACAACTGGTAAAAATTCTTCTAGAATCATGTATCTACACATATATAGTGATTCCTGCTTCTTGTCAATCTCTGGCAATGTGTTCTCTTCAAAAGAAGGGTATGCAGTCTGATAAGGAGGACTAATAAGAAGCTAAATTTTATAAATGGAATTCCTACCATCTGTATATGTATTCCATATATATGTGTGTGTGTGTGTGTGTATGCATATATACATATACATATATGGAAGGAGAGAAACAGAAAGAGAAAAAGAAAGAGAGAGAGAGAGAGAGAGAGAGAGAGAGAGAGAGAGAGAGAGAGGGTCTTAATTCACTTTAAAACTAGTAAAGCTTAAAACTACATTAAAATCTTTGGAGCATCCTGTACATGCCAATAGCTAATAGGCATGGGCATACCATTTATCATATTTGAATTTGTAGAGCAGAATTTGTAAAATAGGAATGTACAGGGAGAATATCAGGCTAACAAAGCTCACGAATGTTCAGCTTTCCATTGTTAGAAGAGAACAAACCATTTTTACAGGAAAATGGTCATGGTCTCATTGGGAGGCAGGATGATGAATTTACACTATCTAGAGAATAATTAAGATACAGGATCAAGGAAGGACATTGATGCTCAAGTCTGGACTCTGGTGAAAATGATTCCTTTTCTAATCTCCAGGAATTTAAATCTAGGGATTAGAATTAGACAGCGGAGCAAAAGTTATTGCCAATAAGTGTCTCCTTCCTTTTTAGAGCCCTTGGCTCCTTGTAATCTATAAAACGAACTTTCTTATTATGGAAGGGTCCCTTCAACAGAGGTCAAGAGTAAAGAAAGCAATACCTGGCAATAGAGTTAGTGATGTTGGTTTTATACTTGATATCTACTCTCCAAGTCTCCATCTCTACCAATTTAAATAGGGTAACTCCCTGACCTATGTTTGCTGAATACTGCCAAGCAGTGACTAAGATTCCACCTTACTTCATGAAGCAGCCCAATGCTGGATGCTTTTCTGACCACAATTCCCATGAGAGCTCAATAAGAAAATATTTCAGGAAATAGTTTTCTAAATTTTAAGGGCTATATAGAGCAAAGCCAAGACTGAGGCATCTGTATTCCCAGATGAGGGTGTCAGAAAGTAGATGATAATAATAATAATTCACATGGATATAGCATTTTAAAAAAGACAGAATGCTTCCCTAACAGTGACCCTGAGACTTAAGTAATGTAAGTACCATTTTACAGATGAGAAAAAAGAGGCTCTCAGAATACCTTTGTATTGTATAGTCAGGAAGAATTTGAGAGGAGATTACAATTCAGATATTGACTTCAAGTCCAACACTGCCCACTATTGCCACTCTTTCCTTTAGAACTGTGTCTTTTAGCATACAGTTTGGTCTAGAGGAAATTATTTCATCTTAGCCTTTTTCTCTCTGTTTTCTTTTGGTTATGATTTTTTGAGAATTTATAATTGTAGGGAAACTCATATTTTTTTGTAGTCAGGTGTTTACACTTTAATTTAACAAATGGGGGGCATCACAGAGAAAGGGAAGGCGAGTGGAGAACTACCATTTGGGAATGTGTGTGAAGAAGGCATGAATATTGTGAATTAGTTAATTTTTGGTAAGTTTGAAGACTTTTTGGCTAGCTCTCTAGGGCATTGTTCAAATTCTTGTTAGGTAACTTCCATATCAACCAATTTCGCCTTTGATTGTAAGTTTACTTTAATTTTGACTTTCATTTTGATGAAAAGTTTTCATGCACATGGCACAATTAGATCTCCCAAATTCACTTCCTACCATTAGATAGAAATTGGGGTGAGGGAAAACCTACCCACTGTTATATTGGAGCACCATATGGCTTCTGAGAGCTAATTTTTAAATGTTTAATGTGAGCTCGTATATCTCAGCAATTAGCAAAAAATCAGGACTTTATTTTTTTTTTTTATTGATTGTCTATATTTAAGAAAGTGATGGAGAAAATGTCAGTAATTCAGATTAACTTCAAAAATGTCCTTTAGACATTTTCCCTTTAGAGAGCTAGTTGTTAAACATTAATATTCACTATATCCCTGAACCCATACCACTTCAAATACATTAAATGATTAGGTTCTTGTTCAACTTTTATTCACTTCCCTCTTTGTTATATTTTTTTTCTGAATGATTTGTTTACCAGTACCTCACTCCCTTATGCTGGTGAGTGGGCTTAATGGTGTGGTATTGTTTGTACTACTGCTTGGTTCTGTTCCATTTTCTTCTCTTTCATGCCTATCTCCTGGACTGTTCTACCTTGTGATTACAAAGAGGAATTCCTGTCGTACCTTGAACACTACCAGCTCACCATCCCAATCAGGGTTGATCAAAATGGAGCTTTCCTCAGCTTTACTGTGAAAAATGACAAACACTCAAGGAGAAGGCGGAGTACGGACCCTATTGACCCACAGCAGGCAGGATCTAAGTTATTTTTTAAACTCTCAGCCTATGGCAAGCACTTTCATTTAAACTTGACTCTCAACACAGATTTAGTGTCCAAACACTTTACCGTGGAATACTGGGGGAAAGATGGGCCTCAGTGGAAGCATGGTTTTTTAGACAACTGTCATTACACAGGATACTTACAAGATCAACACAGCACAACTAAAGTGGCTATGAGCAACTGCATCGGGTTGGTAAGTGTGTGTGACATGTTTGATTTCTGCTAGAAGGAAAAACACATCTACCCAGGAACAGTGCATAATTTTTTTTTCTCACCACAGGGCCTTTAAAAATACAGTCCATTCTGTTATAACAAGATATATCCATTTTCCAAAAGCACCATGCTGTGCAAAATCATGCAAAACTGGGCAATAAAAACCAGAGAGTTTGTGAGAACAATAGGGTCAGGGGCACAATGGGACCTTGGGCTGCTGTTTGGGCAGAGGCAGTTTGTGGCAGTGTGGAACCCATAGCTACTCCTGTGCCAGAAGATAGACAACAAATATGGTACCTTGTCTTTACAAAGATCTGAAGTTTGTAGAAATGAATGTTGGAAGGATTGTACCACACGAGTGAATTATTATGAAGTGGTTCTATTTTCTGCCTTCTGTTTCATCACTTTTTCTCAAGGAAGAAATTAATCAGAAGAAAACTATGAATTCAAGATATGCTTAAATATGTTAATTGAATTGGGAACAAATTTATGCTTTTAAAATGCATTATATCAAAACTAGCTGTAATGAGAATTATATAGCTAGTTTAACAATAGTCTAAAGATTGAGGACAATTTAAAAACTTTTTGTTTCTACTTTTATTGTTACTGGGAATGTTTTTGGAAAGGATTCTTTTTCCTAGAAGGAATAGTTTTTAAATTTTTTGAATTGTACAAAATAAATGATCCATTTAGACTTCTGGTCTGGATTTCAGGGTGTCAGATATTCTGGGGTCCCTATGTTTTTGTTTCATCAGAAAGACACTCATCGATAAAAAGAAAATTGGCTTGGGTGAGAAAGATCACTTTTTCCTTTGGTCAGATTTTCTTTGTGAGAGCTTAGTTCTTAGAGGTTATCTATTTTAATCCCCTCTTTTTATAAATAAGCAAATTGAGATCTAGAAAGCTTCTGTGACTTATGAAATGGCACAATGGTAATATATAGTACTTCTTTTTATTTTTCTTCTTTTTTTATTAAAGCTTTTTATTTACAAAACATATGAATGGGTAATTTTTCAACACTGACCCTTGCAAAATCTTCTGTTCCAAAATTTCCCCTTCTTCCCTTCACCTCCTCCCCTAGATGCCAGGTAGTCCAATACATGTTAAGTATGTTAAAATAGAAGTTAAATCCAATATATATATATACATATTATATAGTTATCTTGCTGCATAAGAAAAATCAGATCAAGAAGAAAAAAAATACCTGAGAAATATAATGTTTCTTATAATGAAATCAAATGAGATAATATTTATAAAGCTTCTTGCATGTAGTAGGCATTTAATAAATGGTTGTTTCCTTCTCTTTTCTTCCTCTTCCTTCTTAATGGATTCTAGAAATTGAAAATACATAAGGCCTTTGACTACTTGAATTTTAATTTAAGAAGGGGTTAGAGTTTAGCCCTCAAAAAAGTAAATATATGCTACGAGTATAGGAAGTATCATTTATAAACTTGGAAAGAGATAATGAATCATCCTAATATTCTATTCTGAATTTAATTCCTGTCACGGGCACTTTCAAATCTTTGGTCCAGTATATCCAACATTTAGGCTGAAGGCATGATTTTACATAAAAACATAAAATCAGATGAAAAGAAGACAAAGAGATTCATTTGGTGTCAAATTCTAAACCTATAAAAGAATCAGGCTTTTAAAATGACATGTGATTACCCTAATAAATGTTACTAATAAAGGAAATATGAAATCTTCCCCCCCCTGAAATAAATATGTATATGTCAGTATAGTGATGTCACTTTTGACATAAAATTCTCATTTAAAAATTAAAGGTAAAGGGCAAATTTAAATATACAGCAAAAATATTGGGCACCTGAATCTATTGCAACTCCAGCAATTAAAAAAAAAGGTTTATAATTAAGTTAAGCAAATTCAACAGAGATACAAATTTTAGGAAATATGCAGCATCTTCTTTTCTAAATTTATCAATCAAGCATATTTTAGTGACTTTTGGAATCAATCATGATCATAGATTGATAGGGCTTGAAGTGTTAGGGTGTTCTCTCCAGTAAACTGTAAGTTCCTTGAAGGTAGGAACTGTTTTTATCTTTGCATCTGTAGTGCCTAGTATGTTGTTGGGGGATGGATGGGATTTTTAAGGTGAGAAGTTGTGATTTCATCAGTGTGGAGTACTCTTGATTTGGAAACTCTATTCATCCATGTAGATTGACAATTCATCTGGTATCTGTGGTCCAAGAGAGTTGCTTGAGGGCATTGAGGAGTTGAATATCTTACCCTTGGTGACACAATCATTATGTATCAGTGGTAGGCTGGGAAGCTAGCCATAGGTCTCTATGTCCTCTCTCCTTTTTACCATACTGTCAGTTGCATGGATTGAATGGAAAGGGACCTTAGAGACTGAATTTAAACAGGGCAATCAAAGCTCAGAGAAGGGAAATGAATTGCCTAATATCACACATTTGCTCATATCCACAAATTCTGTTTCCTACAGTTTGGGAATATCAGATATTTCTAGTATATCTCCAAATTCCAAATATATTTCCAATGTATTTTTGAAGTCACCAATTTTCCTAACTTCACTTAGCTATATTATTATTCTCATCTCATCATGACAAAGTCACATAAAAATGGATCTGAGAAATTCAAGTCCTCTCTAACCATTCTATACTAGAATCCTCTTCTCTAACTTTCCTTGAGATGCTGTCTTTCCTCTATTAGCATGTAAGCTCTCAGAAGACACACTATCTTATTTGCTTGTATTTGTATTTCAAGAATTTAACACAGTGCCTGGCAACATTGAATGAATGCTTTATTTATTCTCTCTCTCTCTCTCTCTCTCTCTCTCTCTCTCTCTCTCTCTCTCTCTCTCTCTCTCTCTCTCTCTCTCTGTCTCTTTTCCCCTTCTCTTTTCCCCTCTCCTTCTCTCTCTCCTTCCCTCCCTCTTCCTCTCTTTTTCTCTCTGTCTCTTTCTGTTCTCTCTGTCTTTCTCCTTTCTTCTCCCTCTCTTTCCTCTCTTCTTTCTTCTCTTATCTTTCCCCCTTCCTCTTTCTGAATCTATGTTTATTATTAAACAGAGAAGAAGTTAGACAGATTTTTCTGTTTTCTGCAGAAATTTCTGGCATGAACTATCAGTCAGAATCATGATTTAAATATCTGGGTAGGATTTGGCCTTAAGAGGATAAGATTCTTATATAGATGACATGTTGTATACATTTATCATGAGTTTCTTCCTAAATAAGTAGTGTTTATTAGGATGTTGCATTTCTATTCAAAACAGTGAGTTGTTGCTTTGAGTAACATTTGTCCAAAATAAATCTCTGTTGTAAACATTCTTATTTTGATGGAAGATGTGAGTTACCATAAGAAGGAACTATGTTCACTTCTCAACCAAGTTTGGCATCCTTATTAATGCCCATAAATCCTGTCATGCCAGAGCATCCTTGTGAAGAGATTGTTTCAAGAAAGAAAAATTCTGTCATCTGTTTAATGACTCACTAGATCTTAGTAACATGGCTTGCAGAAGTGGAAGGGTCATTCAGCAGGAGAATCTTTCTTAGGCATTTCAGAGCACTAATGCATGCTTATTATTAGAGGCAAGGAAAAGGATTGGGATTTCACTCCTTCCTAGAACAGTATGGTCTATTCATGGAAAATGAAAACCTTTCGACAACTTTTAGTCTTAGATGCCTAGAATACTTAGAGACTAAGTAGTTTGTCAAGGATCACCTAGCCGTTATGTGTCAGAGGTTGGGAGATGAACTCTTGTCCTCCTGACTGGTTCTCTACCCTACATTGCCCCTCATCCTTCCTGAAGACCATGCCTCTAAGTACTTTATGCATCTCAGCTGCGTAAGACCTGTACACTGATTATACAAAGTTTGGATCACCATTCCTTGCCAGGAATACTTGTTTGCCCACCCACTATGGGCTGAGGCAGAACTGAACTTTAAGAAGCAAGCAGTTCCAACTTTGACCAACAAGGGCACATACATGAAAAGCATATAAAGAACCCATGGATCAGGAAGTAGGGCTTTGAGAGGTGCCTCAGGAGGAGAATCACCTGCTTGCTCTTGATATAATTCATCTGTTCCAACAACTTTACTTTTGAAATATGAGGAGCTACTGGTTGCTGACTTCCTAACTCATTGACCATCTGTCTTATGGCATTGCTTTAACTTTTTGTAGGAAAACCTAGTTTTCCTAGGTTTTTAAGTATTTATATGGAATATGAACTTGTCTTACTCTGCCTTCTAATATCTATATCACATCCATCACAAGATGAGTTCATTAAGTACTGAGATTCAGTTTTTACTCTTTTTGGTATCCTAGTTAGCACAGTTCCTGGCATGTAGTAATCAGTCCATAAGGATGATGCCTTCTCCATTCTAGCCCTCCTCCTTTGATATGGCATCTACCACCTGGCATGACAGTATGCAGAGACTACATTTGTCTTCAATTTAGCCTTTCTAGTCTGTTCTCACTTCTGGAAATCACCCTGTGATTCGCATTCCTGAGTCTAGGACTTCAATCCCAGTTGTAGTGCTCTGGCTTGAGAAGTGTCCTTTCGCTTGTCATTTAGACCTTAGATGTCTATTGAAATTCCTTCCTCTATATCTGATAGAAAGAATATTTTGCCACTTGAGTCTTCTGAGCCCTGAACATCTGAACCTTTTGAAGTAACTTCAGAGAATTTGGAACATGCCTCTTTATGTGAAGGTGTTCTTAGGGACTAAGCAACTTCTTTAATCTCAGAAAATATGTCCTATTTTTCCTGAGCTCTGGAAATGTAGATCTTGTTAGAGTCAACAAGATATAGTAAGTACATACTATAGGATAAGCATGAGTAATACAAAGAGAAAATGCACTTCTCTTTCTCTGTTTCTGTCTCTCCATCTCTTTCTGTCCTATTTCTCTCTACCTCTGTGTCTCTTTGTCTCTCTTTCTCTGTCTCTCCCTCTTTTTCTTTCTCTCTGTGTCTCTGTTTGTCTGTCTCTGCCTCTCTCTTTCTCCCCTTTCTCTTTATCTCTCTCTTTCTTCCCTGCATCACTTAGTTGCAGTAGATCAGGCAGGTTCATGCAAATTCCACTGACTTCATTAAAGGACCCATTCTGATGCCAATAGTACTTCTTGGAAAGGACAACTTCAACCTTACAGGACTTAACATTACATTTTGAAAGTATATATCTTCCTGTCCCTCAAAGCTAATATCACATCCTGATCCTCCATGAACCTAAAGTTTTCTTAGCATCTCCTGATAGAGAGGATAGGGCCAGAGCTCTCAGTATGAACTTCAGAGCTTGCTGTCACTGTTCAGCGTTTCCACCAGACCATCTTATGAGGTCCACATATTTATTTAAGAGTACCAGAGCCTTAAGTTGTGGTTTAAAAGTATCTCACTGATGCCAGACTCCAGGATCACCTCAGAATCCCTTATAAAAGGACCAGTTCAGTCTCAAAAAGATTAGAATGCAGATTCTTGCTCACATCCATTAAGTTCATTTACTGAGAATCTACACAGTGATTCTAATGGAATTGTATACCATGTAAGTAATCTTGGAGATATATGAGCCTACAATTATGAAACAGGTAATAAAACAGTCCCTTCCTTTTCTTCTCTCTCCCTTTACTCCTGTTCCTATTCCATTAGCAGAATTGATTTTCCTTATTTATCCAATGTTCAGCCTCATACTATTAGCCATTTAGGAATAGTAAAATTGATGAGGAGACAATATTTCTCTGACTGTATTTTTACACATTTCCTTTTAAATGTATGTGTCATGAACTTAATCATGAATAAATATGAACATTTCAGCTTATAGAGAAAAACAAACAAAAAGAGGATTGTATATAATTGTTTTTTTTTTAAGGCCTCTGGTATGGACAAAATTTTCCTATTTGTGTTCCCTTGATAGACTTCTTTTGTTTTCTAATATTCAGTTTTGAAAAAACAACATTCATTTAAAAAATTTTCAGTTCCCAGATCTCTCCCTCCTTTCTACCCCTCCTCCATCTACTGAAAAGGCAAGCAATATGATACTCATTATACATATAAAGTCATGTAAAACATTTCTTTATTTTAATATACATTTTAAAGATAGTTTGTTGTTACTTTTTTGTGTCTATCATTACCGACTTACTCATTCCCCCCACCCCTGACAGACTCTTCTTTGTAACAAATAATATATTTAAGCAAAAAAAAAATACATTGATATATTGACCATGTCTAGTCTTTCATTATGCACCTCTAGTCCATAACCTTTGCCAAGAGGGAGGAGACATGTTCAATGATAAGTTTTCTGGAATCATGAATTGTCCCCACTTGATTCTAAATAAATTTTATCAGTGACAGAAGCTAGTATTGACTCAAAAGACAAGACAAAACATCTCCTCATTGGGCTATTTGGTAGGGATGATGCAGCCCCTGTTTTCTTTTTCAAACATAAGGTAGAGATGCTGCTTTTTCATCTAAAGAACCCTCTGTCATGCTACTGAGAAAAACAGTGGCTGGCTTTATTGCTTAAGTAATCGTTCTTGTAATCCAGTTAAAGTAAAGAAGTTGCTGGCAAATATAGTGGCCACTTTAATCTGCCACTGTTTCACTGTAACTTTGTAACAATGATGGATTCTCTAAGTCTTTAGCTTAATTGACCAGAATCAGCAACTTTGATCAATGATAAAAAAATCTGCTGACATTATTTAGGGGAAAAAAGAGATAAGGAACCTGTTGTTTCCTTATCTGATCTGAGATCCTTCTGATACACGGAAACAGAACAAGACATTTAGCCAAGATGTGTGCATATGATAATAATGTTGATTAGTGCAAGGAAGAGTGAAAGCATTCTTTTAAAAAATATTTTATTTTTAATTTATGGAATAAAATAAGTATTTCTATAACATACCATTTCTATAATATGAATATTTTATTTTTAGTTTATGAAATAAAGTATGCATTTCTATAACATAGTATAATAAAACAGACATTAACATAAAAGTGCAAATCTATCCCACACAACTTGCTATTCATTTTAAATATAAAATAAGAAGGAATATTGTCAATCTCCATGCTTCTTTATTCCTCTGCACTAGAGAGACTTCCTTATTTATAGCCATCTACCTGTGGACTTATGTCCAATAGCATCTGGATACTCATTCTGGCCCTGGACAGGAAGCATATAAGGGGGCTTCTTCATTTGCTCGGTATCAAACTTCTTGCTTGATCCTGATAGTATATTAGCTGACTCTTATCATGTCCTGTTCACTCCACATTCCAAATTATGGATTCTTTGCATGAACATTGTATCTTCTGCTTTTCTTAGACCTTGGGTGTCTCTGGTCATCTCAATTCTATTTTTTTTGCTTGGCATCTTTTCCTATTTCATGTTGTGCCATGCTTCCTGAGTTTTTAATATAAGAGAACTTATAAGGGATTCGAAGGTTCTTAACTGTGATACATGAACTTCAATTTTTTTTCTATTTTAATATAATTGTTTTCCTCAGTAAGCTTGTGTATCTCATTTTATGCATTTAAAAAAATTTTGAGAATAGGTCCATAGACTTTACTACATTATCAAAGGATCTCTGATGCAAAAAAGTTAAACTGTCTAGTTATACTCCCTCAATGTACAAGTGAAAATATTCAGGAAAAGAGAATGAAATGATTTCTTCAAGGTTAGCTGGTAGGTGAGAGAGAGCTCAAGTTCTTTGATTTCAAATCTGAGTTTTTCTATTACATCATATATAAAATAGGGATAGAGAATTGGCCTTGCTTACTGAAAATCATTGACCATTATGTGCCTCCAGGCAACTCTTGGATGCTTAAAAATTGCACTACAATTGCTGATCTACATTTGTGAAGGGATTTTCCTCACCAGGAAATACAGGTTGCAAGTCTATTTATTATTTTGCCCTTTCTCTTCCCAATTCTTAAACTAAAGGATCCATAATGGGAAGAGAAAAGGAACAAGCATATGTTAAGAGTCTACTGTGTGCAAAGTACCATGCTAAGTGTTTTATAAATATTATTTCATTTGATATATAAGGTTAGGAGGAAGATATCCTGGGATAAAGATAACTGCTTAGAACTCTTTAAATCTGTCGCTGGCTATCTACATTGAGTGTGAGCCTGATTGGATCTTATTCTGAGTACTAAAATAATGTTGATCTTCTTGAACTCTCTAGAGTCATACTAAATTGAGAATCTTTGATATCATCCAATTCATTTATTTTTACAATGGAGAATGTTGTGGTTCAGAAATCTGTATTTTATAGGTTTGCCATTAAGCAGTAAGACTTCAAATAAGGGTTGTAGAAAACAGAGTTAAATGTTCATTTTATAATTGAGGAAAGTGAAGGGTACAGTAATTAAATGACATGAACAGGTTAATACAACTAGTAAACAAGAGAGAATTTTAATGTAAATCTTGATTCCCATTCCATTAGAACATCCCACCCATCACTTTGTAATGATAGGAGCATGCCTCCCATATGTATATTTTGGTAAACATTACTTCCTTATATAATGATAGTAGTTTTTCCTTCTCTTCTGCATTCATTTTTCCCATTTTGTTTCTGTGCAGTAAAATAAAACCAATAAAGATTTTTGAATTCCTATTATCTGGAGTGTTTCTTGTTTTAGTAATAATAAAATATTTAGAAATAACCATACTCATGTTATGCCTTAAAGGTTTGCAAAACACTTTCAATCTTTAAAGAGCTATTAGCCTTCAAAGAACTTTATTGTGAAAGGCAAGTGAAAGGTTAATTGTATAGAATATTTTAAAATTCAAGATAATAGAAGATTTTATCAAGCACAAACTATGTGTAAAGCTCTGTGCCACATAAAGAATATAAGAAAAAGCATTATCATTCTTGAATTCAAGAGTATTTAATGCTATAGCATAATATACATTTGAAAAGTAGTACAACATTAGTTGCCAAATGAATTACATAGCTAATTGGTACTGTAAGAGCTTAGAGCAGGGAGATCCACTCTACTTTCAGTCAGAGATAATACAAATGAGAGCAATAATGAAAGATGGGGGAAGATTTGGAGGGGTAGGGAGAGAATATTAACTTAAGTGTAAAGAATTTCTAAATAAACTCCATTAGATTTGCCTCAACAATACACATGATATATATTCTCTTTTCTCTTGGGATTACTTCTAGAGGGAGGAGAGTACAAATACATCTTGTAATGTGTGCACTTCTAGTGTTTTTGTGAAACCGTTTGGACCTGTGTTTTTGTTTTCCCTTTTCCTTTTAGCATGGTGTTATTGCTACAGAAGATGAAGAGTATTTTATTGAGCCTTTAAGGAACACTACAGAAGATTCTAAACATTTTAGTTATGAAAATGGCCATCCTCATGTTGTTTACAAAAAGTCTACCCTTCAACAAAAGCATCTATATGATCACTCCCATTGTGGTGTTTCAGGTAAGCAAACATTTATCATTTAGGAACAAAGGTAATGACCCCTTCCTCCTTTATTTGACTAATATTGGTTAGATGAATGACTATAGCTTTATTTTTAGTTTTTCACAAAGTTTTTGATTATAATCACCATAGTAGGTCATTTTGTAGTAACAAGAGAAATGATTGAATTTTTAGGAATTAGCTTTCCAAGAAAACATAAAGCCATAAGGACAACTATAAAACCATGATGACCAAAATAAAAGAGGACTTAATTAATTGAATATATATTTCAGGTCATTAATGCATTAGATTAATATAGTAAAAATGGCAGTGCTGCCCAAATCAGTTTATATATTCAACATATTGTTAAAGTGCTAAAGAACTTCTTTAGGAAATTAGACAAAATTAAAATTATAGTTATATGGAATCATATAGCGGGTTATATATTGAACCTTTTTAAAAGTGCTTGTATCTATCTCCTTGTTCTTAGTAGCCCTTTTTACCTTGAACTGAAAACCATAAGATTTGCATCTTGGATGATACATGGAAGATGTTTAGTAAGAATTTCATAATATTTATATAAAAGTCTATAATGCCAGTCACTGGAGTCTCAAATTTGAGTGATCAAATTTTTTTATAGACCTGGGAGAAGGTCTTGTTTTATTCATGTGTTGGGACATACTTTTAATACACTGATAATGCACAGGAGTTGATTTTTATCTATTCTCATGCTGAGAAATGGGTGTGTTGAGTAAATTAGAGGTGCTCTCGCCATCCAGATACATCAAGTAGGGTGTGAGAAATCAGCTAGGTGGGGCCAAAGGATTGGACAAGTATTCAAGATCAGAGCAGAAGGGAATCAGACAAGTTTTAAGTTGTGAAGATCCCAAATATCAAGGTGAACAAACATAGAGAAGATCAGTGGCAGTGGTGGCAGAAATAAAGAAGTGAGTCTAATTCTCTTTAGGAGTGTTTTCCCTCAAAATAAGGGTTTTTATGGTTTTTGATGACCATCTGATCCTAAATATAAACAGGTGGGAATTGTAGGCTAAGCTGAAGCCTAAAAGTAGATTTCAATTCTGAGGAGAAAGGGGCTAGTCTAGGCTTAAGATAGCAAAGTGTGTCATGTATATATATATATATATATATATATTTTTCCTGGAGAGCCAATTGTTAAAATTTTTCTAGCACATGACTGTATTCCTACTTCTAGTTAGAGAGAGCAGAGGATCTTATATACTCTTGAGTCTAAGGTTCTTCAAACATTGAAGATTTTCTGTGAGCTATTATTTTTTGATTTGGGAAAGGGTTGTCTCAGTAGACTTTGCATTAGGAAACAGTAAGTGATTTTGAGGAAATCAGTTTAAATAAGTTAGGTTAATATAATGGTGATTTAGGAACAGCATAACTTGTTCCTTCAGTGTCATGTTGGATATTGGCATTTTCTTATTTTGCCTTAGTTTTTGGGGCACTTTTGTGTAAACAGATGGTAAACATCTGGTCCTGCTGGTGTCAGTATGTACTGGTGGTGACAGGAAAATATATTTATCCTCCTGACTTTTTCCTGGCTAGGGCTAGGAATGGGGATAGATTCTGGGATAGAGTGGGCTAAAATGTGTTAAATATTTGTTCAAGCTATATGTTTATAGATGAATCTCTCTTGACTAGGAGATTTCCAATCAGGGAAGAACTAGGTGTATATAAGTTGGGTAATGAGTCAGACTCATGGATATAGGATGCCCACTGGAGTGCCCAAATGCAGTGGCCATATTAAGAGTAGGTTCAATAGGTAAAACAGAGTCTGTAGTGATATGTGAAGACATCTGGCCCATGAAAAGGTAACAATTAAATACTGAGATAGCACAGAAGACCTGACATATGTAAGAAGTTTTCTCCATTTGCTGCATTCAACTTATTTCAGGCTTATGTTTATTTTTATGGGATCCTTTCCCTTAGCTTCTTCCAAATTCACTGAGCTGGACAGCTCCCACCACTGCCTGCATTACTGTCCATGGAAATGACTGTCTTTCATGGACAAATAGGTGTGTAGATTAAAAACCATAGTTGGCCTAAAAGAAACTGTATTGAGAATATGTGCATAGTCACAGTGGATAATTATATTCAAATTCAGCCAGTGATAAAAGAGAAAGCTATTTTTTTCTGGTACTCCAGAAACCCCCCGAGATCTGATTTATTCACTTTTTTTGGAGAGGAAACCAAATGATTTTAATTTCTCAAAAACCTCTTCCCAAAAGGAGTAAATTATACACTGTAGTCTGATTTGGAGGAAATTTTATTATAAACATAGATAATCTTGAAGGAGTAGTACTATCTGCGGGTTATAGGGTAAGATTGGAGGTTGTAAAGCTCATAAGAACTCAAAGGCTAGATATTAACAACTAATAGGTTGTGCTGTAAAGCTGTTATGGAGGGTGGTCAAGATGGGGGAAATCTAGAAGTTCAGGTGGCACAAGGCAATGATATTAGCAAAGAAAACCATAAGAGTGATCTAGGAGCTCCTTTAAATTTTTTTAGTTAAATATTTTCTTTAAAATAACATCAATACAATTAACACAACTTTAAGAAACTATTGACATATGAATGAAAGCTTTTCTTCAAATTATTTTATCTTTTATTTTTATGTCATCTTCATTTCTAAGTATATCCTTTCACCACCATACCCAGATAGCCATTTCTTATAACAAAGAATAAAATAGAGAAAAAGGAAAGTGGAGCAGTTCAGTATAACTAACCTGTACCTCAACTAAATTAACTATATATATGTTTTTCAACACTCACATGATTTCACTTCTGCAAAGAAGGAAGGAACATGAATTTTCTTACCTCTTCTTTGTAAATGAGTTGATACTAAAATTACATCATTTCAATTCATTTGTTGTTCTTTTCATTTGCAATGATAATAGATACATATATACATAAGCATTTACCTAGTTCATATAAGTTCTCATGTTCCTGTATTTTTTATGTTCATATTTCTTATAGCATACTAATATTTCCTAAAAGTTTGATCTGTATGATAACTTTATTTCTATCTTTGACCTCCATATATATTTCTAGTAAAGAACATGGGAATTTTAATCACTTTCTTAGCTTAACTCATAATTCTAGAGTAATTAGACTAGTTCAAACCTACACTACTAATGAATTAATATTTATTTACAATACTTCCAAAAATTGACTATTCCCTACCCCTTCCACCTGTCCACATCTTTTTGGTCATCTTAACCAATTTGTTGAGTGGGAGCTGAAACCTCAGGGTTATTTCAGGCGGTATTTCTTTTCTTAGTGTTTGGGGGAGTTCACTCCTATGATTTTTAATAATTTTTGATAACTGTTCATATATTTAGATTCTCTTATCTGTTGGAGAAATACTTCTGAATTTATATATTTATTTCAGTTTGCTATGTCTCTTGGTTATCAAACATTTAACAGAGATACTAGATACAAAGATTCTCCTTCCCCTCCATGGCATTTATTTTTTTCATACAGAAATTTTTCAATTTCATGTGATTGAAATGAAATATTTTATCTTTCATAATTGCTTTTAATCTTTTTTAGATAATTTTTCCTTAGACATATCTATGGAAGAGCACCTAATTTTTTAAATGACATAACTTGTAATATTCAGGTCAACTATTCATTTTAATCTTTTTATATTATGCAGTATAAGAAGTTGATATAAACTTAATTTCTGCTAAAACACTTCATACGTTTTCCAGTAGTGCTTGTCAAAAATATAGTTCTTTCAAAAGTAATTTATGTCCTTGGATTGATTAATTGCTGATTTATTGAGTCAAATTATTTTTAATTCCCCCTTCCTTAGTCATTTGCATTAATATATTTTTTAAAGCTAGTACTAATTTTGATGATTATTACTTTATTGTATAATTTGGGTTCTAGAAATACAGTTTACTTTTTTGTTCCTATTTTTTTTCTTAATGTTGGAATTTCAAAGCTTTAAGTATCTTAAGCTTTTAGTCACTTCCACTGAGTCTGCTTCATTATTCTTTGCACATTTATTCTTATTTACTTTTTCTCTTATCTGATTGTAGTTAATTGAACTCCATTGTTCAGGTTCTATTTTTTTTTTTCTTCTTCCTATCACATTTAAAGGACACTAAATCTTTTTATAGTTTAATAGTTCTTGGGTCTTAATTGCATTATCCTCCCATTATATTAACACATAATAGCTTTATTTATCTATTCCTTTACTGTTGAAAGTTAGGTTGTTTTCAGGATTTTTTTGCAATTATATGTCATGCTGCTATGACAACCTTTGAACATATGTCTTTTTTTGTTTTCTTGTTTTAATAGTGATTTCATGGTATGTTCCCAACAATAGAATAATTAGGTCAAAGGGTGTGATTATTTTTGTGTTCTTACTTTGCCATGTCTAGTCTCTTTTAGACTTCTTACTGGGCACTATTGACCTTAGACCTTTAGGTGTACACAAGGCATAGCAGAAAGAATGAGAGGGCCTCACTAGTATGTCTGGATTCTGGCTAGGGCAGAGAGAAAAACTATTTCTCTAACTATTTCATTTGAGCTAATAGCACGCTAACTCCATTAGTCTTTATATAAAATATAATTAGAATTAAGGTATCACTCAACTTGATTCATTAATAGTGACATTCAACCCTGGTTCTACAAGTCTGTTTCTCTAAGGGCTTTTGCAAAAATTCTTATTAACTTGAATTTGAAAATGTGCACATATATGTATATATACTATGTATCTATGTATCGATCCATCACAATTCACTTTTCAAGAAGCTATGGGGAGGGTACAGAAATTAAACCAGTAGTAAGGTGTCATATTTCCCCAAAGTTGGAAATCATAGCAATAAGAACTGCTTACAGTTCTCAAGTATCTTCAATGCTCTGGATAAAAAACTTTCAAAAATATCTTGTAGATATAGCATATTTCCATCTTTGGCACCATTTTTTGGGGACTTCAAACTTAACTATAGGAAATGCTTATTAAACATATAACTTAAATGATTATGTCTAGACTATTTAGATTTCTAAAATGAACAATAATTCTTTTTATGGTAGTCAAACCCTAGAAACAAAGTAGGTACTTCATAATTGGGAAATGATCTTTTATGGTATGCAACTATTATAAAATATCATTACACCATAAGAAATTACAAATATAAAGATTCGAGAAACATGTACATGTTTCTAATATGACATGATTTGTGTGGAGTGGGCATAATCAAGAAAATAGTATACAGAGACCCTACAAATGTACTTGAATAATAAAACAAAGCCTAATGTTTAATTATAATGATCAGTCTATAATAATAATAACAGCCAACATTGATGTGACACTTTAAGGTTTGCAAAGCCCATTACTTGTATCATTTTTCATATGACTCTTACAGTAGTCATGTTTGGTAGATGTGAAGTAGGTTGCCTAGGGTCATACAAGATTGAGATAGGATTTAAACTCAGGTCTTCTTGACTTCAATCCTAGAACTCTAATGACTATACCATTTTCCCTTATGGCAAAAGAGATCAATAGAAAAGTAGCCTCCTTTCTTTTGTTGGAGAGATGGGGAATATTGGTGTATAATGCTGTATAACCTGTGTGAAGTGATTGCTTTAGTGATTGATTTTTCTAAACTGTTATTTTTTGAGGAAAGTCTACTGAGTTAGAGAGAGTATATCTGCAACTGATTGTGATGTAAAAGCAGAAGATATTGTTTAAACCTAAAAGATAAAATAAAATAATTAAAATGAGGGCCTGGATGTTTCATTACTAACTTGTGTCATTTTTTTTTTTCAGATGTAATAGTAAGGCTTTAATTGTAGTCCACGCATACATTTTCTCACTCTTTGCCCATTTCTCTTCCTGTTTCCCTCCCACTCAATTCCATATTAAAAGTTCAATTTTTCATTTTCTGTTCCACATTCCCATCCCAAAATTTGCTAGGGTAAGTGAAGTAATTTTATGCCTTGAAACCTATATTCCTTACTACTTATTTAAAAGAAAAAATACATCAAGATTCTAAAATTCCAGGTCAAAAAACAGTTTAATTCCTGACAAGTGAAAAGTTAGCAGACCAAGATCACATGAAATAGCAATTCTCTTTCCCAGACTTTAGTATGCAGACCTTTTTTTCATTAAAACAACAGCCTGAAAATCAATTACAGACTCCAAAGATACTACATGAATTTTCACCTTTTTATAGCCAAATAGTTTTTAGATCTTAGTCCTGCCCCAAGATAAATGGTACACATTATTCATGTCTTATTCAATTAGATAACTTTGCTTGTTGAATGTGCATGACTTAACCTAAAGTCAGATAAACTCATGTATCGGTTGATTCATATTCTCTAAAAATATATTTAAATATGGACCAGCTTGTTCTGGCACATTCTCATTTTGTTTGGTGCAGGGACGTTTTAGTCTGATCCAAAGGTACCATCAATGTCCTTCATGATCTGTATTGTGTGGCTTTCAGTTCAAAATTAAATCTAAAAAGAATTTTTTATTATAAATTCTTGGCAAAGACAAATAACCAAATAAACAATATAAAGTAATGAATAAAATCTTTACAAAACCCTGAGAATTTAATGGAGTAGAAATAAACAAATTAGCAGAAAACAAACAATTAAAATACATTTGTTCTTGGGCTCCTTTGCAAGATTGTCTGAGATTTTAGGACCTTTTGCTTTAAAAAAAAAACATGTACTTTTCATTGATAACATTTGGTTACATTATTTGGATAATATGCTCCAGTAAACCTAGCCTAGCAGTCTTTTGAGCAATAAGCGTTCCTTTTAGAGAAAATTAATCTGCAAGGAGGTAGGAAAGTAGATAAAACCTATTGAACCTGAAATCAAAAAGATAAGAGTACAAATTTAGCCCTATACAGTTACTAGCAAGTCTGTTAACCACTGCTTCTCTCATCTATAAAATGGAGATAATAATAACACCTACCTTGAAGAGTTGTTGTGAGCATCAAATGAGACAATAATTATAAAGTGCTTACCACAGTATCTGGCACAAACTAACTTCTTTATAAATGTTAGCTATTATTTAACCTCTCAGTGATTCAGGAAAAATGTCAGTTATGCAGTTCGAGATTCCAGAGGACAATGTAATTGGGAAGCATTTAACTAAATAAAAATATGATATAATCTAGGTCTCATGAACTCTAGATTAAGAACTGTTAGTCTAAGTGTGAGTTGTATTGAATTTCGTTTCAAGTTCTTTATACCAGTGAGGTCACATATATGTGACCTATCCCTCTTAATTTTATTGATGAATAAATGCAGTTGTGGAAAAGTGAATGTGTTAACACAGGATTCTATATCTGTGTAAGGGGTGAGACCAGGACTAGAACTTCTAATTGATCAAGTCTTAATCCAGTGGTAGGTCCATTAAATCAAGATGCCTCCTCAAGAATAGGCAGCTACCCTAAAAAAATTAAAAATTTTAAAATAGCAGGCAGCTGCCAATGTAATATGATTTTAAGGATATCAAAAGACCTACTTACTCCAAATAACTGTTCACTTGCTTGCTAGCATATTTGAAATTGCAGTTCTCAGAGCATTTCCTTTTGGGATGAGTTTTGTTTTTAAAAAGTTGTTGTGAAGATGAAATAGATTACCAGCCTGAGTTAGTGATGATGAAGAAAACGAAATAACTAACATTTAGCTCCTTATGGTTTACAAAATACTTTATGCATATTATTTTATTTGATCCTTAAAAGAACTTTGAAAAGAACTATCATTATCTCTGCTTTTTGAAT
This sequence comes from Antechinus flavipes, assembly GCF_016432865.1. Taxonomy (NCBI): domain Eukaryota; kingdom Metazoa; phylum Chordata; class Mammalia; order Dasyuromorphia; family Dasyuridae; genus Antechinus; species Antechinus flavipes. Next base: position 150,060,081 of record NC_067398.1, on the reverse strand, counting down.
GAGGAAACTGATGCTGAGAGGTAAAACAACTTGCCTAGACTCATACACAATTACCATGTGAAATAAGTGCTATTATTAGCTTCATTTTACAGATTTCCAGACTGAGACTGAGACAAATTAAGTGACTTACCCAGAAGTAATTGAAGCAGTATTTGAACTCAAGAATTCCTGACTCCAAATACAGCACTGAATCCATTATATTATCTGCTAAAATAATCTTGTAAACTATCAACCTATTAGTACATCTTTTCACATTAAGTAATTTCTTTTGGTTAGTTAAGAATGAGACTCAGTATTGGTAAATTTTGATGAGAGGAGTTGGAAATGATTACAGCTATGGAACCTTGGAAGTGCCTGTGAAGTAGAGAGGAGGTACTCACCTGCATGCTTGCTATACTGATTTGAAGGAGAGATTAGAGAAGGAGAATCGATATAGGCAATAAGATAGAGATAATTTAAAAAAGCTTTGTTCTGAGCCTTTTTCCCCCCATCTTTATATTCCTTCCCTTGGTAATTTCATTATCTCCCATGTGTGTCAATTATCATTGATTGATTCGCAAAGCTATATATCTACCCCTAATATCTATCTTGAACTCTAGGCCCACACCATTAACAATCTATTGAACATTTCTACTTGGATATTATCTTGGTGTCCTTCATTCATTATGACCAAAATAAAACCCATCCTTTCTTCCTCAGAACACCCAACTATTTCTCTATTTCCATTAAGTTGCCACCATCTTCCTAGTCACTTAGGTTCATAGACTTGGAGTCATCTTTACTTCTTGATTCCCCGTGTTCCATCTAGTTGCCAAATCCTCTTGTATCCATCCCCATCTTTCCACTCATAAGGCTACCTTTCTATCTCATATCTCACCTTGATATCTTGCCTAGAAGTAATGCTGTTCTAGATACAACAATGGCTGAATGAATTAATTCAGTGTTGATGAATTTATTAGAACTGGAAGTAGGTTTCTGGTGGCATGCTTCAGGAATCTGTACTAGATCCTGTCCTGTTTAACAAACAGTGACTTCAAAGGAATGTTTATCAAACTTACAAATGACTTAAAGATAGCTGTAACTAGTATTTTGGGAATCAAGGTTCAAAAGGATCTTGATAGACTAACGACGAGCCAAAAGCAACAAGACTAAACTTTATAGGCACAAATATTAAGTCATATACTTAAGTTTAAATATTCAACTTGAGATAAGGCAGATGTGGATCAGTAGAAGTTCCTGTATTAAAAAAAAAACAAAAAACAAAGCCAAAGGAGTCTATATATAGTCCTACTATTTTCTGACTTGTTAAGATATCTACTGTATTATGTTCCATTCTTTAGGACACATTAGGAAGAACATTGATATGTCAGTGAACCTTTAGGAACAAACATAAAATCCTTTATGTGGTATTTAAAACCCTTCATAACCAGGTACCTTCCCACCTTTCTAATCTTCTTACACTTTACTTCCCTCCATTTGTAATGCTCTCTCTTTCTCACCTCTGCTTCTGGGCTTCCTTCAGGACTCAGCTCAAATCTCACTTTGTGCCTAAATCCTCACCATTGCTAGTTACTGGTTTATATTTTGTATGTACACTTTTTTTGAATGCTGTCTACCCCATTAAAATGTGAACTTCTTGAGGGCAGAGAATGTCCTTTTTTTTTTTTTTTCAATTCCTCAAATTAGTTCAGTATACCTGGAATATATTATGAGCTTAATAAATACTTTTAGACTGACTGATGAGGCTACCCATGATGAAAGTCTGGAAAACCATTCCATTCAATAATTATTTGAAAGAACTGGTAATGTTTAGCTTTGAAGGAGAGAGTACTTAGAGCAGACATATGTGATGGTTGTTTTCAAGTATTTGGAGGACTGTCATATGCAAGAAGGATTAGATTTGCTTAGTTTTGCCCCAGAAGATAGAACTTGAAACAAGGGGTAGAAGTTAGAGAGAGACAGATTTAGATTTAATGTTAAGAAAAACTTCCTTATTGGGAGGGTTGTCCAGAAATGGAATAAGTTGCCTCAGAAATCTGTAAGTGGAAACTGGAAGGCAGCTTGTCAAGAATATTATACAAGGAGTGTCCGCTTGGAGGAGCTGACTTGTGAAATCCACTTTTATTCTGGAAATTAGTTGGGAATGTGTTGTACCATAAGAATATCTACTGAATTCTTAGATTGAGTTAATATGGACACAGAGGGGATGCACTCAAAGTGCAGATTGAGCCTTTATTTTTGACATGACTGATACATGGGATTTTTTTTTTTTGCTTGCTTATATAGGTTTTTAATAAGGATTTTGTTTTTCTTTTCTTTTTTTCCTCCATTTTCCTTAATGGGGGTTGGGAGGCAGGTAAGATAGAAAGAAAGCTGATTTTGATTGAAATTAACATATAAATAAGGTTTAAAGTTTGCAAAGGCAAACATCTGATTTTTTCCCTTACAACTGCCTTATGAAGTAGATGTTTTTATTCACATTTTACAGATGAGGAAACTGAGGTGATTTGTCCAGTTATTCAACTAGTAAACTTCTTAAGACTGGATTTGAACTCAGATCTTCCTGATTTGAGCCAGGTCTGGTGCTCTATCCATTGATTATTGTCCTTCACTCCTTTTTCTAGGCATGCAGTGAAAATCATACCTATCTCAGAAATATTTTTTTTTAATTTTAAATTTTATTTTATTTAATAATAACTTTGTATTGACAGAATCCATGCCAGGATAATTTTTTTACAACATTATCCCTTGTACTTGCTTATGTTCTCTCAGAAATATTTTTGTTAGAAATGGTTAGTTGAAAAAAATAAGAATAGCAACCTTTACTGTCAGAGATATTAGGACCAAAAAAAGATGGAAACACAGATATATAGTAGAATGAGAATTACTACTACAGCAGCATAATTTGGATGTACCTTCATCAAATGACACCTTTTTGCCATGAAGGTAGCTAGAGTGAAACATTTTCTAATGGTAGTCATGCCTTGACTTGGTGATCTGATCTTTTTTTTTTTTTAAGTTTTATTGCTTTATTAAGAACTTAAGACTAAACAACAATACAACCAACTAAAGTTGCCTAGTAGTTATTTACATTTTATCTCTTTTCTATACAGCTTAAATCAGTCTGTTTCCCATACTTGAAATCTTACCCCATATTATCTTATTGCTCAAAATCCCTAATCTACTTTAAGGTTTAACTCAAGTGATACTTTCTATAAGGGAACCTCCTGTTTGTCTCCCCTAAATTACTTTTTTTGGCATATTTTATTTATTTTTCTATGAACATATTGTATTTCTCTAGTAGAATGTAAGCTCCTTCAGGAGAACCTGTACCCAGCAAATAGTAGATGCTTAATAAATATGTATTAAGCCATTCATTTCAAAGCTTTAAGTATTATTTTTTAAAAGTCTTTGGCAGGTTTCTTTGTCCATTCATACTCATTTACTTTCCCTCTAAATTGTCATAGTGTTTCCTCCATTCTTATGCTTTTGCTTTGTTCTGTTTTGAATTATTTTTACAAGATTTCAACTAATTCCATATATTTAGTCTTTCATAATACTATTCCATCACTCTAATAAAACCCAATTTATTAAATCATTCATTTATCATTAGATATTTAGGTTGTTTCTAGATTTTTGCATTTACACATATTGCTCTTAGGAAAATATCTGCTCTGATGATACTATGATACTATTATAATGCTATTTCCCTCTTTCACCTCCCCCACCCAATTGAAGTGTTAAGTCAAAAGGGTAAGATTATTTTTGTAATTTTTACTGTGTTCAGCTGAATACCTTCTAAGAATATTCTCAGTTTCCATTTCTACAACACAGACCTTCATTGCCTTTATTTCTCTAATTTGTTGAATATGAGATGGGTACTTGAAAGTTGATTTAGTTTGTATCTCTTTTAATTATAAGTAAAGTTGGGGATTTTTTCAAGTGATTTTTAACTATCTGTGTTTCTGCCTTTGAAAAAGTTTTCAAAGTATTTGTAGTGTTTGATTATTCATTGTGGACTGAAGATTACTAATAGTTTCTTATATATTTTAGATTTCAAATTTTTAATGCTATATTTACTATAAATATTTTTCTATTCTATCATTTTTAACTCAATTATTTATATATTTATATTTTTTTTGTTGTAAAAAAATCTTTTCTTTCAGTGTAAATAGGCATATATTGTCTCTATAATTTTAATTCCTTCTATTTAGTGACTTGCAAACCCCACCAATATTCTTCTCCTTTTATACAATTAAGGCACTTTATTCCACTTTTCTGCTATTTTTTATGGTTAAAATGCATTTATGCTTGTAAATAAAAAGCTATAATAAATAAAATTTAAAAAATGCATTTATGTCTCTTATACAGCAAGAATTCAATGGGTTATATGGATGTAGATCTAAATCTTTTTCTTGCAAAACTGACAATCATTTTTTTATTAAGAATTTAAGACTAAACAACAATACAACCAACTAAACTTGACCAGTAATTATTTACATTCTATACAGCTTTTCTATGTGGCTTCACTCAGGCTATTTCCCATACTTAAAATCTTGCTAATTAAAACCTCTAATCTACTTTAAGGTTCAACTCAAGTGCTACTTCCTACAAAGGAACCTTCTTTATTCCTCCTGTTTATCTCCTCTAAATTACTTTTTAAAGATTTTAAAAAATATTTTATCACTTTTGTTCTTTTGAAAGAATTCAGAGCATTCATCTTTGTTGCTATAAGTAATATATATGTTTTCAATTGTTCTTTTATTGATATTAGTATTGTTTAGAGTGAATACAGTCTTAATCATCAGTAACCACTGAAACAACTAATAACATGGGTTATAGTTCTATATTAATTAAAACTCCTTGAGATTTAACTCCTTTCTTAATCTAGATAAAGGAATGTTGCTTTTGATAGTAATTGTTCCCTTTTACTTCTTTTTTAATGTTTCTCATCTGTGTTTTAATAATAGAATTTGACTTTTTTTTTTTAAAAAAAGAATGTATCTTTTTTGGGCTAATTATTATAGTACGTATTTTTATCCCAAACTTTAGTTTAGTTATATCTAATACAGTTGGAAAAATTGTATACCCTATCCTTAACTATAGTTATTTCAAATATAAAATAAAGGAATACAGGTTTACTGGTTTAGTCGGTTTGAATTTCTTCTTCCATTATTTATAGGAATTGTTTAGTTGTAGGTTTTTGTCAATAAGTTTTTCCAGGTCTTATTTATTTTTCAAGTGAATTTTTCTGTTTTAAGTAATGTGATCATGTTTGCAAGCTATGTAATTTTGGTGTCCAGTTTTTTTAAAAGACTTGTCCATTTTTGTTCAACATTGATGATTTTCCTTTTGTTTTTGAAAATTTTCACATTACTCTAAATTGCATTTCTTTACTGTAGCTATTTTTTTTCTTTGATTTAGAATTTTTTTTTATTTTTATAATTCTACAGTTCTATGTCTTAGTGAATCAATGTTAAAATTTTTTCTTGTTTGTTGCCTTTCTACTTGCATAGCACTGATTAATCTAATTCAAAGTGGAAATTTTTCCCTGATTAGTTCCTTAAATATATTATTTAGCTTTATTTTTTCTTATTCAGTGTATTCTAAATTTCTAATTAATTTAATTTTTCTACTTCTTGCTTTGTCTTCTAAATCTTTAGCTTTGTCTTTAATATTTATTAGCAGCTTGTTCTATTGCTTCTCGAGTTTATTTTTCAAGTTCATTATTTATTGATAATTGCCAAATTTTCTTGGTCCTATTGTTTTCTGCTTTCATCAATATATTTTAGATGTTGGACACTGTTTTGTATTTCTCCTAGTTTTTGCTTCATGTGTTTCACACACACACACACACACACAACATATATACATACATATATATTTTTAAAACCCTGCTTTTGAGAATTAATTATTAATTTTTAAAAATGTATTTACTTTTTAATTTAATTTTATCAGTTCATATTTCTTCCATTCTAGTCAATAATGACAACTGAAAACAAAATCTTGGGTTATGAAGGAGTTTTGTTACTTAGGATATATAGTTATACATTTATATTTATAGTTAGAAGGGGCCTTAAAGAGTACGTAATCCAGTACTTTGATTTTATAGATGAAGAAACTGAGACTTAAAGAAGTGATTCACTGAGGGTTATGAGGATAAAGTGACAGAGCCAGGATTTAAATTACATTCTTCCGACTCCAAATGGAACACCTCTTTTGCTTCATTATATTTATGTCTCAATATATTTTACTTTGCACAAATTCTTTACTGGATAATAGATTAAAAATATTTAGCACTAATTTTTCAGTTCCAAGAAGGGAGAAATAAAGTGCTATAAGAATGGAAAGGTTTTGACTGATTCTTTTCTTCTTGCTTCTTTTCTCATTATTCTTCATGGGATGAGGATGTGTTTGAATAGTGTTTCATAACATTGCAGGAGTTTTGGGAAAATCTGATTCCAGTGGCTTTCTTATTGCATAGTCATCTTTACCCAGGTGATCTAATCTTGATCTGGACCTTTGTCTTATTCATATTACCAGGGCAAGTTATTGCCGTGTGAAAGTTATATGAAGTCTTTGACAAACATTCATAACGGTCAGAAGTATCCTGTCCATAGTGGTCTAAGGTACCCAGTATTTTTTTCCTGGGATCTTTCCTCGGAAATGTGGTTTGGAAAAGTCACAGGATCATAAATGTCTAGCTTGAAGAGGCATCAAAATTCATCCAGTCTTCCTCTTTAATTTTACAGATGACTAACTTGAGGCATAGAGAGTAACCCATAGTAAGTAACAGCTGTGATTAGGACCAAGATTCTCTGACTCCAGACCCAGTGATCTTTTCTTTTTTAACCTGATGCTGCCCATCATTGTGCTCTATTGATCTGTGTTTGACAGTGATCAGAGGGAAGGAGTCAGGAGTCTGGCTTCAGTAAGTTTACGATATACCTAAGGTTGAGTTACAGCCCTAGACTAGGCTGATTAAATTTGCATTCAAGAATGGATAACTGAGGTTCCCACTGTGGCACTTTCACATGGTATGGATGGTTTTCAATGAACATAAACTAAAATGAATACTCTTATAGAGAGAAAAAGCAATTTTAAATGAGTTGGATTAAAAGAATTGACATGGCATGGTAAAAAAAAATTGGATTGAGAATTAGGAGATTTAGATCCTAGTCTTAGCTCTCCCACTGACCAGTTGTGTGATATTGAGCAAGTCATTTTATTTTTCTACTCTGTAAAATGAAGGAATTAAATGAAATGATTTTCACAATCCTTTCTCAAATTGTGTGTGTGTGTATCACAGAATCATAGATCAAAAGTAGGAAGTAGTTTTTCTACTGTATTCTGCCTTAAATTCTTAAGAGAATATCATATCTAATATTATTAATAGTAGATTAAAAAGCACATGAGAAAGGTAGATTACAAACTAGTAAGAGAAGAAAAGTCAAAATGAAACAACAGGTATAAATATATAACCATAGGAGAGAGATAAAAAGATTTGTCATTGCTTAGCCTAGTGATAGCTAAGAGGTGACTGAATTGTTGTCTATAACTACATGCAGAGTTTTTAAAGGAAGCTGAGGATCATTTCTATGTTTGCCAAAGACTGAGTAATAAAAAAAAATGGTATCTAAGGAGAAAAGACTTGGATTGGACACAAGGAAGTACTTTCAGACTGTCACAGGGATAAAATAATTTAGGTCTTCCTTAGAGACCTTTAAAAGAAGAAAAAAAAGTAAGAAAACCCCATGTTTTAGTAATGAGCCTAAATTCAGATAGATTACTGGGTTTCATAATCCATATATGACAGTCTTACGTTGATTATATGTAATCTTATTAAATTGGGAATGGATGAAGCTAGAAGTAGAAAGATGAAGGGAACATAATTTTTTTTCTTTCCCATACATTCCCCACAACTTTCCCACCCCCATGGAGCTAAATATGCTTCATATATGTTAACTTTACTTTTCCTTACAAAATCTTTCAATATGTGGGGTGTGAGATGGATTTTCTGTCCCATTGTATAGATACAAAAACTGAAGCAGAAAAAGGCCTTCTGACCTTCCTAAATTCACATAGAAGTGGGTTTGGATGAGGGAAGTATTTGCAAACAGAATTGTTCTATTTTGCCTAAAAGGTGCCTTTAGTCTCAAAGGAGCAAATGTTTTTTTTAAAGCAATGGTGAATTGAAAAAGTTAATCACTGCCACTCATCTGTTTTTGCATTATTTACTGAAAAGTGAGTAAAAATGGGTGAGGAATCTGGATTTAGAATTAAACCTTTTCCCTTCTCTGTACTGCTATATTTCCCCTTTGATACTGATCCCTGGGACTGTGGAGAACAAATAATTGGTTGTAAAACTTTTTTCCCCCTAGTATAAGCACATACTCTGTGCAGTACAAGTCTGCGAAAAACCATTCTCAGACCTGTAACATATTCCTAGCATAATGTCTAATGGATGATTGTATAGTATTGTCTAATTAAATAGGTTCAAGTGAAGCATAATAGAGTTCACTAGATATAGGGCTACTGCCATTAGGGCTACTGATCATGCTGTGGCTCTTCAGAAGAAGAGTTGCATCATTTGAAAAGCTAAATGGACCTTCAAGTTCACATTAAGATAAAATTTAAATGGGATCCCCAAACATCTTGTTATGTCTTGTCTCTCTCTCCTCTCCCACCTCAGATGAGAGCTTAAGGCATCTGATATCATTCTAAAAGATTCATTATCTGGGGGCAATCAATAGGGAATAATACCTGAAAATACTTTTAAATTAGTAATTCTCTTTAATAGCTTAGAGTTTTAATTAGCAACAGCATTTTGATTTTAAAGAATTAAAAAAAATTTCCTTGTTTGAGAACACAAGCATTTTGAGAAATCCCAGTATCATTCAAGAATGTTTTATTTCCATGCTATTCTCATCCCTCAGCCCACTTCCCGAACTCTGAAGAACTTGGATATATTTAGAAGTTTTAAGAGAAGCATATCTACAATAAAACAGCTGTATTTTTAAAGGCTTTAACTAATGAACTCATCTGAAGTGGTTAATTATTTTGATTCCTAGAAGACCTCCCAAGAAGCAGCAAACCTTGGTGGTTGAATGATACTTCTGCTCTTCCAGCTTCCCTCCCAATTAATGACACTTTAAGTAGCCATCTCAGACAGAAGAGATCTGTCAGCACTGAGCGATTTGTGGAGACGTTAGTCGTGGCAGACAAAATGATGGTGGGCTACCATGGGCGCAAAGATATTGAACATTACATTTTGAGTGTAATGAATATTGTAAGTTTTATCCCTCTTAGTTTTTTTATTTCTGATTTCTTTTGGCTAAACAATTTAAAGTGGGAATTTTAAATTCCAAGGGAAGAAAACACTTCATTAGACTAACATGGATTCAGTTTATTTAAAAATACATTTATTAAATCTCTACTATATTCTAGGCACTAGCAATATAAGGCTAAAAATGAAAGCTCTTGTCCTCAAGGAAGTTATTTTCTTCTGGTCATGAAAGAGCTAGTTGAAAAATGAATGATTTTGTTCTCTGAAAGAAGAGTACCCCTGCAGTTGTGTGGCTTCTATTGAATTGTTTCAGTGTTTTAACAAGAACATCAACTGAGACTGAGTCTTTACACTGTTTGCGAAACATTTTCCAAACCTTAAAGTTCTAGAAAAGTACCAGCTGTTATTATTATGGTCGTGTTTGAAATTATATGTAGATAGCTTAAGATGATTGCAAAAAATTTGCAGTAAAGAATTTCTTTCAGTGGGGTTATATAAAGCAAATTACATTGTTGGATAGAGTTTAATTAGTTAATATAGTTTTTGAAATGTCTTTTAAGATCTACTTCATACTACTAGTTAGCTTTCTGATAAATTGTGATAAATTACAAAATTCCACCTTTTTCTTTAAAACTGTCAATCAATTGTCCAGTAATTTTTGTCTGACTTTTTGTCTTTTCTTGTTTTCTGGAGGTCAGGTTGCCAAACTTTATCGGGATTCTAGCCTAGGAAACGTTGTGAATATCATAGTGGCTCGTTTAATTGTTCTCACTGAAGATCAGGTAAGACTAAGTTCTCCTTTCAAAGACTCCAAGCCATAAAACTCAGGCTACAGTACTGTGTATTACCACATAGACTACCTTACTCTCACTTTAGGAGAATGTATTTGATTAGGGACCTCAACTTTGAGCATTCACTATTTTAAGCAAGATTAAAATACTTAAAAGGAATATTCCTCTTATGTCATGTTGGGGATATATGTTTACATATGCTAGATGAATGTTATCAGTGCAAATTTGAGCATTTCAGTGGCAGATTTATAATAATGGTTTTATGTTTGCTTTTGTACGCGGATAATCTCAGTTTTTGTATTCACCTAATCGCTTAAGCTGGAGCTGAGAAGAATGCCTGCTCTGTAATACACTAGATGAACTCTAGGTCAGATTTTACAGAGATAAAAATTGGCAAGAGGAGATTATTCCTAGAAACCACTGCTTCTAATTATAGTCCCATTTTAGTCTTCAAAAGGCTTAACAACTGACCTTAGTAATTTGTTTGGAACATTTCTGGTATGCATGTTGTATTGCAGCCAAACTTGGAGATAAACCACCATGCAGACAAGTCCCTCGATAGCTTCTGTAAATGGCAGAAATCCATTCTCTCCCACCAAAGTGATGGAAACACCATTCCAGAAAATGGGATTGCCCACCACGATAATGCGGTTCTTATTACTAGGTATGGTTTGTTGCAAGTATTTTTCCTTTGATTGTTGTGTGTGTGTGTGTGTTCTATAGTGTTATTATATTTGCTTCTACTTAAATCTTCAATGAAATAATCCAAGAGATATGATCTAATGAGAACAAAGAGATTATTTATTGTTATTTAACCATTGAAAATTAATGAATTAGTCTATTTAAAATGTTGATCAAATAGGAGAAAGGAAAGCTTTATGATTTGATTAAATTTCACAAATATATTCCCTTCTACTTATAAGGTCAGGATTCACAATTATTTAATGGAAGAATCTATAAGATCAATTAAATTTTTGAATTGATGGTAGAGTAAAATACATGTAAAAGCAAGCATATGGCCTCCTTTCCAGTAGCAGAAAGAAGAAAGAAAAAAAAAATTGGTAACAAATACAATGATTGTCGTTGGACAAAAAATTCATTGACTCCTCAACCCCCAAGGTTTTTTAAAAAATTTGACGAGGAGAAAAATATAGAGGAGTTATATTGTCCTTAAAAATGTTCAAATTGCAAATGCAAACAGAATGCAAAGAATAAAATTTGTTATATTGTATGCTATGCAGCTAGCCTATTGGGCAAAATAGAATCGCTTTGTTATTTTCTAATTAAAATAACATGGAAAAATATGCTTACATCATCATAAGATAATTGCCTCTTCTAACCTCTTATCTGTATCCAATGGAAACCAACAGCAAAAATGGAAGCAATATTGGTGTGGTCAAATTCAATACTGGCTCTTTCTTTGTCTTCCTTATACATTCTCATTTGCAGGGACATATTTAACATGTGTTCTCTTTGTGGAGTTATAACAGATTATGTTGCTCTCCAGAGGCAATTAATAGTAGGAGATACTTAGCCAGAAGGTGTGTTGCAGTGTTGAAACCCAGTCAAATGAAATCTCTTAGCATTTGGAAAGTTTGCTCTGCTAATTATTGGACTACTAAGATATAAACTGAATTTTTGATTCCTATGCTTAATTTCCTTTACTTCATTTACTTGACATTACAAATCAGGAAATGTTCTTATGCACCTCAATCACCACTCTAATACCAAATGTCATAAACAACATTACATATGGATCTTTTATGCATTTGTAGTTCGAAATATCAATCTAATAAATTTTGGTATCTCTGTCACCGTGGTCTGTTTGGTTCTAATTCTCCTTTAAAAAAATTCAGGCATTGTAATGATTTAGCAATCTTGATATCAGGTATCACATATGTACTTATATAATACATATCAATGAAATCACTAGAGGAAAAAGTCCATTCTATGCCTTCATCAATATAATCTTCAGGAATGTTTACATGTATGTTCACCACACATACACGTATAAACATTTCCCCTGCATGCTCTCCACATTTCAGCACTCTTTCATTGAAGCATCAGCATTTATGATTTAATCTTTTGCATCAAATAACCAGAAGTTACATTAAGGGTGAATATTTATAAGAATTCAAATAATCAAATACAGCTGTGCTGTTCGCCACCCCTTACACTGGCTGTTACACACAGCTGTCTGAACTTGTTATCCTGAATTGGCTCAGCTCTCTCTCTGATCCTCTACAGAGCTTTTCTTTGCCTCTGGGAGCTCCTCTGAGTGGCTCCTTCCCAGCAATAGTCTTTGATGTCTGGTACTTGAACATCAAATTTAATTTTTAAACATTTCTTCTGATGGTCCAGACTAGTTTGGAAAATGGTCTCAGGGTTTAATGAGGGCAGAATCCCGCAGAGATGAGTGCTTAGATGATTGTGAGTGGGTACTGGAACATACCCCCATTGGGTGTCATGAGGGGGCACCCTTTGAAATTGTTGCTTTTAAAATTCTGAATGGGTTAGATCCTATTTTTGATTCTGGTGTCTGGATTACCAGGGCCACAGAGTAGCTTCTCAGTGCCTGCTGGTGGGTTCCTTCTGGTAGCTATTACACCAGATGCTCTTGAAATCCTATTTCTTAGGTAGGGCTATAACTTTCTCAGGGAACTGATCTGATTCTTTCATTTCTTTCTTTCTGATATGTGAAACTGGATGTATATTTAATCAGCAATGCTAGTTTTAGTGAAGATAATGATGTGAACCCCACAGCTGAAATTGCATTGATGCTAAAAATTCATTTTTGCAACTTACTATAATGTCTAGGTTTGTAAGTACCTCCTCTTAGAGGTAAAGTCACAAGTGATGTTCCCTTGGAATGTCAACTCATTAGAGAGTAAGTATTCTCTGTACTTGTGGAAAGTTCAGGCAGAACTCATTAATACATATGCTTATCTCTATAAGGGTCTGATTTGGTTCCAGGGATTTAAATGCGCTGTGTAGAAAATCATTTGGAATTTCTACCACCTGAAAAGATAGTATTTCTTTGTTGTATTTTTTAAATTAAAAAACACGAAATGTTATTGTTTCCAATTGGTAGTATCATACCTCATTGTTCTTTTTCTTTATTTTAAATTGAATATCAATTTATTGTGTTTGTAAAGCCATCAAATCACACACTGATTAGTTGCAGGATCATATAAGAGAACAATTCTTCTGCAGTAATGAAGAATTTTAAAGTATTTTCTTCTCAAAATTAACAACATAAAAATCTTTAGGGTTTCTCCCATCAGTATTTTCAAGTTGATAATGCTATTTCTTCTAGAGAAGAATATCTCATCTATCTGACAATTATATAGATCAGAATTTTAAAATTGGACCCTAAATGTATTAAATGTGTGAAATTTTGATAAGAGAATAAATAATAATCATCTTTCATATAATTTATAAGGTTTATATAGACTATGTTTAGAGGATCTTTTTGTGGCATTATTAATACTCCTGAGAGATTTCAAGGCAAAGTATAATTTTTTTTGATGATAAATGACAATTCCATTCCATCATTTAAGTTAGGAAATGATCAGTAATATAAGCTCTGTCCTTGAAATTGTAGCAGGAGAATGAGGAGTTAGAAGAGGATAGATTTTTTTAAAGTAGGTATACCATTGAGAAATTCCATTTGGCTAAAAATGACTACATTAAATATTTATAATCTCTGTAATGAAGAAATGTGAATTGTTAAGTAGCATGGGAAATGTTACTCTGAGGGAGTTTTTGAGGATAGAACCTGAAATTGACATACAATTATTGACTTTTAAAATTTCCACATAAACTAGATATTTAGCTAGTAGTTGAAGTCAGGAAATATCCACCACAAGTTTAAAGTCAAAACCAATTTTCAAATTTGTTCATGGCAGAAATCTTCAAGCAATCCATTTATAACCTAAAATTCAGAAATGGTTTGGGGGCTTAAAGTGTGTTTGCTTCAGTATTTAGTAGTGAACAGACTAATACACACATTTTCTTGGCTCACCCACAGTATAAACTTTTAGAATCATTATTTTCCTCTATGGTCAGGAAATTAACAAACACACATAATTCATATATTTAAAGTATTACCAGTAACATGTTTGTAAAAATTGAAATTTAGGAATTGAAATTTAACTCATTAATTATGGAAGTTTATTCTATTGCAATAATGAATTTCTTTTAAAAAATGATTTGTTAATAAAAAAGAAAGAAAATGCAAATATATCTTTAGTATAAAGATGTTAAAAATAAATCTTTAATTAAAATGTAGGATACTTATCCTCTTACTGAGGTCATAGCCTGTTTGCTTTTATAATGTTAGATTATGAATTAGTTGAGTTGGTCAGCAGTTCCAAAGTCAACTTGTGTTTTTTAGATGGGGAAGGGAAAGTTGAATGCCTATATAATTTACATGTTGAAACTTGGTTTAGTTTAATAGAACTTAATACATTAAAATGTATTTAAAATGACTATTTGCTAACTTCCAGACTACATATGATAGGATAGATTGGAGATGGGGAGCAAACTGGAATATCACAGACTTTCAGAATTTGAAAGTTGGAAGGGACCTCAATAACCATTTAAGCTGTTTTCTGTACCAAAAGGATCTTTTACTATAATATATTCTGATCATTTGAGATCATTCAGTTTCTCCTTAAAGACCTTCAAGGAGGGGCAACCCACTACTTCTTGAGGCAGGCTATTCTATTTTCATACAGTTCTAATTGTTAGATTTTTTTTTCTGATCATCAAGCCTTAATTTACATCTCTGTGATTTGATCCATGGCCCTCTGCAGCTAAAAACAAGTCTAATCCCTTCTCCACATGACAGCTCTTCAAAAAATTGAAGACAACTGTCATGTTTTCTTAATCTTCTTTTCTTCAGGCCAAGCATTCCCATTTTCTCACCTGATCCTCTACATCACAGACTCGGGATCCATCACCATGATGATTCTCTTCCTGATAGTTTATCAGCATCATTTTAAAATTAATTCTCAGAATCAAGTGTAATACTCCAGATGAAGTCTGATGAGGTCAGAAGACAGGGGAACGCTCCCTATTTTTGGAAACTGGGCTCCTTTTAATGCAACTCAATATTATATTAGGTTTTTTTTGAATTTTACATCATCCTGTCAAATCATATTGAGCTTGTAATCTACTAAAGCCTACCCATCTTTTTCCTGAACAATTGTTGTTTCTCTATGTCTGTGATGCTATTATGAAGTTGATTATTGTATCCCAAATACACAACTTATGTGAATAATATGTGATTTTTTGTGCCATAGTGCATGATTTTATATTTATCCAAAATTTACAATATTAACTTTAGCTTAATGCTGTAGCTTGGTGCATCCTTTGGGATTGTGGCTCTGGCATCTATTGTATTAGCTCTCCCTCCCAGCTTTATGTCTTCTACAGATTTGATGAGCATGTTATCTATGCCTTTACTCAATTATTGATAAAAATGTGAAACAGCTTAGGGCCAAGTAGAGATCCTTTGGGTATTCCATTGAAGACTTCCTGCCCCATCAACATTGAACCATCAACAATTGTTCTTTAATTCTCCTCATCCAACTAGTTCTGACACCTGGATCTTAATATCTTTCCATTTTCTCTACAAGAATAATTTAAGATATTTTATCAAGTGCTTTGTTAAGATATAGGTAAACACAATCTACAGCATTGCTATTATCTAATGGTTTACTATTCCTGCCTCCTTTCTCAACTCCATCTTCTTATTTTCCAGATTTTCTTCAAATCCCAGCTAAAATCCTTTGTTCTACAGGAAACCTTTCCCAGCCTCTTTTAATTCTTGTCTGTTTTCTTTGTTAATTATTTCCTATTTACATACTATATAGTTTGTTTATTTACATATTTGTTTGCTTGTGGCCTTCCCTATTATATTGTGAGTTCCTTGAAGGGCACGGACTATCTTTTGCATCCTGTTGTTCAGCACTTTGTACAGAGCTTAGCACATAGTAGATACTTGTGCAAGGTTGTATTTCACTTGAGCAAGATGACTACTCTTATCACAAGCAGCTAGGTAATACAGTGGTTAGACCTCTGGCTGAGGTCAGGAAGACCTGATTTCAAATCTAATCTTCAGTATTTCTAGCTATGCTAAAAATTATCTATGCTAACTAGTCAGTTAACCTGATGCCTCAATTTTCTCAACTGTAAAATGGAGATAATAATAGGATCTACTTTCAAGGGTTGTTGTAAAGATAAAATGAAACAATACTTGTAAAGCATTGAACACATAGTAGATACTTAATAAATGCACATTCCCATCACTTTGTTCCCTTACCATCTTCTTTATCTTGGGTACTAACTTTCCCTCAGTCATTAAATTTTTTTTCCAGTGTAAAAGTTATGCTTCTTTGCAGCTCTTGACTTTTTATGGTATGCCTGATCCTTTAAAATTATTTAAAAATAGAGATTTTTTGGTAGTTGAATGGACTACAGATACTGCAGAAATTAAAAGGGCTTCCACAGACCTATCAAGAACTTAGATATTCTGACAGCCTTTTTATTAATTAAGCAAATGTCAAATAGGCTATGGTAGCTAAATGTCAATATTGATGTAAATCAAAAGTCTATTGTCTATCATTTGTACTTGAATTAAGTCTTCCCTTTCAGGTGAGTTATTTAGCAGTATCTTCATGTTTGGTGTTGAGATGTATTTAAATAATGAAGATTACCTCTACTTTTCTAGAGGCATGCTTAAAAACAAACAAATTCATGAAGGTGATTGGTATTACAGAGTAAACACTTGATTTTTATTTGTTATGGTGAAATACCTATAAACTTTTATTAACAGTAAATTTACATTGAAGAACCAAACTTCCAGGAGGGGAAAAAAAACGCTTTCATGAGAGGATTTCTACTTAAAGTCAGAATTAATAATATAAATGAGAAAGGAAAAATATTTGCAAGCAGTAAAAAAAATGCTTCTTCAGTGATTAGTTATAATATATAGTCTTGATTGAAGTTAGAAATAAAACCTGGCCCCATTATACATTCTACTCATCATAAAGAAAAAAATGAATGAAAAACACTTCTGCTTTAGTGTTAGTTAACTTCCTTTTCCCCTATCCTTTTAAATCAATCATTTGCCTTTCAACTGTAGGTTTCAGAAAGGATCATAAAATCTATTCAAATGATAGTTTTTCCAGGAAATCTGTTTTGTAGTAATAGTTTGGGATTTGGTCTGTTAGAATATTCAATTGTTATTTTGCTGTAGAACCATAGATGTCTCTGCTAGTAGAAAAGGCTTATTTTTGCCATTTGTGGTTTATAAGAAATGAATTTTGCAAACCTAAATTATTTATAAGAAATTATTTATCAACCTATCTAATTGTTATCCATTAAAATTATAAAGATAATTTTAACAAATTTCAAAAATTAAATATAGTTATCTTAAGGTAGTACTAATGGTGTGGGTTATAATGACTTTTGAAAAGCATAGCTTTAGATACTTATGATTTTTTGAACTGAAATACTTGATGCAGTTATATATAATTAGCACATCTGATCAGCATTAAGAAAACATTAATTTTCTAATCCACAAGCATTTTTTTCCCCTTGGGGTACCATAAAGTAGACTGGCTTTGAATGAAGAATGCACATTTTTTGTACTTGACTTCTGATCTTTTAATTTAATGTCTGGCCTTAAGTAAAGCTACATCATTATTGGCACCCATTTCAAAAATTCATTCTGTTTATTAATTTGTTGGAAGTAGTTTTCAAAGTGATTAGGACTGCCTTCAGATGAACTAGCTGGCTGGCATTCTGAGTTGTGTGCCTAGCAAGGTCAAAGCTAAGAAGTGACCCTTAAGAGAAATTGTCTGGACATTTTCTAATGAATGACAGGTGTGAATATGGGTGAAGGAGTATCATATAGAGTTTTGTTAGAAATGAGTGTATCACTGCAGTAAGTCCCTTATGTAATAATGAATTTAAAGGTAGCTTAAAAATGAGTCTCCAATAGATAAAATGTTGCTTTTTAATCAGAATGTAAAAATAGAATATATCTCATATTTCAAAATTTTGGATACTGGAAACAATTGTTCTTAATTATATAAATATGTTGGGTTCAGGATATTCCATCTAAAGAATAATAATGAACTTGGTAAGACTAGCTTTGCATAAAGACATTAAAAGTGGTTTTAAATTAAAATTGTTATACTTTTATGATTAAAAACTAAAGTATGACAGAGATAAAACAGAAGTTATAACAATGTCATATATTTATGGAATGATGTTTGGGATAAGGAGGAGGTACAGTATAAAACACTGGTCTTGGAATCAGGAAGACTTCCTCATGAGTTCAAATCCTGTCTCAGAAACTTACTAAGCAAGTCACTTAACCCTGCTTTTCTCAATTCTAATTTATAGGAAAAGGAACCAAACCCCAAATAGGATCACAATGAGTCAAAATGATTGAAATGACACAGCAACAATAACAATGTATAATGATTTAAAAGGCACTTTTAATTTATTTAATAAGCATTTATTATGTCCCTAAATATGTACCAGGAACTGTTTTAGGCAATGGGGAATAGGAAGAAATAATTAAAAGTCCATGCCCTTATAGAACTTGAAATATTTTTTGGTAACAGTTAAATTTAAAATATACACAAAAGATATATGGAATAATTTGTGGGGAGATAACAAAGGGGGTGATGGATGAGAATATTTATGAGGTAGCAAATGAGCTTAATGTTGAAGGAAGCTAGGGATTCTAAAACATAGAAATAAAGAGGTAATGTATTGCAAGCATGGATGATAATCTGGGTAAAGGTTTGGTGAATAGCACCTAGGTTTGGGGGGTAGTTAAATTTCTTGAAAGTGAGTACCAAAAAAAAAAAAGGTGAACTAGAGTTATTTTATGAAGAATTACAAAAGCCAAACAAAAAAGTTTGTTTTATCCTAGGACAACTGAGAGTCATTGAAGCTTCTTGAGTAGAAGGCTAGCAAAGAATTTCTTTTGCCTGGTGAATGAAGGTTATATTGAAGGCAGGGGAGACTTGAAAGGTATATCAAAGAAGCTGTGAGAGATGAGAAGTGAGAGATTATAAGGACCTGAATTAGAATGGTTGTGGTGTGAATAGAAAGAAAGGAATAGAGGAATAAATATGAGAGATATGGTTAAAAATGATCAGAAACTGATTACTTGAAGGGATGGTGAGAGAGAGAAAGAGAGAAAAAGTCACTGCTCCTGCCAAAGCTTTAGTTCTGTGTGACTCTAAGGAAATTGGTTCTTTAACTGAAGTAAGGGAGTTAGGAAGAGAAGTGGAGTTTTTGATAAAAAAGATAATTAAATCTATCTCAAGAATGTTGAGTTTACCATTACATTGAATTCCCAATCCCTATATTTTTGCCTGCTAATATTTTGGATTTCCTCCACAGGCTAATTGTACAATATTTCAGAGTCCGATTCTTTTTGTACAGCAAAATAACGGTTTGATCATGTATATTTATTGTGTACCTAATTTATTCTTTAATATTTAACATCTACTGGTCATTCTGCCATCTAGGAGAGGGGGTGGGAGAGGAAAAATTGGAACAAAAGATTTGGCAATTGTCAATGCTGTAAAATTGCCCATACATATAACTTGTAAATAAAAGGCTATTAAAAAAAAGAATATTGAGTTTAAGAAACTGACCAAATCCAGTTGGAAATATCTATTAAATAAGGAAAAGAAGGAAGGAAGTTGTCCAGAGGATTTAAGTACCAGCCCAAATCCTGATCTTGGATGAGGAGTGAAGGGGCAGGACTCAAGAAGATGATCGAATAGGAGTCTGTTTATTTAAAATTTTCTCAGCCTTATATATCCTAATACACTTTCATAACTATAGCATACTGCACATGTACTAACTATAGGATACTGTGCATGCGGGACCACATAAACAACTTGCTATTGTGTGCAGATGTTTCCTTGCCACTTAGTACAACTCTGCTTTAATTACAACCAGGTTGCACACCCCTTGACTTCTCAGGAAGGCTGAGACACTCCTAAGGGGGAATGGGGAGCCAAACCAGACATGTAAGTAGAGTTCCACTGGTCTAACGGGTCTTATACCTTGGCCAAGGCTCCTTTCTATCTGTGACCCTTTATAGGAAGGAAGGAAGGAAGGAAGGAAGGAAGGAAGGAAGGAAGGAAGGAAGGAAGGAAAGAAGGAAGGAAAAGAAGGAAGGAAGGAAGAAAGGAAGGAAGAAGGAAGGAAGGAAGGAAGGAAGGAAGGAAGAGAGAAAGATGGTGGTTGAATCCATGGGTGCTGAGGATGAATTGTCTTTTTTCTGAATCACAAAGTATAAGTCAAGATCCTTTAATAATAAGGGAAAGATGATATGGAGGCTTGAAAAGAAGAGATTTGGTACAACAGTGATGGAGGGTGCAAGAGTTCATTGAACAAGAATAAAAGAATTGCTTTTCTGTAGTGGGAATGATCCAAGGATTTGACAAGAATTGATGATAAAGGATTTACAGGTAAAGTAAACAATGGAATTACTTAACCGTAGTGTCAAAATTGGAAACAAGAAAAGATGGACTGGAAAAATGCTGGCACTCTAGACCAAAATAGGAGAGTTGGAAAGAGTGTGAATTTGAGTAGAAAGATAATGAGTTTTGTTTTGAACATGTTGATGTTCATGGGATGCTCATGGGACATCCAAGTTGAAATATTCATTAGGCAGTAGGTGATATGGGACTTAAGCTCAGGGGAAAGACTAAAGCCATATATACACACACAGACACACACACACATATGTGTGTGTGTCTCTGTGTGTGTCTGTGTGTGTATGTTCTCTCTCTCACACACACATATACACACACACACATAATACTGACAATCATTGGCATACAAATGATAATTGAACTCATGGGAGTTTCTGAGCTTACCAAGTAAGAATATATAGAGAGAAAAGAAAAGAAAGCTCATGATAAAGTGTTGAAATATATTAAGTTAGCAGGTATTACATAAATAAAGATACAATAAAAGGAGATTGAGAAGGATGGTAGATAGGAGATAGGGATAGAGAGATAGGAGAAGAACCAAGAAAGAGTACTGTGATGAAAATCCTGTGAGGAAAAAATATCCAGAAGGATATTCTAATAAATGTATCAAATGATGTAGAGGAAGAATGATGAACATTGAGAAAAGACTGCTAAATTGGATGATTAATTTGATTATATATATATATATATATATATATATATATATATAATATATATATATATATATATATATATATATATGACTTTTTCAAAGAGTTTAGTTGAGAGAGGAGGAAAGAAAAAGCTGATATCTAAGGAGAGATGGCATAAAACAATAAGAAGTTTTTTGTTTTTTGGCCTTTTTTGAGGATGGAGAAGATTGTAGATAAAGAACTAGTAGATAGGAAGGGTTTGGAGTAATCAGCAAGAGAATGTATATGATTTAGGGGGCATTATGCTGGAGAAAGGAAAGGATGTGATCAAAAGTACAAGTAGAGAGATTGCCCTTGATTAAAAGGACTACCTTCTCCAGAGACTGGAATTAAAAGAGGAGAGGGTGTGTGTATGGGTGATCATCAACAAGTATTTAATAAGTGCTTAATATCTAATAAATTTAAGTATTAGAGATACAGATACGAACAGAAAGAAAGACTATTCCTGTTCTCAAAAAGCTTAAGTTGAAAATAGGAAAGACAGTAAATAGAAGGAAGTTAAAAGGGTGAAATGAAGCTACCTAGTGATAACAGCAGAATGTTGCTTGTAGAAAGATGAGACATAGCTGGTTTGGGTATCCTTTTGAAATTGGAGGCTCTAGGAAGAGTCATTCCAATCAGAAGGAGAGACTAAAGAGTGTAAGATACATCCAGTATATAAATTTCAGGGCTGAAGTGCATTTCCAGGAACCAGAGACTTCTGGGGCATGGTAGAAGAGGAGGTGTAGAGTGTAAGCCTGAAGAGGAATGAAAATGTGTGATAAGGACAATGGGAGAAGGAGTTTGCATTGAATGGCCTGGATTTTTCTGGTAAAGTATGAAAGGAAGTCTTCCCGCTGGGGATAGAGAAAGGAGGAAAGGATGTTAAGGATGGTTTGGAGAAAAGATTTGGAACAACCTCTATGGTGAGAAATAGAGAGAAGTATACTGAGCAAACAAATGTCAATTCTTCTTTCCCTCCCCCATCCCCATTTTGTAAATGAGGAAACTGAGTCATGGTGGGAATATATTATTTTTTCTGAGGCTGTACAGCAAACAAGCAGCAGAAATGCTGACTGAACTAATATTCTGTTGTCTATAAATCTTCCCTTTGTTCTCAACATTAATTAGGCCTTTATTTAATTTTGGAGTTTGAGGTGGACAGATATTCAGCAATGCAAACCATTTTATTCAGAGCTGAGGAAGAAGATTAAAAGAAATGCTTCTTATTTTCAAAAAGCTTTCATTCTATTCTATTGTTTTATGATCCATTCAAAGACTCACACTGGGAAATAGGCTACTTGAGGGAAAGGCTGGGAAAACTGGGTTTGTTTAACAAATAGATGATAAGGCTAATTGGAGACCTGAAAGTATTTCATGTTTATGAATGGTTATTTTTATAAGTGAAGACTAAAGTAAATGTCTTATATTCTGTCAGTGGAAAATAAGCTTCTAGAAGGAGGGAATTGTTCTGTTTTTTTTTTTTTTCTTTGTATTCAATAGAATGAATTAAATTTAATTCATTGAAGACAGGCCCAGAAAGAATGGTGTACAGGATAGCTAAGAGGACTTTTCTTAGAAGAGAGAAGAAAGAAAGAAATATTTATGTAGCACCTACAATGTGCTAAGCACTTTTTTTGGCAAATATTATTTCATTTGATTCCCTCAACATTTTCCAGAGTGCCACAACTAGTAAGTGTCTGAGGATGGATTTGAGTTCAGGTCTTCAGGGGACCAGGACCCATACTATCTCTGCTTTTTACTGTAGCATTTGTAAAATACTAAAATGTCTTGCCAACACAAATGGTGTACTTTTCTTTTTCTGGAATTTTAAAAGAAAGGAGAGATAGATTACTTTCTCGGATTTTGGAAACAGCTCTACTCAGAGGCAAGGGAATGAACTAGGTGTTCACAGATTGATCCAACTTAATGATTCTATGATCTCTTTTACTACCGATAAGATAAAAAAGTGTTGCTTCTTGAAGTCACTTCCAAACCTGCTGGAGAGGAAGGAAATTTGATAAGAAACTGTTGGCCTTTAATTCCTCAATGTGGCATTTTTTTTCTTTCTTAACTTCAAAGGATTTCTAATGTTATTTGTTTCATAGTGGCCATAGACATTGGTATCAGTGAGATTTGAGTGAATGTCATTCCACTCACTGCTGCTTGTGTAATAGGTACATGAACAAATCCAGTTCTTTTTTTTCCCTTAGGAAAATCTTTTGACTTTAGAAAACATAAATCAATCTTCTTTGTATCTTAGAAAAGCTTTTATTTATTTATTTAATGCACATTGCTTTATGAGTCATGTTGGGAGAGAAAAATCAGAGCAAAAGGGAAAAACCATGGAAGAGATAAAAAACAAAAAAAAAAAAAAAGAAGTGAACATAACATGGTTTGATGTACAATCATTCTTCCTTAGTTCTTTTTTTGGATGCAGATGGCATTTTCTGTCCCAAATCTATTGTTTGCTTTGAATCACTGAACCACTGAGAAGAATCAAATCTTTCATAGTTGATCATCACACAAATCTTGCTGTTACTATATATATTCCTGGTTCAGCTTGTTTCATTCAGCATTAGCATGTAATCTTTCCAGGCCTTTCTAAAATCAGCTTGTTCATAATTTTTATAGGACAATAATATTACCTTACCTTAACATGCCACAACTTATTCAGTCATTCCCCAATTGATAGGAATTACTCATTTTCCAATTTTAGAAAAGCTCTTAAGTGGAATCAAAACAAAAATCCCATTAAAAATGTAATCTGGGGGCAGGTAGGTGGCAGAATGGCTGGAATGCTCAGAAGCTAGAGACAGACTGGAGGATCTGAATTCTAATCCGATCTCAGACACTTATTAGATGTGGGAAGCGGGGGAAGTCACAACCCCAGTTGTGATCTCAAAATAAAAAATAAATATAAGCTGCTAGTTAGTTCCTTATACCCAATATTCAAACATTTAAAAAATCTTCTCAAAAACTAAGGAAAATTAGAAATCACTTAGTCAAAAGAGGTTAGAAGGAGGTCACAAAAGGATTAAGTGTTGCATCTAAAATTTGGATCTAGTTATTCTATCTTGAAGTCTCCTTTCTAAAGATAAGTTTAGAAATTTCTTGTTTCCTCATTTATTCAAGTTTACCCACTTGCTTTTACCCATAAGCTTAGACTTGCACATAAACTGAGGCTAGCTCTGGTCTTGCATAGGAAAGCTGTAGACACTACCTCTGGAGTGTGTTGGTTAAGCATCATGTATATTATACCTTTGATATCTGATGACTGTTATTCAGAGCCTTTGTTTAGATTCTGATCCCTTATAAGCAAGGTGTTTTTGGTTCAATTTGTAAACGTTTTGGTTCTTAGTCTCTTGATCTGAGAAGACAGTTGTAAGGGCAATGAATAGATAAGTTAAGAGATTTGAGTTTTAATTCTATTTCTCATCCTAATGAATGATTTCACCAGCAAGTAAGCAAGAGAGTGAAAAATAGTATGCTTCAGTCTGCATTCAGACAATATCAATTCTTTCTCTGGAGATGGATAGCATGTTTCATCATGAGTCCTTTGGGATTGTCTTAGATCATTATATTAGAGAACAGCTAAGTCATTTATACTTCATCATACAATATTGCTGTTACTGTGTACAGTGTTCTGCTGATTCTGTTTACTTCACTCTGCATTAGTTCATATAAGCTTTTTAGGTTTTTCCAAAATCTTCCTGCTTATCTTTTCTTATAGCATAATGACATTCCAATACAATTATATACCATAACTTGTTCAGCCATTTCCTAATTGATGGGCATCTTCTTGATTTCTAGTTTTTAGCCACCACAAAAAGAGCTTGCAGATAACTTTTGAGGAATGCATTTATTCATAGATTGAATGATACTCATTTGTCATATTATAATAAAAATACAAAAACACAGAATTTGAGAATTGAAAGAGACTCCAGTGGCCATCTAATTCAACTTATATACAAAGGGAATTCTCAGTAAACCATATGCAACATTCTGGATTACTATATTTACTAGCATAATTCTTTCTCCTTTTCATCTTTTTAAAAAAATTAACATTAAAATTGTGTTTCCTCTAGTTTTTATCCTAGTCTTTTCATTGAATGAATTGGGAGTAGATGGGTGTATCATTTGATGATGGATGTTTCTTTACAGGTAAACCCAAGCAACTATGTAGACAAGAATATTACTATAGACATTTGGTGAGTCTCTAAAGATTTGATAATAACATCTGATGAGACAGTGGTTAACTTTTTCTCAGTTATTTTCAGTAAACAGAACCTACTCATCTTCAGGATTCTTTAACTGTTCCCACAGGTCTTCCAGAAATTCAAGATTCATGATGCTGTCTTACTGACAAATGATATGATAAATCAATATTTTGTATTTCTTAATGAAAATCCAGGGCAGATTTATCTAAGAGGGCAATTTACCTGTTATTTTAGTCATGTTTTCTCCAAAATTAAAGGACAGAGATGATTGTTGTCATAGCTGTTAGGAAGCGAGACTTCACTGGTAAGAGCTGTAGTCATGACACCTTAGCTGCATGATTTACTCCCTGTACTGTGAATAAGTATTCATTCTGGAATTTCAAGGTTGATACTGTTTGAGCTCCTTGTATGTACTGCTAAGATGCTGAATATGATGGTCACTAATTATTTTTGGAAAATTTCAAACCTTCAAATTCAAGGGTACTTTATTTTAACCCCAATTAGTATCTTTGGGTCCAGGTGTCTTCCCTCCAGGAATCCTACAAGTGGTGGTTTTAATTGTGCTATTAATGTTCCATTAATTAGTGACCTAATTAGGCATTCCCTAGCATGGTGGCAGAAACAACATGTAGGCAGCCAAGATGATAGTCAATCTCATATTCCTTTTGGCTTCCTATTTCTCATTGGCTCTGTCTCTCTCAGGGCCTCTTTCTCATCTTCTCAGCTGCTTTTCTCTTTCATGTTTTGATTGCACATCTTAGTTGGTCTCCTTGGGAAGAAAGCTTTTTTTCTTTTTTGGAGAAGTGTTCAGTAAATGGGCCCCTTGGATTTCACCCAGTCTCTATGGGAAGCCTTCGAGATTGCCAGATACTAAGGTACTTTGTTATATAGCAGGGAGAGACCCCCAGGAAAATCAATTACATTTAAAAAAATTAAATAAGCTACTTAGCACTTTTAAGAAAAAAATAAAGCACATTATCTTTCCAGCTTGGAGGAACATGTAAATTAAAAGGCCATTTTGGTTCTTGGCAGACAAATGACCCCCTGAAGCCCTTTAAAACTGTTATGCCTCTCTTCCAGTGACATGCAAGAAACATTCTAATGGAGATGTCAGGGGTTCAGTAGACTGATGATCATATTCAGGGGCATGAATGTTTCTCAAATAAAAGGACACTAAACACAAACATTATCCAAAATCCTTGCTTAGGCCAGCTTCCTAAGTGGGAATAATGGAAGCAACATTTTGACAAAATAGTTTCTGGGTTTTCTTGAAAGGCTTCTGAAATGAACCCTTTGCTTTTCAAGTTCTTTTATTCCTAGTAAGACACAATTTCCTGTTTCTCTCTAGTAAGGCAAAAGCTTGGATCTTGCTGCAACAAAAAGATTCTGTTGTATCTCTTCTTGGCCATGGATTGCAAAGCAAAGATTTAATGAATTATATTTCAGTGTTTTAGAAACAGGTTACTTAAGCTCCTCTAAAACAGTTCTACAAATTAAGTAAAATGTTGCTTTGTAAACTGATTTTTGATTGATACATTGCCAAATTTTCACACACCTCCAAGTAGCTGGAATTGTTCATCCCTCTTTGCATCTCTTACAAAAATTATCAATTTGTGCATAAACTGAATGTCCATATGAAAGCATACCCCAACTCTGAACTTGTCACCATTATGGAGCTTGTCTGTTGTTTTATAAATGAAAATAGTTAGCCAGTTGTAATCAGCTCTGGCATGAGTAAGTGGAACATTTCCGGAGGAAACAAAAACATCAGAAGATTGAGGGGAGTTTGACTGAGTAAAGCTTGAAGAAACTATAGAATTACTGTGTTGGAAACTGGGTCTGTGAAGTGATTTGATTTAACTGGCTTTCTTTCTTATATCTGAAGATATATGAAAAATAAAACTGAAAGAGGTCATGATAGGTAGCAGAACGTAAGGAAGAGAAAGGAAAATGACTTTTGATAAAACTAGAAATGACTGTTTTGTTCCTTTGCTCTTTTCTCATTTCAGTCACAGTTTTTAAATAAATTCATTGTGGAACCACAAAGAATTAGCTGCTCTTGTTTTGAAACTGTGTCTATATGAGCACAACACTGACTATTATTAATATTATGAGGGAATCTTTCCAATTTTCAAGATGTAGGAAGGAAGTCAAATTCTTGGCAATTGCTGCTGGTTCTCTTTGTCACTGTCTTCAGAATGGGAAACTTTATAGCTAGGACTGGAACAAGATTACATTTCAACATGGATATGAGAGAGGGGACTGCTTGAGGGTAATCCTAGCATTGATCAGACTTATTTCCAGGCCCAGGAATTCTACTTAATCCATACTTGTGAGCACACAATACCTAGAATAAAGGAGTTTTTACAATATGTTTCTGTACCATGGATCATGTTAGTCAGAATTCATTTTGAAATGCTGAACTGGACATTTGAGGGACTTCCAGTGGGGACACATTGGAAAATGATAAAAATTTGGAATAATCACTATTATATAGTGGTCTGATGTCATGGAAGTATAAGAAGTATCATCCATTAGTGAAAATCTATTAGTTATAAGAAAATCAAAGGAAATGAATTTCTGATTTCCTTTATATAGGGAATTCTGTCTACTAAATTGTAGTTCTATTTTCTGCAGTATTAATGTAGAGAGCTTCCTAGAGCCCTGAAAAATGATTTGCCAAGTGGATTGGAGTGAGAGAGATTTGAGGTGATCAGTCAGAGCCAATAAATGACAGAGGCAGGACTTTGATTTTGAGGCCAACTATCCAACTGCCTCTCAAAGAAAATAGATCTAGGAGGAGATTTAATCTTTGCATGTAGGCACATTGAATGATAAGATTCCTAGATACTTTAAAATTGGCCATTTTATTCTGCAGAATAATCATCTATACTTTCTCTTTTTTTTCTCTGTGTCTCCATCAAATCACGATGTACTCTTTACTTAAAATTACAACTCACTCAGAAGTCACATTGACATCTTCAAACCCTTCAGTTATGGCTTACTAACAGACATTAGTCACCTATCTAAATTAGGGAGGGATTTGAGTAATTTAATCTCTGTAATGGTAGCCTTTAGGCTCTATCTGTCTAGGTCTATACTCACTCAGCTATGGGATCAGAATCTTTTCTTGGTCTCTTTCTCCACCCCACTTGCCAAGTATTCTTAAAATGGAAATACATAGTTAAGAATATACCACTATAGCCCAATTTAGTTCTTATGATTTTGTCCTTTTAGGGGATATTTGACTCAAGCACTATGTCTATATTAATATTAAAGCCTAGGTATTATAATCAATATACCATCTCACTCAATTCAATTGCTAGTCTTTGGAAATAGAAAGTGGTTGAATTTGTCTTTCCAAAGGATAACACATTAGACTTATAGTCTATCTTTATGTTTGGAAATGGTATTTTAGTTTAGATTTCTTATTTTGGCTCATTTGCCTTTTACATACTGATAATAGATTATAAAATCAAGCACATCACGATATATGCATTATTTTATTTAATCTTCACAATAGCCCTATGAAGTCAATAACTATCACTAACCACCTTTTTACAGATAAGGAAATTAAATTTAGGACAGGTCAAGCAAGTTGCTCAAGATCACTCAACTAATCAAGGTAGAACTGAGGCTTGAACCTGCATCCTCGCACTCAGTCTAGTGTCTTTTACACTAAATCACACTACATCTAATGATGAGAGGTGGAATGTATACAGCTTTTTAAGGTTTGCAAAGCACTTTACAAATATCTCATTGGATCCTCACAACAACCTTGGGAGATAGGTGCCATTATTATCCCCATTTGACAGATGAAGAAACTGAGGCAGACAGTGACTTACCCAGGTTTTACACAGCTGGTAAATGTCTGAGTCTGAATTTGAAATCAGCTCTTTCTGATTCCAGGTCCAAGTGTCTATCTACTATAATGCCTAACTGACTCTCTTTAGTACTAAATAAATAATATATTCATTTTGGGCATAGGCTATATCTCATATTTGGTTTTAGAACTTAATTTTCTATCTTCTATGTATTCTATTATTATTATTATTATTATCTGGTTTTAGAACTAAGAATATTGGAGAAGCTAAGGGTGTATATCTATCCTTTCCTCCTAATAACACTTCATATTTTTCTAATAATTCTGTTATGGTACTTAGGACTACACCTCTCTACAGATGTAGTGGAGAAAGCCCAGGGTCAGAGAGAGCTGAATTCAAATCAGAAATTTATAAGCTATGTGATATGAAGCAAGTCACTTAACCTCTGTCTACCCCGGATTTTTCAAATGTAAAATGGGAATGGTAAGAGCATCTACCTAGCAAGGTTGTGGTGAGAATCAAAGGAAATAATATTTATGAAAATGCTAAGCAGGATGCCTGGCACATAATAGGCACTATATAAATGCTTTTCCTTTCCTCCCCTTCCCTAACAATCTAATTTTGAAGTATATCTCTAAAATTAATTAAAACTGGCAATACTTCTCTTTCTGATCTGAAAAAATATTCCCAGATTACCTTGTTTTTTTATGTTACATGCAGAGCATCACAGTACAGAAAGAAGAAATGTTTGATTTGGAATCAGAGGACCTAAATATGAATCCTGGTCTTCTACCTGCTACTTGTGTGATCTCGGGCAGGTTACTTGTGCTTTGGTTTCCTCATCTGTAAAATGAAATAGTAGGGCTTGACTTCTGAAGTCTTTTCCAGTTCCGAATCTAAGATTCTTTGTCTATAAGATTCACTTCTTGCAATTTTGTTGTTAACCTATAAGGATCTGCTCTGAGTTCCAGAACCTATCTCTCTCTACTTTATGGCATAAACTTAATTACCTGAATTCTAAGGTCCCATCTAGATTAACTCTATAATCTTGTGATTCTACATAGACCATTTCATTTCCCTTTGGGACTTCCCTAAAGTAATTACATAAAAGATTTTAACATCTGAAATGAGGTTATCCCTACCATCATATTACTTGTCTTTAGGATTGGCCTATTTAACTTTAGATGGTAGGCATTTTTCCTGGAAAGTATGTGCATGTATATTTTAGTAATTTTAATTTATGTACTCACTGTTATAAAGGAATCCTTTTTTAAAGCAATGCCTCATTTAATAATATATGATGTCTATATAATTTGATAATATAAATCATCTGTAATTTATCTCTCTGTATTGTGTTTGGATTTTCATAGGTCAGATTTTCTTAAAGTAAAATCTCTTTTTTTTTTTTTTTTTTTACTCTTTTAACATCAGCTAAACTTACTTCATCTGTTCTATCTCTTTCCAAATCTTATTTTTTCATGGAATAACAACTTCTGTATTATTTTTAAATCCTTCAGTGCCTCATGAAGAAGTTAGAAAGAACACTGTACTTGAAGTCAGGAGAACATGGAGAATATTTGTTATATTTATTGGCTGGGCAACCTTGGACTTATTAGCTGGGCCACTTTGGACAATCGTTTCTCTCTCAGTCTTAGTCTTTTTAATTTGTAAAATGGGGTTAATAACATTTCCATTAACTATCTTACAAAGGTCTTTTGAAGTTATTACTTTGTCTGTCTTAGAACAACACAGATGTGAATTCAATTAATTTAAGTTATATCATTAAAACTGGAGAGAGTGGAAGCTGTATTTTGTAGTTCAGTGCTTCCAGACCTCTGTGAACTATTTAATTTAGGACAGGTTTTGACCAGAGACCAGAAAGATCCTAATCAGAACCGACCAGAATTGGCAACTACCTATATGTATAATGGGAAAGATGTTGAAAGGCTTCCTTGCACAAAAATATCACCCCCACAGGCCTTGTCATGGTATCTAAAACTCCTTTGTAAATCCTCATTTGCATAAGGGCATTGAAAGTTCCTGTGGCCTTGGGAGGAAGTAACATATTAATCTATCATCAATTATTAACACTTCAGCTCATTATTCCCCATCAATTGCAGGATCCTCAGGTAATATGACACAGGATAAAGAGGGCATTTGGAAAGGTTGAGAAGATGTATTATAGAGAAGGCATGGCAAGATGAAATTGGGCAGGTTGGCTAGGAAGCAGTGGAGAATTGGCTTGTATATCAGATTAAAAAGCATAGAATGGACTTGATAAGTATTAGGAAGCCACTAAAGCTTCTTGAGCATGAGTGACATGGTGAAAATAGTTATTTTAGATAGACTACTCTGGTTTCAGTGTGTAGGAAAGGAAGAATAATGGAATCAGGAAGATGAACTCAGAGACATTAGCTCTGCGAGGGATTGAAGCTTAAAACAGGAATATCTGAGCTACTTATTTTGGCTGTCTTTTGCCCTCTATGAAATGATTTGGAATCAGAAAATTTTAAAAACTCTCAGTTTAGTGGTTCTCACTTCCTCAGTGTTCAAAAGAAGCTAGTAATCTAATAGGAAATCTTTTGTATACTTGCTTGTTCTTGCATAGGATTATTATTATTTTTTTGTTAAAAATTAACCTTTTGTGTGTGTCATGAACCTCTTTAGTAGTCTGGTGAAACTAAGGACCCCTTATGGGAATAATGTCTTGAAATGCATAAAAAACAAAAGATGGATTACAAAAGAAGCCAATTACATTGGAGTATAGTCACCAAAGTAAAAAACAACCATGTTCCCAGATCCCAACTTAAGAACTCCTGCAATAAAGGCATGTTGAACTGAGAGGAGAAAGACAATAGGACAGGATATGCTTCATTTCAGCCTTGTCCATGATGATACCTGCCAATGATATGTTGCTTTATTGGTAACTTTCTGTTAACTTGGAGCTTGTTTGTCAGGAGTAACATCCTTTTTGAAGGTTTTAAATTCTCAGTTCTATTCCTATGTTTGTTCTCAATTTAGGTTAGTGAACACTGACCATGTATCACAGAAAATGCAGAATATTGTTTTGGCTAAAAAATATGATTGGCTTTTTTTTCAATCATTTCATTTCATTTCATCATTTCAAGGGTAAAATTTCTTAACTTTTTATGTGACTTCTTGTAATTAATGTTCAGCAACAATTGATTAGAAACAATGCAAGCATTTCTGAATGGTAAAAAAAAGCAGTCTGTTATAATGACTGGAAATATTGAGTCTAACAGTGATGAGAACTCACATTTTTTTATCCTTCTTTTGAGAACATAATGCCACTGATCTACCATTGATAGGACACACCTTTTCTGCAGAGGTGATTTACCCATGATTAACCCACACACTCACCTATGACATTAATTTTATTTGCAATATTCTACACTGCCTGTGGCTTGTAAAATTGTGAAATTTGCCCATGATGGGATTGGACCTGATTGTGAAATTAATATTATTCTCTAATCCCCTTATGTCAAGCTCAAATAGAAAAGAGCTACTTACTAAATCATACATGAAGATCCCTATATATTACATTGACTTGGAAAACTCATATGAACACTTTCTAAGCTTTATTTATTTATTTTTATTTTGTTAAATATTTTTCAATTACATTTTAAATCTGATTTGGTACTAGGGAGGTAGCTAAATTATTATTATTATTTTGCTGAAGTAATTAAGTGACTTGCCCAGGGTCACATAACTAGGAAGTGTTAAGTGTCTAAGACCAAATTTGAACTTAGGTCCTCCTGACTTCAGGGCTGGTGCTCTATCCATTTTACCAGCTACCTACCCCTTGATATCTTTTTCTTAACCAGATAATTCCCTACAGACAATCCTCTGTAATCAACTAGTTCTATGCATATTTGTTAGTTGGCAAACCAATGTTTTTTATTAATTGATAACTTTTTAAAAAATTCAATAATATTTCATTTTTCCAATTACTTATAAAGATAGTTTTCAACATTGATTTTATTTTTTCTTTATTAATTGTTTTTTCTGGTTATACATATATATTAACTTTTAAAACACATTTCTTTATGAATCATTGACATTCATTTTAGTAAGATTTTGAGTTCTAAATTTTTTTCTTCTTCCCTTTATTCCCTTTTCCCCTCCCCAAGATAGCAAACAGTCTGGTATAGGTTACACATGTACCGTCATATACATGGGCCATCATTTTTTAATAATCTCCCCTGATTTTGTACCTTAAGAACAACTGACCTTTCTGTCAGCTAGTATGGCTTAATCATCTAATTTATATTGTTTCCTTCTTTTGCAATTTAAGAGTAGAGAATTCTTTAGTCTTTTGTATCCTCAGCACTTAAGACAATGTTTTTGCATATAGTAATTGTATAATAAATGCTTTCCCCATTTTTTTCATTCATTGCTTTTGAGACAAATTGTGTCATTAATATATGTAAGATCTGAATCCAAGATTGGGATATGATTGAAGAAAAAGCAAGCTCACCATACGTAATTATGTTCCAGGGTCCTGGATAATATATGTAATTTACACAAAGGAATCATCATATAAGTATACCAGTTTCTTAAATTCTTTATCTCTTAAAACTCTGCAGTGGGGTTTAGTGTTGAGAAAATTGTTGCCTATAGATTCTGTTAGCTTTATCCAGGTGTACTGATAAGAGCTTATATTTATATAGTACTTTACAATTTGCAGAGTTTTTCCTTTGCAACAGCAGTAGCAACAACAACAAAAAAACAACTTGTAGACAGCCTATTTTTTCATGGGCCAGATTCAATATGCAGCAGTAATAGAAATGGAAATCATTGGTTCAGGAAAGCCCAGCCTTTTCTTGTCCTTTTCAAGGGTCAAGCAATTTGCATCCTGTTAAGTGATTTGCATCCTGGTGAGATCCAGAGATGCTGGATCTGTGCTTCTCTTTGTTTCTTCATTTTTTACTCCCATTTTCCAACATCAATTGATGGCATTAGACATGTTCTAATCCCCAGTTTAAAAAAAAGGAACAAATTTGGTGCATAAGTGAATGAGGGTGAGTCCATATAGTGCCTTTACATAAATGGGCTTCTCTGACTCAAAGTGCCTGTTTAATTGACGGCCCTTCTGTAGCCTGTTCTTCATGAATTCAGTTGCAAGGCTTTTGGAAGGTGGGGCCCGGGTGATGGTGGTAGAGAATGGGTTTTGGAGGCTTTGATTTCTTTTCTTTTCACCGTCTGTGCTTCAAAGTGGAATTTTCCTTGCTTGATTCAGTTCAAGGGGAGAGGGGTGGAGATGAAGGGCGAAAAACAAAGTAAGCTGGGTTTTAAAAAGAAAAAAGCTTAAAAACAATTTTGACCTCTTTAGTGTGATATTGTTCCAGTTACACCCTGGGATGAGGTAATTCCTGGTGAGTTATTTATTTCTTACAAATGCTGCTGATCTCTTGTTATCCAGATATATAGCAAAGTACAAGTTAATTTGAATGGTACCCAATTGTACAATCACTTATGGAGACTTGTTCAGTATTGGCTATGACTGCCTAAAGTGGGAAAGTGGAAAAAAATTGAAGAGTTTGCCTGAGTTTATCCAAGGAGAGATATTATTATAAAAATTCACAGCAGAGTTGGTAAAAATGAACATTACTTGATAATTTGTGTGTGGCTGAAGCTGGGCAAGGACCCCAAAGTCATACAGACCTCAAGTTGTATTTGTGCAATATTTTGGCTTTCTTTCCTTCTGGTAATTTTTCATCCTGATAAGAATTTGAGCCTGAGATTAGCTAGTATTTTATTAATTTGGGAATAGCTTTTGACTTAAAAACACACAGCAAGCCTTTTCCTTGCTTTTGAATACATTTCAACATGAGTACAAAAGAGTATCATACATTGCAGTTTGTCTTGTCTATGACTTGGGCAAATTTTGCTGAAGTTTCTCCTGAAAAATAGAAGTTTCATAGTCAGTAAACTTAGAAGATTTTGCAAAAGCTGCCTTTTGGGGAAGGGGAATAAAGGAAGAATTCCAGTTTACTTGTTAATCAAGTATTAAAAAATTATATGGGACTGAAAAAAAACAAAGAAATGAGTCTGAATTTTGATTATGTTTTGCAGAATCTTTGCAACAACTGTATTCATATGCACTAATAGGAACTCATATTTGTAAAGTATGACTCCAGGTGGTTTGACTAATTAATCAGTCAAGATTTTTCAAGAGACAACTATATGCAGGATAAATAAAACAGTCCTTTCTTTTTAAGGAGCATCTTGTTGCAGAAATTATGGTATTCTCTTACCTTATTTAAATAGCATGATTTTTTGTGTGACTTTTTCCCCTAAGTATAATATTTATTAATATAACTGACTTTGGAGGCAGTTTAACTTGAAAGGAAATATTTTTAAAGTAATTCAATTGTGTTTTACCATAGATACAAACTGAGCTACGCTCATGAGTCTCTATTATGACTCTCTAGAAGAACAATATCAATATGTTTACAATTTCTCATTTAAAAGTAACATTGCTCCCAGATACAGTGCTTGGTGGTTTTGAATCAAGAAAAACTCTTATTTAGAAAGTACTGATTTTTAAATAGCTCAGTCATTGCCAGCCAGGATAAGGAAATTTCATAATAATTAGAAAGTAGACCTAGGTTTTTAGATGTGTAGAGTGTCATAGTCTCTGGATTATATTGGGGCTGGCTGATCTTGCTTTGGAAGCTACACCCTGAGATGAAGTCATTCCTGGTGACTTGCTTTAGAAAAATTGGAAAGTAAAGAATTTTTGTGCCTCCATTTCTCCATGCGTATTGTGGGTACCCTGAACTTTCTTTGAAAGGCTATAACCCCTTCTAATCCTTATACAAATGAAACCTATATCAAATTGCTTGCCTTCTCAATGATGGGGTAGGAAAATGGGAGGAAGAAAATTTGGAATTCAAAATTTTGAAAAACATGTTAAAATTGTTTTTACATGTAATTGGAAATAAAGAAAATATTTAAAAGTTCCCTATACAAATGTTTTAATAAATTCTATCTTGGTAAATCCTTCATATATATGTAATTTTTCTGCCATTTATATTTTCCTCAAACTTATTCAATATCCTTTAAGGAAGCATAGCAGAAGGGTAGTGTTGCTTGGATTCAAGACAAGAGTTCAAATCCTTCCTTTGATTCTAATTAGTTGTATGATTCACTTAACCTTTCTTAATCTCATTATAGAATGTTTCATTTTTTAATACTTGTATTCCCAGTAACCACCACAGTGTCTGGCAAAGGAAAAATGTTAATAAATGCATATCTATTGATTGATTCATTTGTAAATCTATAAAATTGAGGTAATAAAAGCACCATCCTCAAGGAGTCTCCATCAGCCTCAAATGAAATAATTTATGTAATTGCTTTGTAAACCTGAAGCGTGAGCAGCTCAGGCACCACCTTCTACAAGAAGCCTTTCCTGATCCTCTAACTTGCTAGTGCTCTTCCTCTCAAACTTTCTTGTATCAACTATTTTGCACGTATTTTTATCTATTAACTTTATATTCATACTTTACATATATATTGTATCCCATTAGAATGTAAACTCCTTACCAACAGAATTTCTTTTGTGCTTTGTACTTGAATCCTTAGTGTCTGGTACAGTCCTCAGCATATAGTAGGTGATCAATAAATAATTGTTAATTAATTGAGGGTTTTATATACTCTGCAATTTATCCATTTCCTTAAATATGTATTGGATAGATTTTTTTGCTGCTGTATCTAAATATTCCCATTTTTAGTACATTCCTTATAGTTTCAATCAATCCCTAAATATTAGCACCCACTATGTGTCAGATACTATACTAAGTGATAGGGATACAAGACAAAAGATGGTCTCTAATTTCAGGGAACTCAAGTTCTAATGGGGAGATAATAAACAAATATAACAAAACAAATAACATGACAAAATAAATAGCAGTAAATTACCAGAGGGAAGACACTAGAATTAAGAGGGATTGGGGAAAGCTTTCTGTATAAGATAGGATTTTGGCTGTGACTTGAAGGAAGCCCGGAAGTGGAGATGAAGTTGAGTTTTTTATTCAGAAATAATCCTCAAACAATAATTAAATGTAAAATGCATTTGTAATAGCATCAAAGTCTAATCTGAACTTTGAATTCACTGGTCTAAGATCTTGTGAGGCTCTTTGGAGAATCCCTCTACTTTTTCAGCCTTTGCAACAGATGTTAGTTAGATGTTGCTAAACTAATTGGCTTCTTCTGTGGAGCTTCTCTTTGAGGATGGCAAGATGCTAGTGAGTATTTTTGAAATACTTGCTGATTTCAGTTGGATTATAAAACATCCTTGGTTTGGAATGAGAAAAAATCCAGATTGACCACTTTCCACAGCATGAATGATATGCCTTCTAATTGTTTATAATTAAATAATAATTTACATCAAACAATATCACAGGCAATTTTGCTTATCTTCATTTATATTTTCCTACTATTTGTAGCATTGTTCCTTGATCTTCGGGAAGAACAAAAATTTATTGTATTTGAAAAAAACAATAGCAACATCATATAGAATTGTAGAATTAAAAGGGACTCTAATCAATCAATCAACAGGCATTTATCGTGATACAAAAACAAAAAATGAAACACTCCCTGATTGAGTACTTTGGTCAGTTAGCCATTCAATTATGTTACTACCTATTAAGTAGCTACTGTATGTCAGGCACTATGCTAAGCTTATGTGATATTCTTAAAGTCAGGTGAGCATAACTTGAATAAAACTTGACTCCTAACCTATGACTCTTTCTATTACACCAATATGCCTTCCATGATGGCTCTTCTTTTGCCAGAGGATTATATCCTAAGGGGAAATTTATTTTTTGCCCACTGAATAGTAAACTATGATACAAAGAATACTTTATTAAACCATAATTAGCTTGTTTTTAGTAGATTATACACACACACACACACACACACACACACACACACACTTAGGAAGACAGACTGATACAAATATATCCAAAAAAACTAATATTGAATGAGAAAATTAGGATGTGTGAAACTTAAACAAAACCTATATAGAGTTCCTTTCCCATTTATTTGTATCCTCATTCTATACTTGAATCACAGTTTGTTTAGAATTAAATATAAATATATCTGTAGATAATATCTTTTATTGTATTATATTGTATTGTATTTTTGTATTGAGAAATTTTCTACCTCAAAAATTTTCACCTATTTTCTAAGACTGAGATGGAAAATTAATTAGGTCCTTTCCTTTATTTATTTCTTTCCTTTTTTGTCCCAGTACCAGTAGCTTAGGTTAAATAACTAATGTTTGGTTAAATCTTGGTTAAATATATAGGGATTATAGTTCATAGTGTCTCATTCTTATCTTTATCTTTTCTAATTTGTTAATGGGTTTTTGTATTTTTGCTTTTTTTTTTTTTGGCAACTAGTCTTTAATTTGGTTGTTATACAGACTCCAAATTTGATATAATTTTCACCACTTTCTTATCTGTTTGGAAATAGCCTTTTCCTTCCTTCCTTCCTTCCTTCCTTCCTTCCTTCCTTCCTTCCTTCCTTCCTTCCTTCCTTCCTTCCTTCCTTCCTTCCTTCCTTCCTTCCTTCCTTCTTCCTTCCTTCCTTCCTTCCTTCCTTCCTTCCTTCCTTCCTTCCTTCCTTCCTTCCTTCCTTCCTTCCTTCCTTCTTCCTTCCTTCCTTCCTTCCTTTTTTCTCTCCTCTTCTTTCTCTCTCTGCCTCTCTCTGTGTCTGTGTCTCTCTCTCTTCCTTTCTTTGCTTCGTTCTCAGATATAGTAGTTACTTAATAGTCAACAAGATAGTTAACAGGCTGACCAACTTAATTGGAGTCCCTTTTAATTCTATAATTCTATACTGTTGCTATTGCTTTTTTCAACAACATATTTTTTTTCTGTGCTTTTCAAAATCAAGAGGCATTGAAATTCTTATTTACTAGTCATTGCCACAAATGATACCCCTCCAAGAAACAATTGACACAATCGGGAGGTGATCTGGAGTAAAGATTTTCTTCTTAGTGCCTTTGTAACTACTACCATTGTGAATTTTAGGGTAGTGGTTAGATTATAATTGCTGTGAGAGGTCAAAGTCTGGCTCAGAAGAAGGAAGATTGAGCATTAGCTCATCATTGATAAAGTGGAGTTGGGGAGGATTGTGGGATGAGTAGGTGTGTTATGCCCATGATTGGTTATTGCAGGGAAGGTGGGATGCAACCTGCATTTCTATTCCCTTTTTAGGTTATTCCAACCGCTAGCTTCAGCCTGTCCTTTGGAGAATACTGTAGTCTTTGGAGCTGGTGTATATGTGCAACTGGAGGCCCTTGTTTAGGGAAGTGGCGTTGTCAATGAAGATGCATCTGGGAATGGGATGTGAGGTATACTGGAAGAGGAAGAGATACAAAAAATGTGAAGATAATTGTAATCAGTTAGGGATGAGGCCATAGGATCTTAAAGAATGACTGTGGTAGAAATGGAAAGGAAGGAAGGATGCTAATGATACTGTGATGGATTAGAAATAGGGAGAATGAGAGAGACCTGACTTGATAAATAAAAGCTGGTGCCTCCAGTTCATGGCATTTGCATTTTGCTGGATGTTAACATCTGTGGCACTTGACAAACATAGTATATTTTGCTGTGATGCCTGTAGTATCGATACTTAGTACAATGATTGTCCACAAAGCCTAATTTTCTCTGGATGTATAGACGGAGACTTAGTGTGTTGATTTAATTAAATAGCAGTTCAAGAGAGTAAGTAAAAGAATGAAAAAAACATTACACAGAAAGAATATTTTAACTCTGAAACTGATTTTTAACATTTTGTGGAAGATCTTGAATGCTTTGTCCATATTTAGGACTCATTTCTGTGCTGGGACTCCATAGTATGAAAGAATCTAATATCTGTATCAATAGATAGCTTTTTGCAGATCCTGGACTTAACCTCACCTCTCTGAGGGCTACCCTCTGGCAAAAAGTGAATAATCTTTAATCTGACTCCTTATTCTTTTTAGCTCAAGATGGGTTTCTGTCTACAAGAGACTTGGGTATTGCTATTCATTGCTATTTTCTGGGCGAATGCAATAAGTAACTGACATTTTTGTTCTTTGTACCCCCTAGACTAATTTTTTAACCATTCTCTGCCCACTAATTTTTAAAAATAGATTAGAGCACAATTTTTTTCTTGAAGTAAAAAGAGGATTTAAAACTTTTAAATGTCTTAAAAAGTATAATGTTGTTGATTGTTTGAATTATGTGCTATTTACAAATAGTACAAACGGCTACTTTTTTCTTTTATTAGGGTTCTTAAATGCTATTACAAAATAACAAAAAATCCACTTTTAGTGAATTACTATAATGAGCAAAGTATGTGTAATAAAAATTGTTAAAATATCATTAAGAATTTGGAATTATATATAGCTTTTGAAGATATTATGTGTAATAAGCCATATTCTGTTTCCTTTATACAATATAAATATTTTTTCTCCTATGGAATCTTGAATTTATATGTGGATATCCTCCATCTTTCTCTGTCTTTTGTTCCCATGCCTATCTCTTAATTTCAAAAAGACTTCTCTTGGCAAGAAAGACATTCAGGCAGGAAGAAAGAGGAAGAAAATGTGACTCAAGAAAAAGAACTTCGAGTAATTTGTAGAAATTTGCCTTTTAAAAAGCTATTTATCTTTCTGCAAAGAGAAAACAATAGACATCATAGTAAAAAATGCTTGCCAAGAATGAGACACCTGGCAACTATAACTAGATCTCTCTTGTAACCATAATTTGTTAAACTTAATTATAAGCAACATAATCAGACATAAAAAAGCAGGAGAGTATCATAAATGAAAAAATCAGCAGATAATAATAGCTTAACAGGATTCCTGCTTTCTCATGTTTTCAGCATGGCAAAGCTATGTTGCATACTTGGCAATCTGTTTGTAGGGTAAGTCTAGGCAGGTTGTTGAAATAAGGAAAATTTGTCTTTGATGCCTCCTTTTTCTGTGCCTTTTTCTTTATTTGCTTTTTTTCTAAGGTGTCTCATGCCCCAATACTTTATCATGTTTTTTGTCAGAAAATCTTCTCAGGAAAACTTCTGAAAACCTTAATCACACAATAATACAAACAACTACTATGGTTTAAATGTTTGTTGTATCAAGGATTATTATTTTAATTAGAAACTATGTTTCGTCAAAGAAATAAATCTCCAATTAGAGAAGTTTAGGCATCAGTGAGCCAAATGGGGGCAGTATCACCTAACATAGGTAGATACCTATTCCATATGCTTTATCAATCTTCTTCATTGTACTCCTCTTTTTGAAAATTCATGATAAGTAATAGTGCTTAAGAGGTAGTGCCTTAGCACTGGGAAGATATGGGAGGTCTTTACTCTGTAATCATAGTTGTTATGCTAATATGATTTACAATTCGTAGCTATGCAACATTTTAATGAAGACTTACCATTATATTTAATTACTTCAAAATGAAACTAGACAAGAAAGGCATTTTCTTATAATATGAGTCTCTGTTTTTTTTTCAAAATAAAACATTTTAAATAATGACCCCAGGATGTGTTGGATGATGTTTGATGACTTTGCAAAGTTCTGTCTCACTTAAATCCAGTTCATTGGCAAGTTAAGAAAGCCCCTTGGAGATATGTTTTTAGTTTTCTTTGAGATTGAAGAACGAGCATTAATAATTTAAAATAAAATTTAAAAATTAAAATTTAAAGATTAGTGGAATTTTTAATATTCATAATTACTTATGCTTAACAAATGCTTGTTAATTGGATCATCACAAGTATTTATTGATTATTGGTGTGGATAAGACACTGTTAGAGAGGGAGATATAAAGAATTATTAAGATATAGTCTGTACTCTTAAGAAGCTCATATTTTGACTGCCAAGACTAGACGTATTTAATACGATTCAAGTGATACTTTTTATACAACTACTATGTGCAAGGTTCTTTACTAACATCCTGAATAGTGAGAGGATCATTTATATATGTATGTACAATTTATATTGTAGAAATTATTTTTCTGCCTCCTTTTAAAAGCATATGCTATACTTCTTGTTTATATATTTTGTCCTTTTCTCTCTTCTTTCTTTTATCATTTCCTAGTTGCTATAGATTATAGATTCCTAATAGATTAAGAGACAGCAAAAAAAAATCCTAAAGTGAATTCACCTAGTAGCCTGATAGCAAAACATTTTTATCTCTTGGATTCTGCTTTGAGTATGTGCTTGAAACTACTTGCTTATAATAAACTTGTTTCTTTTATTTTACAAATCATTGCTAAAATTTAAAGTATGCCTTTTACCACTTTTTCCTTCCCTCAAGAAGATTCTTAACAGATGAAAAAATGACAATTATCTACCTCTTTTTTTTTAAATTTTCTCATAAGAAAAATAACTGGGATGTCCTTTTGCATTAAAGCACATAGTGTCCTAGGAATTCCTTCAGTGCCCTTTTGTTGTGGGGTTGAGGGTAGGAAGTAAAAATTAGTGTAATGCAGTTCTCTAAAGGGGTATAGCAAAAAAAAAAATCAGATTGGCTCCTTCATTGTCTTTTGACTCTGTCAGGGAAAAATGATCAAAGGGATGAAAGTAAATAAGATGAAAGGGATCAGGATTATTTATCATTGAAAAGAGAAGGCTAATGGGGTAGGTAACATTTAAGTGGATGAAATAGATGCAGTTTCTAGGCAGAGGGTACTGAGTAGTCATTTATATTCTATGCCAACAAAGCACTAGACACAATTTACTCTGCTTTACTGCCCAGATATGGTGCTTTTTCATGAAACAGATGGCCATATAACACACACGGCACTTTTTTGTTTTGTGTGGCTGCTGCAGATTATTTAAAGAATAGTGGAGAAGTAGATCATTTCTTTTGGGGGGATATGATAGAGGGTTTAGATTTCCTTTATTTTCCCAGACTGAAAATTTAGTGGCCATTCATGAGCTAACTCTACTACTGATTGACTGAAGGAAGAGCTTTGACCAAATCTGTTTTTTCAGCTTGCTCAAGGTGGCTCCTCCTCCTTCTCCTAGGGGTCTATCATACTGATATGGGTCTTAGTATAGACACCCAATTGATTGGCTTAGCCCACTG
The DNA here is from genome assembly GCF_016432865.1 of Antechinus flavipes. Classification (NCBI taxonomy): domain Eukaryota; kingdom Metazoa; phylum Chordata; class Mammalia; order Dasyuromorphia; family Dasyuridae; genus Antechinus; species Antechinus flavipes. The sequence continues at coordinate 150,016,637 of NC_067398.1, read as the reverse complement.
AAGCTGAGAACTCCAAGTTCAAGCAATCCAGCAGCCTCAGTTTCCCAGTGGCAGGGTTGCTGTGAACTTGTGTTCTACCCAGTATCTAATGTGACTATATTAGTTAGCTTATTTATCTTTTTGGAGGGAGATTATTTCATTGGGGATAGCAATTTAATGATGTCTTTTTATGCATTTGTCTTCTTTGTCCTCTTTACTTGCTTTCTTAGGTTTCTGTCTTGGACACAGTGAAGTTGAGAGTCTTTATTCTTTCATTCTTTGTATGCTATGCATGTTATTAATGGTTCCATTTCGGGGACTCTACTAATTATAGTAGCTTAAAAGAAATGAGTCATGCAAATTTAGAGCCATCTTCACTCCAAATGGACTATTTGTATGTGACCCACTGTATAGCATTCTAAACTTGAATTTGTCTGACCAGCCACAGTTGGACACACTGTGTATTTTGACCCCTTTTTTGAGCACAGAGGATAATCATCATAACCACTACAGTTGGTACTATTATTATTCTCATTTTATAGATGAGGAAACTGATACAAACAGGTTAAATGACTTGCTAGGGTCATACAGATTACAATGGAAATCAAATTTGAATTTAGGTTTTCCTGAAAGATATTAGGCAGCTAGGTGGCATAGTGCCTAAGCCTGAAGTCAGGAAGACTCATCTTTCTGATTCTTTGTGGCATCTTCAAATGGGGTCACAAGTGTTAAACATAACTAAAAAATGACTGAAAAACAATGTCCTAACTCTATTGCTTTGGCACTCTATTTTCTGTATCACCTAACTGCTCCCATACAATTACATAAAGATCCCCTTAATTCTCATGTGTTTTGTGAATCTTAGAACTTCAGCAATATTTGCAAATGCTTACATTCTAAAACAAAAACCAATAACTGTAACTTGAGAGTCAAATCCTACTGGTCTGTTTTTGTATGGTCTGTAAACCAAAAAAAAGTTTTTTATTTTCTAAAAACAGCAAAACTTTATTTAGAAGTGTAAAAGTCATTCTTAATTTGGGGCCATATAAAACCATGCATCTGATCTCTAGCTATGGTTGGTCAGCCCTAGAAGAATATGAATATACTAATAGAATTAGTATTTAGAGTTAGAAGGGCCTTAGAAATTACCTAGTCTAGCATGTCATCCAATGCTAGAATAATCACTTGTCTGCCAGCCTATTCTGAGGCCCTAATAATGTTCCAAAGCTCTAACAATTGTCATCTGAGGTTGGTTTTTTCATGACTGACTCTATATCTTGAAGCCCTGAAGTAGAGCACTGAGTAATGCCCAATCTACAATTCTGTTGTACATGAGAAAGGAGAGAACTGGTGGGTTCTAGGATGTTTTGATGAATTCTTTTATGGATTTCTTGATGTGGATATTCTATTTAGAGAAGCAGATTGTAACACTACCTTTTGTCTTGTGATTCTTTTTTTTTTTTTTTTGGATATAGTAACCCCTTTTAAATATATATATATATATATACATACATGTATATATATATGTGTGTGTATATATATATATGTATATATATATATATAAATAGCTTTTTATTGACAAAACATGTGCATGGGTAATTTTTACAGTATTGTCCCTTGCACTCACTTCTATTCCAACTTTTTCCTTTCCTCCCTTCAATCCCTCCCCTAGATGACAGGCAGTCTCATACATGTTAAACATGTTAAAGTTTATCTTAGATACAATATATGTGTGAAGATCTGTACAGTTCTCTTGTTGCACAAGAAAAATTAGATTCAGAAGGTAAAAATAACCTGGGAAGAAAAATAAAAATGCAAACATTCATTTCCCAGTGTTCCTTCTCTGGGTGTAGCTGATTCTGTCCATCATTGATCAATTGGAACTGGATTGGATAGTCTTTTTGTTGAAGATATCCACTTCTATCAGAATATATCCTCATACAGTATTATTGTTGAAGTATATAATGATCTCCTGGTTCTGCTCATTTCACTCAGCATCAGTTCATGTAAGTCTCTCCAGGCCTTTCTGAAATCATCCTACTGGTCATTTCTTACAGAACAATAATATTCCATAACATTCATATACCACAATTTACCCAACCATTCTCCAATTGATGGGCATCCATTCAATTTCCAGTTTCTAGCCACTACAAAAAAGGCTGCCTCGGTAATTCTTTTTATCTTACCATTAATTATTCACAAAAGACTGACCTCTCATCCTAAAAACCTCCTATCCTTTTAGTGACTAGATCTGCCAATACAATCAATCAACAAGCATTTATTAGACAAAAACACTATTCCTGCCCTCAGGAAACTCCCATTATGCTAGGGGAAGATAACATGTAAATAACTATGTATATTCATTATGTAGAATAGGTGGAAGGTGTTATTTATGGAAGGTAATGTCAGAGAGAAGGCATGAGATGACTCACTAGAAAACTGAACTTACAGACAGGAAGACCAGTGTTCAAATCAGCCCTCAGACACAAGTTATATGATCCTGGACAAGTCATATGACTTCTATATGCCTCAGTTTTTTGCCCTGTAAAATAAAGATAATAGTAGCACATACTTCTCAGGGTTGTTGTGAAGATATGTAATATCCTCAATGTAATATCTACAATGTAATATATGTAAAACTTTTTGCAAATTGTAAAGTACTATGTAATGTTAGTTATTTGTAGCCAGGGGGACCAGAAGATTTGGCCCTCTTGCAAAAGGTAGGATTTAAGCTGAATCTTGAAAGAAGTTAGTAAACTAAGAAGTAGAGATGATTAATAATAATAATAACAATAATAAACATTTACATAGTGCTAAGTGCCAGATGCTGCACTAAACATTTTACAATTATTATCTCATTTGATTTTCACAACAACTCTGGGAGGGATCTGCTATTTTGCAGATGAGGAAACTGAGATAAACTTTTTAAGAGTTACAAAGCTGTAAATGTCTGAGGCCAGATTTGAACTCAGGTTTTCCTGAAAGAATATTCCAGGCTTGGAGTCCAGCCAGTAAAAATGTATAAAATCAGTAGATGGAATACTGTATGTGAGGAATAGCAAGTAGATATTTGTTGACCTGTCTTATATTCTGAGGTTCATTAATAATGATGATAATAATGATGTTGACAACAATAAAGAGCTTTAAAATATTATATCATTTTATCTTCATAACAATCATAGATGCAATTATTATTTCTATTTCACATATGAGGCAATTGAGGCAGAAATTAAATGATTTGTCCAGAGTCATGTAGCTAGTATATGAGGCCATATTTAAACTTAGGTCTTCTGGATTTCAGATCCAATGTTCTAGTACCTCTCTGAATCCTATTCTAGTCTTTTGGGAGAATAGTCAAGTGGTGGAATAATAATGATAATAATGACAGCAATTATAAAAAATGACAACAATAATAAATTGTGTATGTATATATATGGAGAGAATGGGAGAGAGAGAGAGAGAGAGAGAAGAGAGAGAGAGAGAGAGAAGAGAGAGAGAGAGAGATTGAGATTGATTATATAGCATTTCATGGTTTACAAAGCACTTTCCCCACAACAATACAAAGACCCTGGAGGAGAGAGTGAGGGTGATAACTTTGAGATTTTCTGCCTCACCTAAATCCAATTCATGCACAAGTCAAGGCAAATGTCATTGATCCTCTTGGAGAATGAAGGAGGAAGAACAACAACAAAAAGCAAAGTAGAATATATTTCACCTTTTTGACAGAGGAAGAAAGTGGGCCTCATAGGGGCCCTGTAATTTGTGCATGTAATTTGAATGCTAGTAAACTTTGGAATTCCCGTCTCTTAACTCTGAAGTCTGATTCTCTTTCCCCAATATATTATGCTATCTCCAAAAAGTTCTAGTCTAGGTCTCACATTTTGGTCAGAATAGAAACAAATTGGAATACATTCAAGGAGAGTGACTGGGATGATAAAGGACTTTGAAACCATGTGTTTAAGATTCAGTTGAAGAAAGTAAAAATGTAATTTAGCTCAAAAGAGGGAGAAGACTTGCGTCATATATGGAGAATGATTAGGATGTCCAAATATTTCAAAGGATATCTATAATGAAAGAAGGTTTAAATTTATTCTGCTAGACCCTAGAGTATGTTGTGCGAATCAGATCTAGGGCAAATTTCAGAGAATTAGATTTCTACTTATTGTATTAATTGAAACTTTCTAACAAAGTACAAAATGTACCAAAATGGAATTAACCTCTTTGTTCGGAGTGATTTCTTAATCACTAAAGAGCTTTAAAAAGAACCAAAATGTTCAATTGGGGAATGTTGTAGAAGGAATTCATCTTCTAGTAAGGACTGGACTACATGACTGGATGGATCAAACTCCCTTGAAATTCTTTGTTTAATCATTTTTCAATAGTGTCCAGCTTTTCATGTCCTTTTTGGGATTTTCTTAGCAGTGATGCTGCAATGGTTCGCCATTTCTATCTACAATTCATTTTATAGATGAGGAAACTGAGGCAAACAGGGTTAAATGAGTTGGCCAGAGTCATACAGATAAGTGTCTAAGGCTGGATTTGAACTTGGGAAGATAAGTCTTCCTGATTCCAGATGAGACTTCCTGACATTCTATCAACTGTGCTACCTAGCTGCCCCATTGTAATTCTACTATTCTATAATTTTTAAAGTAATGACAGCTTCATCACATGGGACATTTAAAACTTAAAATCATTTGGAGAGAAAAAAAGAGAGGCCCAGAAGGTGTTTTTAGAGAAGATAACTTACAAGTTTGGGTTCTTTTAGGAAAAAAATTTTTTTCTTAGAGATTTATGCAATTATTTTTAAAAATAAAGTTTTAAAATGGTACCAAGAGAGAAATATAGGAATTTAAATCCTTTGGGATATTAGAGAACATCTTTATTTATTGATTGATTGATCTTGCTCAGATGCTATGCTAATGTGACAAGGTTGGGGCTTCAAGCCAGCAGGATGTCTGCATGCTTCCAAACACGTTTGGTCATTTTCTGATTTATAGATGTCATAATTATTACTCCTGTTGTAGTGGTATGACTGCATCCACTCTAATAGCCAGAACTTATTGTCCAGATGTCAAATGTAAGGTGTATTTTTGCTGTGTCCACTTTGAGAGGGGGGAATAAGGATTAGAACTGAGGATTTTCTTGGTTTAGAAATCTCAGATATTAGTGTTTTAGGACATCTTTTCAATGTTGCAGAAGGGACCAGGGATTTACAGTAGAACCACAGAAGCTTTAAAATATTAACAGCCCATTAAAAACAGGATATGGTTCATGAGGTTTAATGGGAAGTTGTTAAAATGAGACAAGAGTATTCCATTGGGGGGGGGGGGAGGGGGAGGAGCAGAGAGGGAAACATAGAAATGTTTGTTTTTCCTGAAAATAAAACTCAGTGTTTTTGTTCCACTGAAGAAAATCTGTCCTGATAAGCAGTATTGGAAGCACAATGGGAATTCCATTTGGTGTATACATTAACTTTCCACTTCATAGAATATCCTGAAGTGTAGTGTTAAAAGAATTTCCAGTGGATTTAAGATGCTTGGCATTCATTAAATCAAATCTTAAAGGACTTAGAAATAGCACCTACTTTGTTCAACATTTAAAAAGTTATAAGGCTCTTGAGACTTGTCATAGGAACAGTCTTTAGCGAATGTCCAGAGTATAATAAAAAGAGAAGCTTTTTCAGAGCAGGAGGACATTTTAAAAACAAAAAAGTATTACATAGAGAACTGCAGACATAATGCTGCTATTGTGGCCTATCTATGCCTTCTATCTTTATACACTATTTAAATATTTTATATGCACCTGAGTTTTGGCTCCTGGGAGAATGGTACACCTGGAATGTATACATCACAGAGTTGATGGCTAATGGAATACAAAGTCATCAATTTTCTTCTCATAAACTGGGATTCTAATTCATTCAGCTTTCCAGCTCAGATGAAAAATAAGAAGAGTAAATGAGAAATAAAGGAAAATTGGGGAACTTTTTAAGTGTGAATCTACCCCCTGGGCTAGTTCATCCATGGAACAAACAGCTGTCCCTCTTATTGGTTAGTGGAGTTATTACATCATCACTGCATATCAACTTCTCTGTTACTCTCTGTTACTACTCTTGGGGCTTCACATTAAATGCAGAAAATTTATGAGGAGGTTGTGAAAAGAATACTGGGCTGGACTAGGAGAGAGAAGAGCTGAACTTTACTTCTTACTTGATATGTGACTTTTTTTTTTAAGCATTTTTTGGATATAAATTTCATTACCCCTATCACTTTGGAGATTGTAATGAGGTGGGTGTTTTGTGGACCTTGAGGTGATATGTTTTTGGATAGGCCTTCTTCCTTACCTCTCCCTCATAGAATTCCTAAACTTTTTGAAAGATTTAGTCCAGAATTTTCTATAAAGCATTTCTGAATCATCTAATTGTTAATGTTCTCTTGTTAAAAAAAAAAACAATCTTGTATTTATTTTCATTTTTACATGCAATATCTCCTATCATATTCTGTTTCTGCTTCTTTCTGCCCCAGCTCTTATATCAAGCCCCTAAACCCTGAAGATTTCTTCAGTGTAAGGAATTTTTCATTTTTGCCTTTATTCTTTAGTGCCTAGCACATAATAGGCACTTCATAATTGCAATTAAATTAACTTGAACTGTGAAATGCCTTATTTCAATATAGCTATTTTGTGCAATAGTAGCTATTTACATGATTTCCATCCCTTTATTCCCTGTCTTTGCCTAATGTTTTCATCCTTGTCAAACAATCAGTAACACTTATTTACCAATCACTGTTGACTTTCATTATCACATAAATCTGCCTCTATCTTATTTTGGAATAAAACAGGACTAGACATTACTCTTTCCTTCCTTTTGCCAACTCCCTCGTATGATTCCTGGCACATATGGAAGGAAGATCACAGGATATAAACTTTTGAAAAGAAAGTATTATTATAACAAGTATCATAAGTATTATAATTATTATAACAAAGTATTAGTCTTTGTTATTAGTCTGAGATATAACAGCATTATTTTAAAAAACCAACAAAGCACATCCCTCTCCCATCCAGTGAGCTTTTCTATATAGCAAAGAATAAAATAAAAACGTTTAATCAAAACTGCCTATAAACTATACCAGTTAGAATATTATATTATATTACATTATATTATATTTTTATAAAATATCATATATTATATTATATACCTATGTTTCTCCAGTTCTTCATCAAAAGAGGAAAGAGGAATTTCTTCTTTCCATATATATTTCCCATATATGATTGCAAACTGATTGTCCAAAACAAATACATAGCATCTAGTTTCATTTTTAAAATTTTCATGTTAATAGTCATTCCTTACAGCTTTCCTGATTCTACTTACTGCATCAGTTTATTTCAAGTCTTCTCATGTTTCTCTTAATTCCATATAAGTTTTGTTTCTTCTTCTGTTACATTTGTAGAGGTAGCTAAGTGGTACAGTAGATAGAGTACTTGGCCTGGAAACAAGAATACCTGAGTTTAATCTAGCTTAAGATACTTACTATGTGACCCTGGGAAAGTCAAAGCATTTGTTTCCCAGAGTGGTTGTGTGGCTCAAATGAGATTATATTAGCACAGTGCCTAGTATATTGTAGGTTTTATATAAATGCTTATTCTCTTCTCCTGTACCCATCACATAATACAATTTATTTAATTATATTCCAACGGTACTCACTTTATTTCCAGTTCTTTGCTATCACAAAATTATTGTTGTAAATTTTTTTTTTATAAATAGGGCTTTCTTTTTTGTCATTGACCTCTTTTAGGTAGATGCATAGTAATGGGGTTTCTGGAGTAAGATATTTGGATATTTTAAGTACTTTTTCTTGCATAATTCCAAATGGCATTGTTATACCAACAGTGTATTGTGTGCCTGTTTTCCTGTAGTATCTCCAAAATTATTTCTAACCTTTGCTGCCTTGGACAATTTTCTGGATATAAGGTAAAATCTCAGTTACTTTAATATGTATTCCTTCTATTATCAGTGATTTGAAGCAATCTTATATGGTTACATAGTTATGAATAGTTTGTAATTCCTTTTATAACTCTTTATTAATACTTGTTGACTACTTAAATATTGGGGCATGGCTTTTGGTGATATATTAACTCCCTATATTTCTTGAATATTTATGAGATACTCGATTCAAAGATCTTCCCCCTCTTCCCCGTTCAACAGCTTCTCTTTAGATCCTAGCTGAATTGAATTTGTGCGAAAGCTTTTCCATTTCATGGAATTGAAATAATCACCTTTATATTTTGCAATCTCTTCTATCCCTGATTTCATTAGGAATTATCTCAAAACTATTCTTATAAAAAGTATCTCTTCCTCATTTTCCTCTATATATTTTTTGATGATGTGACTTTTAATATTTAGATCAAATGCACATTTGGAATTTATTGTGATATATTGCATAGAACAGTTGGCAAAATCAGTTTTTAACCAAAATGATTTCCATTTTCCCCAGCAATACTTTTTAAGTGGAAAGTCCTACCCTAAATATTTGGTTTATTGAGATTTGTCCATCACTGGGCTACTGAATTGGAATGTTTCTGATTCTTGCTTATCTAGCCTGTTCTACTAATTTACTTTTTAAAAACTAGTATTACAGGTCTACAAGTGTGATTTTTCTTTGATTTATATTTTCCTCTCCCCATTATTTCCCTTAATAGTCTATGCCTTTTTAAATGTCTTTTTGGAAAGATTGATTGGGAAACTATCATGACTATTTTTATTCAGATTTGCATTACTTAACCAGAGACACCTACTTACAATATTTGTAAAATAATTTTAATATTAAATTAAAAATTAAACTTTAATTAATTAAATTAAAATTTAATATTAAATTGTGATTTTAAAAGATGTTTAGAAAAAAATTGTGCTCAAAGAAAATACTTCATTTAATTGTTATTGTATGAAAAGAATGAAAATAAATGCCTCCAAAAAGAGATAAAAATAGATGTCTCCATGTTGATCCTTGTATTGGCTATGGGTGCCCTAAGTAAAATCTATATCTTTGCTTCCAGTGGGGATATATCCATAACATATTCCATTATGAATGTTAAACATTCAGCTATTAAGGAATATTCAGTTCAATTAAACATTTATGAAGCACTTAATTGTATTATAGGTACTGAAGATACAAAGGTAAGAATATAAAGATAAAGTAGAATATGAGGGCTTTGAGTGTATGTTCCATGTATCATTTTTGTCTTTGTGTGCTCAGTAACTAGCACACAGTACACAATTAATATGTACTTATTGAATTGAATTAAATTAAATTAAAACATTGGATAGGTGTGTAGTCCTTAATTCTGATTCTAATCTTCTAATATTTAAAGAGCTCAATAATTGTGGAATTTATTCAGAATCAATGAAGCATAGACCTACTATCTCTTATTTTAAATTTCAGATTATTTGTAAAATAATTTCCTAGATAATGATGTTAAAATTCCTGTAGCGTTCAGATTCTAAGGCCAATCTAAAAAGTTATATACTCAACAAATACTCTTTATTTTTCTTATGAAAGTCATCCTTTTGCTGAAAGAACGTGGAGAAGGGCAGTAAAGGGGACTTGAGAGAAGGAAAAATTTGGAGCAGTTTACTGCAGGGAGTGGGAAATAATTGAGGGAAACAACATTGTCACACAGCTGTGAAAGCTTGAGATTAGACAATATAAATTTATAGTGAACAGTTGTACAATTTGAGGTATGTTCAGCAACAGGCAAGTTACAACAGAGAGGTAGATTGTAGGAGGTATCTCAAGAATTGGGTTTGATAGAGTGTAATTAATGATAGGATAATAGAGCAAGAGATTCAGAAATGGAAGACAATATCTAGTAAAACTGGTCAATTAAAGCGTCAAGACTATTTAAAGAGAAAAGCAAAGCTAGGGTAGTGGTGATAGATATCCTGGAAGAACAGAGAGGAATACAGGGACTGGAAATTGAGGAAAAACAATAGATTTGTGTACTTGTAGCAGATCTTTTTGTACTGGCAAAGAATTGGAAATTGAGTGGATGTCTGTCAACTGGGGAATGGTTAAATAAATTATGGTATATGAATATAATGGAATATTATTGTTCTATAAGAAATGATCACTAGGCTGGTTTCAAAAAAGCCTGGAAAGACTTACATGAACTGGTACTGAGGGAAGTGAGCAGAACCAGGAGAATATTGTACATAGTAACAGCAAGATTGTTTCATGAAATGTGATATATGATAGACTTAGTTCTTCTTAACAATATAGTGATCCAAGATAATCCCAATAGAATTGAGATAGAAAATGCCATCTATATCCAGAGATAGAATTATGAAGACTGAATGTAGATGAAGCATTTAACCTTTTTTTTTTTGCTTTTTTCTTTCTTATAGTTTTTCCTTTTGTTCTGATTTTTCTTTCACAAGATGACTAATATGGAAATATGTCTCAAATAATTGTGCATGTATAATCTCTATCACATTGCCTTCTGTCTTGGGGAGGAAAGAAACAAGGAAGGGAAGGAGAAAAAATTTTTGGAACTCATCTTACAAAAATGAATGTTGAAAACTAGCTTTACATGGAATTGGAAAATGAATTACTATTGAAATTTGTTTTAAAGGGAAGAAAACAATATGGGAAGAATGAAACACACACAGAGAAAGGGATAGAAGCTATGGTTTGGGAGGGGAATTTCAGAGCTCAGTGTCATAGAGGTTGCAGAGATGGTTTAAAAGAGACATGGAGAGATTTATAAAAATTGATAGAGTGAAGTAAACAAACCAGAAGGAACAATTTATACTGTAACATCAATAATATAAAAAGTGAACTATTTATAAACTAATGAAGAATTAAATGAGCAGAACCAGGTGAATAATTTATATAACAATATAACAATAGAACCATAAAGAGAAACAACTTGAAATGATGAATGCAGTTATCATCCATGATTCCAGAGGATTAGGGTTAAGCATGCTGTCTACTCTCTCTTGAGAGGAGATGGATTTAAGGTACAGAATGAGATACATAATTTTTTAACAAAGCCAATGAGGAAATTTATTTTGCTTTACTATGTATGATCATTCTATGATTTTTTTTCTTTTTTCTTTTCCAAAGGAGTGTTGGGAATAAGAAGATAAAATAGATTTCTTGTAATTGAAATAATTAATAATTTCTTATTGAGGAAATTGATAAACTGGGACTCTCCGAGTTGGAAGATTTGTCAATCTGAGGAAGATTGACAAATATGGCATATAAGGTATTGAAATCCTTGAGAAAGGAGAAAGTGTGAACAGAAGGCCAGTAGAAGATGGCAGCAAGGATCTGGACAAGGTGAGATAGAGTAATATAATGAACCTCAAAGGAAGAAAGAGTTCAATGAATGGTGACAGAGGGAGGGTCTGGCAGTGTAAAGAGTATTTCCATTCCTCCTCCTGATTTAGTGTGTCAAGATGCCTGAGTCAAAGAACATTAAATACTAGTCAGCAGTCAATAGATATATATTCAGTATCTATTATGTTCCAGGCACTATGCTAAATGCTGAGGATACTAAAAGAAGCAAAAGACCGATAGTCTAATTCAGGGGTAGGGAGGAAAGACAATAAGGAAAAAAATATGTATAAACAAGCTATATAGGAAATAAACAAGAGAAAGAAGACACTAGAATTAAGAATATTTGGGAAAGGCTTCCTACAGAGAACAGAGCTTCTTAAACTTTTTCTATTTGCAACCCCTTTTCACCTGGAAATTTTATGTAACTCTGGATATATAGGAATATAATAAAGTAGATAAACAAATCAAACATTTACTGATAATAAATCATAATTTTGCAACTCCCACATTTAGTTCCATAACTCCTTATGGGGTTGCAATGCACAGTTTAAAAAGCTTTGCCATAGGACATGAAATTTTAATTGATACTGAAGGAGTCTGGGAAAGCCAGTAGGCAGAAATGAGGAGAGAGAGCATTCCAGGCATGGAGGAAAGCCAGAAGAAATGTTCAGTACCAAGAGATGGAGTGTCTTGTTCTTGTGATAGCTAGGAGGTCATTGTGACTGGAATGAAGAGTGTATGGAAGAGAGTAGGGTGTAAGATGACTGAAAAAATATAAGAAGGCTAGATTATAAGGGACTTTGAATGCCAAACAGAAGATTTTGTATTTGACCCAGGAAGCAATAGAGAGCCACTGGAGTTTTTTGAGTAGTGGTATATGTGACATGATTGGACCTGTACTTCAGAAAAATCCCTTTGGTGGCTGAATAGAGGATGGATTGGAGTGGAGATAGACTTGAAGCAGGCAGGCTCAGTAGCATCCTATATCTTAGGAATGAGGTTATCAGGATTTGCACTAGAGTGGTGACAGTGTTAGAGGAGAGAAGGGAATATATATTCAAGAAGTTGTTGCAAAGGTAAAACAACTAGCAAAAAGTTTGTCACAGATTGGCCAGATTGTGTTAGTTGATTGAGTCTCTTTGTCTCCAGGATCCTGTGATGAGTAAGTATGGAATCATTTTGTATTCTCTCTAAACACTAGAAAATAAAGGGTTGAGTTGGTTGAAAATCAAATCCAGTGTCTGGATCAGAAAAAGCCTAGATATTTGTTCCTCATGCACTTGACTGAAGTCTTATTTGGTACCAATTCCTTTACTACATCTAAGGTGCTCAGGGTAAGACATACCTAGATGATATCCTGCTGGTGGAGTGTGAACTTGCATCTTGGGTAGGCTTGGTGTTTGAGTACTAAACTGTTTTGGTCTTGAATGGGTAATTCTACTAAAAGTCCCATTGCTTATAGGCTCCACGATTGAGCTAAATCATTGTTTTTTCTCAATCTTAAAAGATACAGAATACACTATATGTGTATGGTAGTAGGGTCAAGGGCAAAGAATGTTCTAAAGTGACTAGAGTTAGGGCATCCATCAAATTATAGCAGTTCTTTTTACTTTCTCTGTTTTCCTACTGGGTGAGTAGCTACTCTTTATTCTGCATATAGGTCTAATCACCTTGGGCATTGCTTATGTATTTAAAATTTTTTAATAGCCTTTTATTTTCAAAATACATGTAAAGATAGTTTTCAACATTCACCCTTGCAAAACCTTGCATTCCAAATTTTTCTCCCTCCCTTTTTCCCACCCCTTCCCCTAGACAGCAAGTAATCCAGTATATGTTAAACATGTTCCATTCTTCTATACATATTTTCACATTTATCATATTGCTTATGTCTTAACCAAAGCATGAATCTTTTTTTGATGGGGGGAAGGAAGAGGGCTGAGGCAATTGGGTTAAATGACTTGCCCAGGGTCACACAACTAGGAAATGTTAAGTGTTCAGTTGGTGCTTTATCCACTGTGCCACCTAACTGCCCCAAAGCATTGAATCTTGAATTGTACAGTGATTGACACTGTGACAAGTTATCAGGTGAGATATTTTTGTATAGATGAGCATTTCTACTGTATTTTAGCTTTTATTCCATAGATGATGGAAGGCTGACTCTGAAGGCTAGCTTTTCCTGTGAATACTGGTAATTTTATATTGTACAACCCAACAGCAGGAAATGAGCTATGGTCATCAAACCTTATCCATGGGTCCATCAAATCTTATTCAAGTTCTTTCGTGGCCTGAAAAGACAAGCCCAGTAGAATGCCAAACAGAGAGGAAGTAGAATTTTTAGTACTCTTGATAGGGGCCATGAACTTGTTTTAATATTTTGAGAAATATTTCAACACAATTGGTTCATTTGTAATCTTTGCATTTTTTCCTTTAAAAACATTATACTGAGAATGGGTTCAAAGGGTTCATCAGATTGCCAAAGAGGTCCATGATCTTTTGAAAGTTAAGAACTCCTTATTTCAGAACGTTAGGAATAAGACTAGCTAGTATTCTGTTTGTACTCCTGAGATCTCTAGAGGCAGTTAGGTGGCATACTAATTAGAGTGATGGTCATGGAGCCAAGTCCTGAGTTTAAATTCAGATTCAGAAACTTACTAGCTTTGTGACTTTGGGGAAGTAGGTTAATTTTTCCCACTGTAAAATGAGAATAATAATAGCATCTCCATCTCAGGGTTGTTGTGAGGATCAAATAAAATGATAATATTTTTAAAGCACTTATCATAGTGCCTGGCATTCATTAGGCACTTAAAAAATGCTTGTTTCTTATATTCTTCCTTTTCCAAGAATGTAAAATTCCTTAGTTGGTTGGTGGCCAGGGAAGAGGAGCTCCTTTACAGGGAGCCATATAGCAGAGTGCTACTGAGATGATATCCTATGAAAGAACAGAATGTCATACTTGTGGCAATTTGTCATTATTTCATGAGTTTTTTGGTTTTAGACTGTGAGTTCCTTGAGGGCAGAGTTTGTCTCTTGCCTTTTTTTGTTAACATAGCTCCTGGTATATTACTGTTATTCAATCATTTCAGTCATGTCTGATTCTTTTTGACCTCATTTTGTTTTGTTTTGTTTTTAGTTTTTTGGCAAAGGTATTAGAGTGGAGTGCTTGAGCACATTTTATAGATAAGGACTCATTTTGGCACATAGTAGGTGTTTAATAAATACTTAGTATTTATTAGTAACTGATTGATTCTGCAAATGCTGACCTATTTGTTATCTTTGTTCTGTGTGAAGGTTGGTCCCTATAGGACCTATGGGAGTTGAAAAGCTACTTTTTCTAACATTACTGTTGTTTCAGTGCATTGAATGCTCTTTTTATGTGGTAGTTTGTGTCATGCTACTCTTCCTTGCCAAAAGAGCACTAAAAGACCCAATTGAGGAAATTTCCAGTGGTAACTCATGAATCTGTCTATATGAGGTGTCCATCCACCTTATTGATGCCCCTCTCCTTACCACCCTCGGAGACCATAAACACCACTGCTGTAAAATTGCTGATCATTACCTATGTGAAGAGTAAGAAACTTATTCATATAACCCAGTGCCCTGTTCCATCCCCCAGACACCAGGTTGGCTCGACCTAATTGTGAATCTTAAGTATACAATGTCCTTACTGTCAAACTGTCAGACATTTTAAAACCTATAATTTAAAAGACAGACTGTTGCCATATACAGAATATTAAATCATATCCATAAGGTTCTGTGCTGTGTAGAAAATTATATATTTTTTAAAAATTGCATTATTGGAAGCCATATTCATAATAGTTCAGTGGCTGTAAGGAGATGGAATGTGAATCTATGAGAAGTCTTTTCATCTTTAATTTTTAATTTTTAAAATTGTACCTGTTTGCAAAACAAGTGTGAATGTATTCTTTGTATCTATATAAGAGCACATGTGTATATTAGGGATAAAAACCTGACTCATCCTTTCAACTACGGTACAGACTAATAGTTAGACTTAGTGCCTTTGCAAAATAATTTCAATTGAGTGGGTCACCTATATTGATAGCCTAATGACAGTGAATGAACTTTGGTTTTAAACATCATACAGAGGATTTTATATTTCATTCTGGAGGCAACAGGGAGCCTCTGGAGTTTATTGAATTGGGCAAGGGAATGGCATGGGTGACATAGCCAGGATTGCACTAGAAATGTGCTCCAAAGAGCTTTGTTTGAGAAATCCCTAAACACATCTTATATAAATCCAGAACTTTGTTTCTGGGCCATAGTTTACAATTAAATAAAATTATATAACTGTTGCTTCTAATTCAATAAGCTGATTCAATAGATGTTTATTGAACTTGTATGAAGTGTCTACTATATTACTTACTATGGGAAATGCAAAGATACAGAAGACAATCCCATTGTGTTCAAGGCTTTTGCAAGTTAGGAAGATAAGCATGTTCACGAAGTATAATATAAAACAGTTAGTTGGAAATGTGGTTCTTGAATTACTGTGGTTTAAAGTCTGATGAGGAGAGACAGTCACTGGCAACAAAACCAGTAGAGTGTAATGGAAAGAGTATTGGATTGGAAATTAGGAGAGCTGGCTTCTAGTCCCAACAGAAGATTAAAAAAGAGGTCAAGAGATAACTCTTGAATGGCAAATAAAGCTTATCCAGCTGGAGCACTCTGAAAATAGGAGAAAGAACCTAAAATCTTGATCATTCAACTGTGACAGTGCAATTAAGGCAAGTGTATGAAGATCACTCTCCTGTGCTGACATTGCCCAGAAGCTGCAGCTGTTTAGCCTGGGGGAAGTTTTTGTAAGGCCATCTGGGATGAAACCAAATATCAACTACAAAAAGAGACATGTCCACTCAAGGAAATGATTGACAATTATTTCAATTGAGTGTCCTGTCTGGCCTTCAGCAGCTCACCATTTCCTATCTGGACAAGCATAATATGTCTATTTTGTTTTTCAGTCGTTTTAGCTGACTCTTCATGACCTCATTTGGAGTTTTCTTGACAATGATATTGGAGAGGTTTGCCATCTCCTCCTCCAACTTATTTTACAGATGAGAAATTGAGGCAAACAGGGTTAAGTGGCTTGTTCAGGATCACACAGCTAGTAAATATCAGATTTGAATTCTGGAACATGAGTTAATAAAGTCTCATAATTATTGAATCATAAATTTGTAATAATGAATTTGTCATTTAAAATCATTCTAAACTTTGTTACCAATAGCAAACTGGGAAGAAACTTAGTTTAGGGGAGAGAACACCACATTTTGATTTAGAGGATTTGGGTTCAAGCATGTGAAGTTTCAGTATTTGTAAGCAAGTCATGGCATCTTTGTTCCTTTATGTGTGAAACTGGGATAATAATACTGAAAGGCTGTGGTGGAAAGATCTCTAAATTTGGAGGTTTTATCTTATTATCAGTCTTTACAATTGCTTTGTGACATGATGTCTCTGTTACTAACTCTATCACACTATTATTCTATCCTATCACAGCTTACTGTGCTGTTAGTCTCTGCTTCCATCTTCTTCCTTAGAGGGATATAAGTTCACTAGATATCTCTTTATATTTCACTTCCTAAATACCCAGTTGCTCTGCTAGTGTTATGAATCTGATAGAGAGCCTCGCTACCCTCTCAAGAATGTCTTCACTACATTTTAAAGTACCTATGACAGCTTTTCCCTAAATTTTTACTACTGATATTAACACTGTAAGTTAGGTAATTTAATAGCATCATAGAACTTTAGAACTGGAAGAGACTTAAATTTAATTAGGCTTTAATTCCATCGTTGATTAATTTTGTTTAAATTGGCCCAAAGATCCTGAATGATTGCTCAGTTTTAAGAACACATAAGTTTTCCCAGTTGAAATCACTGGCATCCAAATGGTTACAACTCTGCTAAACACTTAAAAATATTTTTCTAAGACTATTGTACTGGGAATTTTGCCATATACTACACCAGACATTGGACAATAACCAGAATACCCTTGGGCCCTCTTTCTACTTTGGAGGCCTCAGTAACCCCCTTTAAGAGTGTAGGGGGCCTTCCTTTACAACAAGATGATGCCCCTACAGATCCTTTTGTTGTTGCTTTTCCTTGCTACTACACTATTTTTACTATCAATTAACGAGCATTGAACACCTAGTTTATATCTAGCACTGTTCTATACCCTGTCTATGGGAAAAATAGAGGCAGAAAGTATGATTCTCACCATGGAATTTATAAGTCATTTGGCAGGAAAACACTACACATAAGTACAAACCCAAAACTTATAATTGTTAGATTGTGTTATAATGTCTAAGTGTGGTAGAAGTTCAGAGGACAGATATAAAAGAGGATTAGGAAACTGAGATTTCATTGATAAAGTAGGTCTTGGGTTGAGTCTCAAAGGATGAGTTGGGATGTAGTTATGCCAATAGGAAGTGAGTAGAAGGATCCAGTAGAATGTCATATTTGAAACTAAATAGACAGACATAAATATTGTGTGTTTGTGGGATGATAAAGGGAAGAGCTTATGTATTAGGGATCATAGAAAATAAGGTTAGATGTATAGAAATGGTACTACAGATTATTGAAGAAAATTTCTTTAAAATTTTTTTTATTATTATAGCTTTTTATTTACAAGATATATACATAGGTAATTTTTCAGCATTGACAGTTGTAAATCCTTTTGTTCCTACTTTTTCCCTCTTTCCCCCCACCCCTTCCCCAAGATGGCAGGTTGACCAATACATATTAAATATGTTAAAGTATAAGTTAAATACAGTATATGTATACATGTCCAAACAGTTATTTTGCTGTATAAAAAGAATTGGACTTTGAAATAGTGTACAATTAGCCTGTGAAGGAAATCAAAAATGCAGGTGGACAAAAATAGAGGGATTGGGAATTCCTTGTAGTGGTTCATAGTCATCTCCCAGAGTTCTTTCCTTGGGTGTAGCTGGTTCAGTTCATTACTGCTTGAAGAAAATTTCTAAAGTCAAACAAAGTAGATTAGATTTTATTTTTTAAAAATGGAATATAAGCATCCTTTGAAGTTTCTTGAGCAGAGAAGTGAAAAGTAGCATCGAAGAAACTTTGATTTCGCAATAATGTTATATACTCACACTAAATATTCTTATAGTTTGAGGGGAATCTTCTCATTTGGAGAATTCCTTATGATTCTTCCCTGTACGTTGTCATATAGCTAGTGTATATTAAAGATAGTAGCCAAACACAGATTATTACACAAATTGTCCTTATTCTAAAGCTGTCCCTGATCCACTTCAAGACCTAGGTTCTTCCCTTAATTACCTTGCATTTATTGGATTTATGTTTATTCTGTGTATATGTGTGTGTGTATACATATATATTTCCTGTGGATACATATGTATATGTATGTGTGTGTGTGTGTGTGTGTGTATATATATATATATATTCTCTTCCCTATTATAATGTAAACTCTTTGAGAGTAGATATTATTTTATTCTTTGTATTTGCATCTCCAGACCTTTGCAGAATCCTTGGTATTTTGTATGTCCTTAATAAATGCTTGTTGATTGAGTAATCATGCTCTTTCTTCTATTCTCATAAATCTAAACACACATATGCAGAATATGGATTATGCATCGAGAATTAGGAGTAAGAAAAATCAACTAAGAGGCTGCTGAGACAATCCAGACCTTGGATAAAGGTCTGGACTGGAGAAGAAAGTATAAGAATAAAAAAGAAAGGATAGACATGAGAGACATTTTGAAAGAAAAAATAAAAGACTTGGTGACTGATTCAATATAGGGGAATGGAGATAGATAGATGAACAATAATAACAATGTTCTGAGCCTAGTTGACTTGAAAAAAATGGTGTTGTTGATGACAAAGAATATGCTAAAGCAGGATAGGTTTACAGGGGAAGAATCTGATGAGTTCTGTTTGGAAATATTTAGAGATGCTGGCAAACCATCTAAGTTAATATTTCTAATATATTTGCAGATATAACCTGTTTACTTGCTTTTCTTTTTCTTCATAAAGCATATATCTTTATCTTGGTTCAAAAAGAAAACCAAATACATGGCATCCCAAAAGTGTCAGTGCAGTTCTAAACTGTAATAAGTTAATAATAGCTTCAATAGCTTAGTATAACATTAAAACTTTTAGACACCCTTGCATATTTGCAATGGAAAAAGGGAAGGAGGAAAAGATTTTATTAAACTATTTGTATTTATCTCTTCATTAATATTTGTATTGACCTTACATACTTTATGGGTGAAGCTTCATCAGGACAGACATCTTTCTGAATTATGGGTAGTTCTTGGGTACTTTGTGGGATAGTTAGGAATGATAAAGAATGTATTTCCAGCCCATGGTTGGCAATCCAGAATCCCATTGACTACAGTTTTCAGAATATCAAATGTCAGCATGAAGTAGCAACTTTGCCATGTGGAAATAGGAAGAATATGGGGGTTATAAAGTAAGCAAGGCAGGCAGATGTGGTCATAGAATATGTGGTGGGCAGTGGCCTACATTCAAATGCCTCGAGGATCTGCTATAATAAAAGGAAATTGAAAAGAGAGAATGGCAAATGGCTGTTTCTTTTTTCCCCCCAAAGAGTTCCTACTTGTGGGCAAATATTACTGTTGTTGTCTTTACTGACAAATTCAATATTTTTTATGGTTGAAATGAGGTTGGGGTCAGTACCCTTTTTTAGACACTGATCGCCTTTCCCCTAATTTGCTTTTCTGGACTGGTTTCTAGTTTCTCTGACTTTGTTTATTCATTCCTGTCTTGATCTTGGCAAATATGAGAATTTTTTTCTTGCCTTTTTTTTTTTTAATTGAAGTTTTACTCTCCTTCACAGTTAAGCTACTAACTCAGCAAGTTTGGGAGGTTGCCTTAATGTTTTGTAGACCAATTAGATTACTAAATATCTGACATAATTTGGAAAGTTTAACAATCTCAAATATATATCAACTTGTGAAGTTCCCTATGCCCCAGTTTTCTTTCTTTCTAGATCATAGTAAAGAAAGAAAGTCATCTGAGCTTTGAGACTCATGAGTCATATATCAGACATAATGAAGATGTTCTGATCATCTTCCTGTGAGAGAATACAATAAGTATTTAGTTTCCACATTAAAATTTAAAATATATTAAGGCATATTAAAATTTAAATATATTGTTAAAGTATTATATCTTTTCTTTAAGTGGAATTACTTGTTGAATCCTCTTAGGAGAAAATAATTATGCTTCTTGAATGGGGAAATTCTCTATTTGGTCTTTTTTTTCTTCAGAACCTATGACTTAAAAAAATCTTCCAATCTTAGCCATCATTCATCTGAAAATGTTCTCCTAAGTCACCACTGATCTCCTAATTGCCAAATCTAATGGCCTTTTCTCAGTCCTCAACTTTCTTGATCTCTCTCCAGGCATTAGCCTTGTTCATCATCATCTTTTCCTGGAAACACTCTTTTTTTTTTAGTTTTCTATGACATTGTTCTTTTCTCCTGGTTCTTCACTTATTTCTCTGATCACATTCTCTCTTTTTCTATATCATCATTTAGATCATGCCCACTAAATGCAGTTATCTCCTAATAGTCTGTCCTTGATCTTTTTATTCTTTTTTTTTTTTAATTACGCTCTCTTACTTTGTAATCTTATCAGCTCCCATGGATTTAATTATTATCTTTATATAGATCATTCCCAGATCTCTCTTTCTCTCTCCCAATCTCTCTCTCTCTCTCCATATATATGTACATATACATATATACACACAATATACATGTATGTATGTGTCCATATAGGTGAATGTATATATGTATTATCTATATGTGTATACACGCACACACACACACACACACACACACACACACATATACACATATGAATAGCCCTGGTCTCTCCCCTGAGCTCAAAATCTGACATCACCAACTACCCAGTAAAATTTCAAACTGAATGTCCCATAGGTATCTCAAATTTAGTATATCTAAAACAGAACTCATGGTCTTTTCCCCATACTGCTGCCATGAAAACCACCTCAGTCTCATCCTCAACTTTTCACTTTCATTCATTCCTGATATCCAATCTGTTGTCCTTTGTGCCAATTTAAACTTCACGACATTTCTTGTATATATCCCCAGATTCCCACTCCCACAACTATCACCCTTGGATGAGCCCTATCACCTCTTATCTGGACTACTGAAACTAAGTTTCAGTTCAGTTCAGTTTAGTTCAGTTCAGTTCAGTAGAAGATAGTCTCCTTACTTTAAGTTTCTCTCTGTTCATCTCCCACTCAGATTCCAAAGAAATCTTCCCAAAATACACAATTTTTCATGACTCTTTATCTTCTTAAGCCTCTCCTTAATAAAGTCTATGGGTTCTCTCTTAATTTCAGTATTGAATATAAGATATTTTGTTTGGCATTGTAAACCCTTTACAACCTAGTCCCTTCCCAGCTTTCTGTTCTTCTTACACTTTATTCATTTCTATATTTGCCATAATATGGCTACATATATATGTAATTCTTCATATGATAGTCCATTTTCCTGATCTTTGCCTTTTCACTGGTTGTCCCTCATGCCTTCCTTCCTCACTTTCCTCAATACTGGCTTTTATGGATTTTTTCAGATTCAATTATATCCCATCTTCTTCAAAATGTTTTCCTGGTGTTTCTTGTACCTCTTATCCCTTTCTTCTGAGACTATTTTCCAATTCTACTATATATAACTTGTATGTATATTGTATACATATAGTTATTTTCAGGTTATCTCCTTCATTACAATGTGATCTCCTGAGAAGGGAATGTTGCCTTTCTTTGTATTTTCCAATACTTAGCACAGTAACTGGAACATAGTAGGTGCTTAATAAATAACTGATTGAAGTTCTTGGATTCTTGGATTAATTAGATTAGAAGTCCAACAAAAATTTTGGTGACTCCAAGCTCTTGATGATTTCAATCAGTGAACATTGCTATCTAGCTGCCAAATGGCACAAATGTTGGAAGACAAGATTATTTTATTGATAATGAGAACTCCCAGTGCAGAAATAGATAATACCAGATTTCAATATTTCAGATAACAAGGAATTGCCTAAAGTTTATACCCAATGTTGTTTGCATAATCAGTTTTATTAGTTTAATTTGAACCCTAATATTCTAAACCTAGCACCATAACCTCTAGGCTCCAGTGTTTTAAACTGGTTTGTGACCTCATATAGGGTCTAGTAACTGAATGTGGGAGCTGCAAAATTATGATTTGTAATCTGTTAATGTTTGATTTGTATATGTATCTTGTATACCTATATACTTAGGTTCATGTAAGAATGAAATGAGATTGAATAGAAAAAATTTAAAAAGCTGTGCTTTTGTCTGGGTTGCCTCAGTTAATTAATAGTAGTAAAATAAAGCAAACCTGGAGAAGAAAAAGAATCCAAGAAGTCCAGATTTATAACACTAGTTAATAAAACATTCTATTTGTAGCAACATCTTTTTATCTCATTATAAATTTAGATTAAACATAATTCTAAAATAAAATGTATAATATTAAAACTATATTGAAGATGACTTAATCTTTGACTATTGAGAGGGCACCTTAGACTATTATTATCACTTTGGACTATTACATCATGATTTTCATAGTACTTAAATGTAAATATAGATGAAAAGGGTGTAATAGGTTGGTTTGACTACAGAAACTAAGGCTTATACATGAAAATTACTTTAAAATGAGTTACTGTTTTTATTTTTCCTCTGCATATGAACATGTTATCTGAATTTTTCAGTCATTAGATTTAAGATAAATGATGATTAGCTGTTAAAAATATTTAGATTAAGCAAAATGCTAACAATTGGTTTTTTTAATCTCTTTTTATGAAATGTAGTACTTAAAAATTTATACTGTTCACAATTCCATACATGTAGAAGGAATAAGTAGAAAACTCAAAGAAATCTTCATTTTTTTTGTGATATAAATAAGTAATTATACAGAATCAGTCTTGATATATTAGTATTCTGTAGATTCTGAGTTGGTCATAAGCAGAGTTTGCATTTGCTTTAGTCAAGTTGCTTCAAGTGTTTATTTTAGAAAAATTGTGTAGCAAAACAGTGATCAATGGCTTAGCTGGCTAAGGATATAAATAAGACATGAGTACTCAGAAAGAAAAAAAAGATGACTTTTTAAAATAGTAATATAGTTGGAAGACAAAACAAAAATCACAGACTATTTGTCTTATCTAATCTCCATATTAGTCTTTTAAGACTCAGGTTATATTTGTACCTTCTGGCAGAATTCTAAAAAAGTTTTATTTTGTTTTGGCATTTTGAAATTAGTTCTTTTTTTAAAAAATGCAATGTGTTTCAATTGTCTTTGCAACTTGTATCCAGTATATTTGATGATATTGGAAGATCAAATCCATTAAAAGCATCCTTCTTTTTGGCCAGTTAATGACTAATAAGACATCTGACTGATGCTTCTTTTGGCCTATTGAAATTGTACTCATCTTCTAATGATCATTTCAGATATTATCTTTTTTCAGAAAGTTTTCCTGGAATTACTACCTCTCTGCTTCTTTCAATTTCCTCCAAGTCACTCATTAATAATATGCTTGCTAGGCTTAGGTAGAATTTTGATTTATAACTCTTGGATACATTCACAAATGTATTAGATCGTGGAATACTGTAATAGCCTGGGTATTGTTTCTCTTGTCTCAAGTCACTTCTTACTCCAGTCCATCCTTTATTTAACTGTCATTTGCTTTTCCTAAGGTATTACCCCTATTGTATAAACTACAGTGGCTCACTATTAACACCAGAATCAAACATAAAATCGTCTGTTTGACTTTTAAAGCCTTTTATAATCTGCCCCCTCCCCAACCTTTCCAGGCTTCTAATATCTTCTTCTCTATGTACTCCATGATCTAGTGATATTGGTCTCCTTATTCTTCTCACATGACACTTCATTTCTCAATTCTTGGCATTTTCACTTATTTCCTCGTGCCTGGAACGCCGTCTCTTTCTTTTCCCTACCTTCTCACTTTCCTGGTTTCTTGCAAATGTTAGCTAAAATCCCATCTTCTGAAATCCTTTCCCACTCCTTAAACTTAGTGTCTTTTCTTTGAGATTATCTCACAATTTATCATATATGTATGTGTATATATATACATATATATATGTGTGTGTGTGTGTGTGTGTTATACACACACACACACACACACACTTTGTATATGGTTGTCTTTTGCTTTAAAATATAAACTCCTAGAGAATAGGGACTATTTTTGTCTTTTTTTGTTATCTATAGTTTTTAGCACACATCTGGCACATTAATAAATGCTTATTCCCTTAACCTGCAATACAGTATATTATCATTATCAGTACTTGTGTACTCTCAGATAGACTGTAAGTTTCATGAGTCTAAGTACCATGTTTTAGCTAAATTTTATATGTCCTCCCAGTGATCTTCACAAAATTTAATACATAAATGTCCATTGGTTAATTCATACTTTCCAAATAACAATGCAAATGATTAATCTGGAAGACTAAAACCTGTGGTTTTATGTTAAGGTTTTGTGGCATCTTATATTAAATGACATTCTGGAATTTGATAACTACATACCTTGCTTAAAATACTTAAACTAGGGAAAAATAGGAATGTAGGTTGAAATGGGAGTATCTTGCAACATAGAGTATGTTTCTCTAAATATTTGGGTCTTTCAAGAGCATTAATCAGACCTCTGTTATTTTTGGAAAGTTAACTAAAGGTTGTGCTAACTTAGTGGTTTTCATGAGTTTAATTATAAATGTGTTTTGATGGAAATTTTAGGTCAGGGGAGATCTCTCGGTATAATACATTGAATCAGTTACCAAATTCAATAGATTCCCATCATTATAGTATTTAACTCAGAATTCTATGTAGCACTGATTATAAAATTTCAGTGATATACACTGCCAACAATTAGCTTTTGTTTTCTATTGTCTGTCCTATACTCTTCTCTTTGGTGTTCTATCTTATGCCAGTCACCCTTTGTCAAGATGGATAAGAAAAGTATGAGTGAGTTCATCTAGCCTTCTTCTTTCATGGGTCCATTATTCTTATAGTTTTGCTTTGCAACATTAATGTACTTTATAAACAGGGTTGTTTTTATAGCATTACATGTTTGCATGTCTGAGCAAAACTTTCTCTACATGCAGCAGGATGTAATAAAGTGAATACTAGACTTGGAATCAGGAAAACCTTGGTTTCAGATTTTTTTCTTCAATACTTAGAAATGTTTCAAAGCCTATTTTAGCCACTCACTGGCTGTATGATTCATTCATTCAAATCAAGAGGTTAAGTTTCAGATTTATCATTAAAATGGGGGGGGGGGGAAGGGCAACTATACTTCATTGGTGTATTGGTTGTTTTTTTTTTTTTTGCCAAACTTTCTTCCCTCTTTTTTTTTTTTAAATACATTATAAGAAATAGCTCTTTGAGGGACAGCATAAAGAGAAATTCAGTTATATAAATAAAAAAGATACAATTTAGAAAAGTACAACCAACAAGGTTAACGTGAAGACAAATAACATAACATATCCAATGTATTTTGCAAAGTGTGATGGAAAGGGGAGTAATTTTGGGATTGTAGAAAATGAGAGTGGAGTTTCTTTCAAATATACCCTTTAGTTAAATACCCCAGAGCCAAAATATCACAGTTTATCACTAGGTTCAAATTTGGTTGAGTTACAGATTTTTCTCCTTATTTCATTATTTCTCCCTCTAATGTGCATGCTGACTCCTAGTGAAACATTTGAGTTATATAAATTTGGTTATTTCACTCTTTCGTTCAAAATCCTCTCCAATGTCTGCTCAGTCAGTTCAGATTCCTTTGTTATTCAAGGGTCTCCACAATTTGACCACACTCTTGTGCTCCAATTTTATAATTCTATTAACTTCCATCATTTTATGGTCAAACTAAACTGGATTATTTAGCTCCTCTCCAAGAGATCCTATACTTTCTTATCTCAGTGCATTTACTCACATTAATCCCTATTCTTGAAAGGCTCTCCCCTTCTTCTTCTACCTGTTAAAGCCTATTTATCCTTTAAAGCCCCAACTAAGTGTGATTAGGACATTTAAGTCATTCAGTGGATAGAGTTCTAGGCTTTGAGTCAGGAAGACTCATATTCTTGAGTGCAAATCTAGCCCCAGACATTTACTAGCTGTGGGACTCTGAGCAAGTCATTTAATCCTGTTTGCCTCAGTTCCCTCATCTGTAAAATCAACTGGGGAAGGAAATGACAGATCATTCTGGTAAGGTTTAGATTTAGGGAACTAAAATGAGATTAGGGTTTCTGGTGATCAGGGAGTTACATTATAAGGTCTACTGGTAGGTTCGGGATTTAGGGAACCAAATGGAGAGGTTTGGTTCCCCTGCAACCCACTGGGATTTGGTGCAAGGGTAGGGAGTTTTGGGGACTCCTTTCTGGTGGCACAGAGGTTCTCTGTAAAGGAATTTACAGACCTGAAAACCTAGATTGATAAAAGAGGTTTATTATGGGGATTAGAAGTAAGGTTCAAAATCCTGACAGAGGAGCATAAAGTCTGGTTAGGGAAATAGGTGAGGGTAAAGAGAGGGTGGCACTGAAAAGAATATTCCAGTGAACAAAGGCCCTTGACATCCCAAGCATGGCATAGCTGGCATGTTTGGAACCTCTGCAAAGAGAGGATTTTAGTTTGGTTCTTTTATATTGAGTGTCCTTGTGGGGGCTGGGACAAGCCAGATCTTCTATTGGAATTCAAAGGGATGCTTTTTGACCAGGATTTGTAATTGAATCAAAGGCTCTGGCATCCTGGAAAGACAACTTGTCTGGGGAAGATATGCCTCAGCCAGGAGACACTAGGAATCTGAAAGGAATCACAGATCAATAGGAAATATAGTCTCTTAAAGAGACTACAACCCGCTTCAATTCCATTCTTTGCCAAGAAAACTCCACAAGGGGTAATGGAGAATCATGTGTGACTGAAAAATGATTAAATATACAACAAAATGATGTGAAGAACAAATTCAAGAAGGGAAAGAATAAAGGTGGAGAGACCAGTTAGAAGGCTATTTTCATATTGGGAATGTGTACATTTCCAAATGAGAATTTTCTTCCAAACTCTTTACCTTGATCAAGATACTTTCAAAATGCCTCTTTGGACTTTCAGAGTCAGTTACCTATCCACACAAAAATATCAGCTTCATTATTCATTATATTTTTCATTGTCTAATGTCTTTTCATTTTCCATTTTGCTCCTAAGAATTGAAATACTAGTCCAATTCCCTTTTGTTAATTAGCCTTGTTACATTGAAGTCACTCTTCTAATTTAGACCTTAAAAATGGTGACTCCCAGGAAAAAGCATTACTTGAATGACAGATGCAACCCACTATTCTAAGACTTGTGGCTGACATGGAAAGATTTCTTGGTTTTGTGGATTTGGGATCAAAGTCACTATTGTGTGCCTGTAAATTGGAACTCAATTCAAGCCAATACTTTGAGGCTTTTTGACACTGTGAATTAATAAGTGGTAAACGATCAAAGAATGGAAAATTCAATACAAGTTAGGATTAGTTTGTGCATTTTGAAGGCAGGTATACCTTATTATAAGGTAAAGCTGCTAGTATGGCTGAATTGGCAGGAATCTAGTCTTTCTGTATTCAAATATATAAAGACCAAACATTGAATCATAGAACTATAGATTTCAAACTAGAGCTCATCTAGACCAATCCTCTCATCTTATAATTTAAAAAATTAGAACCTAGAAATGTGAAATAATTATGTAGTATGTATGCACATATGTGTATAATCATACACATATACACATATATGTATACATGCATGCATATGTGTACTAGAAGCAGTTAGATGGCCTAGTAGATAGAGCACGGCATCTGGAGTAAGGAATATCTGAATCCCAATCCTGCCTTCGACAATAATTAGCCATGTAACCCTGGACAGGGCACCTAATTTCTACTTGTCTAAATGTTTTTGAACTCTAAAATAAGGGTTATTGTGAGAATTAAATGTGACAATTATAAAAAGCATATAGCACAGTGTCTGGTGAACAGTAAGTGCTTAATAAATGCTTATTTCCTTCCTGGGATACTGAGAGCTTAAGAGAAATCTTTCCTAGGGTCACACAGCCAGTATGTCATAAGTCGGGCTTGAATTTGACTATTATGACTACCGGGACTCTATCCATCGACTAGTATAGTTTTTCCTAACTGATTTATATTTACTTTCTTAAACAGTATATTGTTTAGTTAATTAAATATGTTTGTGATTATGGAAAAATCTGTTTCACACTGCAGTATGTTCTCTAGGAGTATAATCTATCAGGTGTGATGGTTGCCTGCATACTCTCAATTACTGCTGTGGAGTTGGACTCTTGTAGCTTCCTAAATAGAGGAGGAAATAGCAAAGAGCTCCAATATTTTTGCCAAGAACACCCCAAATGTAGTCATGAAGAGTCATTTGAAAAACAAATGAGCACCACCACCAAGAAAATGTACAACAAGGGGTTTCCCTTTGTTTCCAGCTCCTCTAACACATAATTAGCCCCTAATAAATGCTGGTTGATTTGATTTCTCATATCTTAGTTTAATTTTGTTCTATACTCTTAACTGCTTGTATCTCACAATCTTAAACTCACCTCAGGAAAGCTAAATAAAGGCTTTAAACTAATGGTGTCCTCATATATCTGAAAGGGTGGGTATAGCATTGACTATTATTGCAAACAAATGTTGATCTCCACCTTGTCTACAACAAAGGATGATTTCTTATTTTGTTGCCTTTTTACATCACACAAATTATTCATTACCTTGTCCTCACTCATAAATTAATCGTGGTATATAGGGAGAGCTTTTTAAAAAAATTCTTTTGCTCTTTTTCTTGGAATGGAAGCTTGGAGAGGAGGGGATCTGTCTTGATTGTTATCCATGCCTTCCTCGCCTCTTGGCTAGACTACTATAATTTACTCTCTCTTGGGCTTTCCTTGAAAGTCATCCAGAAGCAACAACAATTACGGAACACAGCAGCTCCAGTTATGAGCATGGGGGTTAAAGCAGTGGGGAAGAAGGCCACCCTCTGGAGCCTGTATTGATTGCCAGAGCAGCAGGCAGATGGAATGGATTTAGGTTTCACTGATGTTGTTTAACATGTTCAATAGTCCGTACCCTTACCCTGTGAACTTGTGAGCCTACTGGGAGTCTGGGGATCACAAATTTTGGTAAATTTGGATTATTATGTAATTAATAATGAACACTCTTATTATACCAGAAATATGACATATTCAGGGAAAAGGGATGACATGCTTAAAGTTATAAGATCATCAGTTGTAAGCAACATTATTTCACTCAATTGCCAGGGGCATTTTATGAAGAATTTCTTGACTCACAGATATTATGTGTGGGACTCATAGTCCTTTCTTTCATTTTGTCTTTCATTCTTGAAGAGGACCATAACATCAGGGAGGGGATACCATGACATACTCGTGAATTGAATTTAAGTGAGGGAGGGCTGTGCACCTGCCTCACTTTCCCCTTCAGAACCATTTGGGTCCATTGGCTAGAGAGAGATCAGGACAACTGGAGATGGCCCTGGATGCAATGAGAGAACTTGGTCTTTTTAAACTAAGTTCTTCAACAAGGTGCAGTTTAATTGAGGCAACACCCATTCAGTGATTAAGACTAGGTAATAATTGAGGCAAAGAACCTCCTCTTAAGCCTAGTCCAAAAAAATCTAAATGAATGAATGAATGAATGATTGAATGAAATTGGCCAAAGCATAAATGATTACTGCTTACATTCAATCTGAGTTAATCGAAACATAAACAATGACTAAATGGGGCTTGGCTTAGGACCTATTGGTGGCCATAGTTATACTTTTATGTATCATCAAAATCCTCATCAAAAAAGCCAGATATCTAGGTGGTGTAGTGGGCAGAGTATTGTGCATATAATCAAGAAAATTTGATTTTTAATGTGATTTCAAATACTACCTATGTTACTCTGGCCGGGCAAGTCACATAACTGCTGCATACCTCAATTTCCTCATCTGGAAAATGAAGAAAAATATGTTTTTTCATTTAATCCTCATAACAACCTCTATGAAGTAAATGCTAATACTTCATAGAGGTTGTTATGAGGATTAAATGAAATAATATATTCAAAGCTCTTTGTATTCCTTAAAGTCCTATGTAAATGCTAAATAGCTGATATCCTTCTCCTTACTATATTTAGAAGAATTGAAATATTAAACATTTCTCCTTCCTCTCACCATCTTCCTTTACCTTTTTCTTTTTTTATTTTTCTTTCCCCAACTTCTTATTGGTGGGAAGAATGAATTCTGACTGTTTAGATCCAGGTCAGTTTAGGAAGGAAATGATGAATAATATTAATAATGCTATATGACAACCAAGTCTTCTAATGCTTTTAAAAAACACACATGATGTAAAGCATGGCTTTCAAAACACATTCTTACTTCTATTCCCTTAGTAACATGATAGGCAATTGATCTCTTTGGGCAGCTAAATAGGACAGGGAATAGAGTGCTAAACTTAGAGTCAGGAAACTGCCTCTTCCTGAATTCAAATCCTGCCTCAGATACTTCCTCGCTGGGTGACCCTGTCCACGTCACTTAATCCTGTTTCCCTCAATTTCCTCATCTGTAAAATGAACTAGAGAAGGAAATGGCAAACCATTCCAGAATCTTTGCCAAGAAAATCCCAAATGGAGCCATGGAGAGTCAGACAGGGCTTCAATAACAAGGTCTAAGTCTAAATTCTACAACTGTTACTTCCTATCATTGTAACACAGAGAAAGTTATTTCCTACCTCTAAGACTCATTTCCATCTGGAAAAAAAGAATGAGTTGGGACTGATAATCTCTGGGGTCCATTCCAACTCTTGAGTCTGTGAACCTATAATGTACTTTGAAAGTGGTTTCAATCTCAACTCTAGCCTCCATTGCTTCCATGGAGGTTAAGTCACTTCTATTCTCCCTAAGCCTTGATTTCCCCATCTGAAGAATAGGAAAAATAATTTGCATTATCTACTTTGTAGAATTGTTGTAAGGAAAAGTTTGTGTATATTTTAATTTTAATTTAAATTCAAACTGATTTTTTAAAAAACTTCACCTGTCTGGCAAATGTGGCCAAGGAATCCATCCATGTCATAGCCACTAAGTGGGTCTCCCTTAAAGTTCCATTCAGAGGCTCTTTTCTTTCTATACCTTCTCATTTGCTGACTTCATCAACTTCCATCTTTATGCAGATGACTCTCAGATCTGTTATCCTGGCTTTTAGGCTCCTAACACCAACTTCCTTGTTGGATGTTTTAAAGTGCATTAGGAATCTCAAATTCAACATGTCCAAAATCGAATGTTATGTTATGCCTTCATCCCATTCTACTTTGAAGCTTACTTTGAAGTATTGTCTTAGACAATACATGCCTTTTTTCAGTCACAAACTTACAAATTTGATGTTGTTCTTGCCTCCTAACTTTCTCTCACCAAGCAGATTTTTTTAGTTGCCAAATTCTGACTTTCTCTTCTCATCACATCTCTTGCACTTGTACCCCCCTCACCTAATTTAGGCCATCATCACCTCTCTGCTAAACTATTCAAATCTCATTCTATTTGTTTTCCATACCTTAAGCTTATCCCTTTTCTAGTGATTTACTTTAAGTACTGTTCTGAGTGTATCATCCTCCCACCTTCACTGATTAAATTGAAGTGGCTTCTTATTGTCCAGAATTAAAAATAAACTCCTTTGTTAGCATTTAAATTTCTTCACAACTGGACTCTTTTGTATATTTTCAGCTCTCTTAACACATTACTCCCATCCACACACTAAACAATCCACCTATCCTGACTTCCTTCTGGCTCTGAACATTAAGTGAGCTCTCTTCTAAGTCAGTGCCTTTGCATGTTGTTGCCTTTCTTCATCTTTCTTGTAATCTCTGGTTTCCTTCAATATTCACCTTAAATTCTGCCTTCTACAAGAAGTCTGTTCTGAACTCCCCAGAAGCTAGTATGCCTCTTCTCCAAAGCATTTTGTTTTCATTGCATGCGTGTATGTATACATTTATACTTTTATCTTTACACATTGCCTCCCCATTGGACTGTAAGTTGATGGCAGATTTTGTTCTTTAATTCCCTACACTTGGAATATGGCTGGAACAGACTAGATGCTTAATAAATGCCTTTAACTAATCGTTATAGGGATTATATATTGTGTTTCTGGTTTAACTTACTTCACTTTATATCATTTTATATAATTCTTCTTATGCTTCTCAGTATTCTTCACAGTTTCTTATTCCATGGTAGCATTTCATGACATTGCCACAAGTTTTTTAAACTATTTTCAAATTGATAGGCATCTATTTTGTTCTAATTTTTGCTATTCTAGAAAATGTCATCATAATATTTTCATATATATTCAGTCTTTCTGTACTTTCTGGATCAAAGAATAAGGGTATTTTAGTCATTTTCTTAATTTAATTTTAAATTGTTTTCCAAAATTATTGGGCCAATTCTCTATGAATAGTATGACTGCCTTTTTACAACCTTTCAAACTGCCCCCATAGTTTGTCATTTTTGGCAAGTTATTGGATGTTAAGTGAAACCTTATAATTGTTTTGATTTTCATTTTATTAATGATTCCTTCATATGGTTTTTACCTCCACAGTGATTTTTTATTTTATTTTAGAACTTGTTTTTTTATCTTTTGATGACATTTCTTGGAGAGCAGCTTTTGCTTTTGGATATTTATATTAGTTCCATATATATATAACATATATATGTGTATGTATATAATAATATTATATATAATTATGTATAATAAAGATAATATAAATAACATTATGTAATATATAATGTAATAATTATTATATATATCTAGATCTATCTATCTATCTATCTATATATATATTGCTGAGGCAATTGGGTTTAAGTGTCTTCTCTAGGGTCACATATCTAGGAAGTGTTAAGTGTCTGAGGTCATATTTGAATTCAGATCCTCCTGACTTCAGGGCTGGGGCTCTATCCCCAGCCAGCTAGTTGCCCCTCCTATGTATTTTTGATCTGATACATATCCTTATTAGAGATATTTGATGCAAAGGTTTCACTCCAATTGATTGATTCCTTCTTATCCTAGTTGAGTTTTGTTATTGCAAACACTTTTCAATTTAATGAAATTTTAATTAGCTTCTTTTTTATTTTGTGATTGCATCTATATTTGATTGGGTTAAGAATTCTCACTATTGTCATATCTGTAAAAGAAATCTGATTGAATTCAATTCTAACTTTTTTAATGGTGTGACTAATATTCAGGCCACATGTATACTTGGACATATTTGCTTTAAGTTTTCTAATTTCTGTGAAACTGCTTTCTGGTTTTCCAGTGTTATTATCTGAGAGAGAATCATTTCCCTACTTTAATATGATTTTTTCAAATTGAATTGATTTTGATTCATTCAACTAGGATCTATTTTTCTGTTTTTAAACCATTACCAAATAGTTTCAGAATTCCTTCTTTAAACTATCATTTCAGGTTTGGAATTGCTATTCTTTCTTAGTTCCGCCTTTTCTCATCATCTCGCTTGAGATTCTTAACCTTTTATTTATTAAAGTGAATATTTTTATTTTGTCTAGCTCTAAATATCTCCTTAATAGTTTGGTATAGCACTAGATCCATAAAGTAATTTAGTTATTTTTATTACATTGACTCCACCTATACATGAGCACTGAGTGTTTCTCTGGCAATTGTATAGCTCTTATTCTAACCCTTAGATTTAGAAATTATTACAGCTTAGGTGAAATGAAATATTTTGGCAAGACTTCAAGATGATTTATGATTTAGATGAAAACATTTCATGATGTTAACATATATTTTTGGCAAAGAAAATCATTCTCTTCAAAAAATTGATTATTTATTTTAATTTTAACTTCTAAATCTGATAGATTGCTCTGAACATTGTATGTTTGGCATATAATTAAGCCCTGAAGCCTATTAAAAAACTTTCTCTTCTTTAAGTGGATGTGTGGACTAGGTAGCATTGAAAGCCATCAAGCAATCTTTCTAAAAGATATTTGCATTCAGTGGGCTATAAATAGTCTTGTTTTTCTACGAATTGATGAGAAGGGATGATTAGAGAAAATAAGGATAAGTGTAGATGAATTTTTCAGAATGCTAAAAGCCTCATTGCCAAAAAAGAGAAGTCAGTATTGTACAGAAATGTAGTAATAATCAACTTTCAATCGGAATACACAACTTATGCCTGAAAGTAATTTTTTAAAACTTTAAGGATTTTTTTTTTCTGTATCTGTATCAGCATTAATAGTAATTAGTGCTATTTTTTTTCCTGAGGCAATTGGGATTAAGTGATTTGCTTAGGGTCACCCAGCTAGTAAGTGTTAAGTGTCTGAAACCAGATTGAACTCAGGTCTCTCTTGACTTCAGGGCTGGTGCTCTAACCATTGTACCACCGAGCTGCCTGAAATGTAGTGCTGTTAACCTGAGATATAGGCATGTGTCAGATTAATGAGTTTTTAGTTGAAATTGTTGGTGATTGAGGGGGAAAAATCATTCAACATTTTGCAATGTTGATTTGAAATACTTATATTACCCTAATTTTCCAGTAACTAATGCCAGAGTGTAAATCACTACAGATAAGAGTAGACTCTAAATTATACGCGTAACCCTTGTCTGTGACTTTTCTGTACATGGCTAGTTTTCCTTATGTAGAGACATATCAAAAGGTTTCTGGAACACTGCAGTTTACCCAACATGGAGGCCTTTGCATCCCTACCACATGAGTGGTTGTATCCTCTTTAAAAGTGTTGACTGAGAAAGTTGCTATTCTCATTCAGCCACTTTTCTGGCTTGTGCTCATTTCCTGTGCACCTGCTCTGCTGTGTGCCTTCGATTGAAGGAGGCAATCCCCTGTCCTTCAGTTCCATTTGGCTACTAATAATCAAATTAGCTTTCAAGGAGATGTATTTACTTCCAGCAGTATAATAACAAATATAAAAACTTAATGCTCTGACACGGAAGACATAGTCCTCTCCTCATACACTCCCTAGGTCTCTAGAGAGAGAGGAAGGGGATTAGATTCATAGATTAAGTCAGTTCTTTTTTAGCACTAAGTCCAAAATTCTCCTTGATCTTGAGTCTCAGACTTCATGGTTACCTTAGACTTCCCTGCAAGGTGCAAGGCTGGTTGTACCATCTTGTCTATAATCCTGGCTCCCTATGACTTGAATTCCACAATCCAGAAGGGATCATTGCTGTCATCTAAAACTGAGGGCAAACAATATAGAACAGAAACAGACATTTTCCAGGCCCACTTCGTGGTGAGTGAATATATGGGTGAATGGGCAGCTTCAGAAAGGAGCACACAAGGAAAGAATTTAATCTAGAAAGCCCAGCAGAAAGAGTAGCCCAAAGAGCAGGACACAGGCAGCCAATCAAAGGGGGCTATACTCACTTAGGTAGTAAGGGAGACAGAAGCCTCACATCAGACATGTTCCAAAAGCCTTTCAGGGCACCTCCTTGTTAGGTGGACTGGGCATGCTCAGACAAGCGTGGTAATATGCAGAATGTCTAGAGAATTGAATTTCTGGTGAGATTTAAATGATAACGTATACCACATATGGGTAACAATATTTTTAGAGCATTAGAATGTTTAAAAATTGGTCCAGAACACAATTTAATCATCCTTTGAGAATTTAGAAGTTACTTCAAGAGCCTCCAATTAGTGTTTCAGGATCATCATTAGATAACCAATTTTTCTTAATGGAAACATATGTATTAAGTTAGTAGTTTTGACTTTTAACAAAATACAATTTACTGTACATTTCCTTTGCATTAATTGATACATATATAGTTCTGGGGGGAAAAAGATTCACTTAGGTTAAAGTGTTTACTGCTTCTTTCTCAGTAGTGAGGTAGTCTAGGTTGGAACATTTTCTGAAAAATATGCATTCTTTTATTTAAAGCATTTAAAGGGGGACAGCTAGTTGGTGTAGTGGATAGAGCACCAGCCCTGAAGTCCTGAGAACCTGAGTTCAAATCTGACCTCAGATACTTAACACTTTCTGTCTGTGTGACCTGGGCAAGTCACTTAACCCCAGTCACCTCAGCAAAAACAAATAAATAAGTCACTTAAAGAATAAATTAAATAATGATTCTTATCAAAGAACTGATAAATAGAAGTACAATTAAAATAGTCATATATTATATATATATAAAATCTCTTGCTATCCATATTTGTGTCTAATGTTAAATATCTCTAAGATGGGGGAGGGAAGAAAAAGGGAGGAAAGAAATCTACATGATGACTTTATTATATATTTAAAAGAAATAGCAAATTGTACATAAGAGATTTGCAGTGTCATGTGCAATCATCTTTTTATTGTTATGATATTTCTTATTTTATTCCATAAATTAAAAATAAAATAAATAAATTTAAAAAGAAAAATATGTATTCTTGTTTAATCAACTAGCATTTATCAAGCTCATGCAAGGCACTGTCCTAAGAGCTATAAAGAACTATCTTTACAAGACAAAAATGAAATAGTTCTTGCCCTCAATAAATTTACATTCTTTCAGGAAGATTATATGTACACAAAGTATGAAGTTATTACATTTTAAAACTACACTAAGGTGTTTTGAATAACATACAAAGGTGACTTCTTTGAGTGACAAAAAGTGTTCTACACCACACTAACCCTTGGGATCTTGGAAAACTCTTCATGAAAGTTGATATGAAAATACTTGAATTGAGTCTTGAAGGAAATTTAAGAATCCAAGATGCAAGAGAAAAGTAGTGGAGAAAAGGAAGTTCATTCTTTTCATGGGAAACAACCAATGTAAAAGAATGGGGAAAGTAAATTGTGAGGAACATTAACATGCTCAAACTGAGTGATCTGTACATTATGCAAAAGGGAGTAAGTGATATGTAATAAGACTGAAAAGATTAGTTAAGGATAGATTGTAAAGGGCTTTAAATGCCAAGTAGAGAAGTTTATATTTTCTCTTCTAGGTAATAGAGAGCCATTGACATTTCATTAGTGGGTATCATGGTTAGACTAGACTAGTGCTTTAGGTAAATAATTTTAGTTTGCTCTATAGAGAATTGTTTGAAGTGGGGAGAGGCTTGAGATGAGACCAACTAGAAGATCATATGGAGATATGGACCTGAACTAAAGGCAATATATGTTAGACATATTGTTGAAGTAGAAATGATATGATATATAAACTGAGTGGGCATATGGCATATTCAGATTAATTCCAAGCTTGTGAATCTGGGTCAACAGTGGGATCATACTATCCTGGATGGAAACAGGGAAGTCAAGAAGAGGTGAGATACTGGGGAACAATAATGAGCTCTGTTTGGATGTATGGAATTTGAAATGTTCACTTAGTAAGTAGTGTTATGGAAATGATTTCTGATCTAGTGTATTGATATTAGATTTAACTGATCTTAGAATTATCCTCTTTATTTCCCCTAGTGAAAAGTGAGTTGAGTTTTTCAGTGTGTTTATTTTGTACGAAAGGAAAACATGCTGGAAAAAAATAGGCTCAATAATTTTTGCTTATTATAGCCCTTTCCTTCTGAAGTACTTGAAGTGCTCTTAAAGCTCTGAACTATATTTCTATTATATATAATAAACATTTACACAACAAAGTACCTCTTGGGTAGGGAGCTAGCCAAAATTATTTTATTAAGTGGGAAGAAGTAAGAAGATAGGCATATGCATTTTTCAAAACTCATGATGTTACTGTAATAATAATTATGATAAAACATTTTACATTTACAAAGCAGATATATTTTGTATATAATACCTTATTTGATTTTCATAGCAAAGCTCTAAAGTAGATAGTGCAGACAGCTTAACATTATAATAGTAGTTTTATCTCAAGTCATTTTCCTTAGTGAACATTATGCCCCTAAACATATTGATTTACCCACAGTAGGTGCTAATTCAGTTTTTCTTGAATTGGATGTTTGAACTCATGTTATATGAATGCTTTTCTTATCACCTTTGCATGTTGAACTTGTACCTATTCTTTAAAGCCCATTCAAATATAATCTCTTCCAAGAAGTCTATTCCAAATCTTCCCTCTTTCTTTGTAAAGACCTCCATTGGTCATGAAATAACATTCTATTTTAGAACTCTCTGATGCATTTATTATATGATATTATTTATATTTATATAGATAATAAATGTACATAGTTACCACAATCCTTTTTTGTTGATGGACAAACAGGAATGATTTGCCTCAATATCTGATTAGTTACTCGAGATAAGAACTTGGAATAGTTGGTTACTTTAGGCATATGTTCTTTTTTTTTACCTCTTGTGTCTTTTAAAATTTACTGACAACTATACTTCTATCAGATTTCAAAATTGTGAAAATTAGAATTTCAGAAAATTTTGTAGACCATTTAGAATGATTCTTTCAGCACTACTCCCTGTGGTAGGTCTTTAAGGGAAAAAATGCCTCCCATAATTCATGTTGGTAGAGAATGGGAATAAGGTGCTACAGTGGGCCAAGGCATCAATTCATAGCTCTAGAGACTTGGATCCCTTTGCTGGCACGACTTTAGTAGACTCCTCCTAGTCCCTCGTGGACATTTGTCCACATCAGACAAACCACTGAATGACTTGGTGTAGTTTGGCAGGATTGTTAGTTGCAGCAGTGCAGGAACGGAAATAATTTGGGTATTGTAGCTCAGGACTTGAGGTGCCTGACTTTGTGAAGTGGTATTGGTACCAAACATTATGCACCAAATTTGTATTTTTTTAAATGTTAAAAAAGGGGGTGGTAATGGTGGTGACTATTTAAGTTCCCTTGGTGTATTGAGACATTCATCGTAATGGTACATCTTCTAAGAGAAATGGGTTATAAATTTAGATCCAAACAAGATTTGTTTTACAAAAACTGTTTTTAAAACTTCCTAGATTTGGTCAATGTTAAATGTGATTTTGATTCTAAAATTCTATGACAATGTTTCTTCATTACATGGAGGCCATCCAGGTTCTAGAAGGGTATGTCAGAATGAGCAGAAGTTTTGCTAGGTTCCTCCAAATTAGAAGGATTCTGAGTATAGCTGTGACCTAGCTTCTGCTATCTGGAGAACAAAAAAGCTAAGTTCTTTATTAACAGGTTGGCCACTAGATGATATGGTTTTAGTCATATGACCCATTTATACAATATTTTTTCTCCCTTTAGAGAAGGAGTCCTTAGCTTTCATTTATTTATTTATTTCTTCATTCATTCATTCATTTATTTATTTATTTTGGGTGTCATGGACTCCTTCGGCAATCTGGTGAAGCCTGTAGATTCCTTTTCAGAATAACATTTTTAAAAAATTTTTTATTTTAGTTTATTTTATTATTTTTATTATTTTTTAAATTTTTTAAAATAACTTTTTATTGACAGAACCCATGCCAGGGTAATTTTTTACAGCATTATCCCTTGCACTCACTTCTGTTCCGATTTTTCCCCTCCTTCCCTCCACCCCCTCCCCCAGATGGCAAGTAGTCCTTTACATGTTAAATAGGTTACAGTATATCATAGATACAATATATGTATGCAGAACCAGTTTTCTTGTTGCACAGGGAGAATTGGATTCAGAAGGTATAAATAACCCGGGAAGAAAAACAAAAATGCAAGCATTTTATGTTCATTTCCCAGTGTTCTTTCTTTGGGTGTAGCTGCTTCTGTCTATCCTTGATCAATTGAAACTGAATTAGCTCTCTTTATCGAAGAGATCCACTTCCATCAGAATACATCCTCAAACAGTATCGTTGTTGAGGTATATAATGATCTCCTGGTTCTGCTCATTTCACTTAGCATCAGTTCATGTAAGTCTTGTCAGTCCTCTCTGTATTCATCCTGTTGGTCATTTCTTACAGAACAATAATATTCCATAACATTCATATACCACAATTTACTCAACCATTCTCCAATTGATGGGCATCCATTCATTTTCCAGCTTCTAGCCACTACAAACAGGGCTGCCACAAACATTTTGGCACATACAGGTCCCTTTCCCTTCTTTAGTATCTCTTTGGGGTATAATCCCAGTAGAAACACTGTTGGATCAAAGGGTATGCACAGTTTGATAACTTTTTGAGCATAGTTCCAAATTGCTCTCCAGAATGGCTGGATGTGTTCACAATTCCACCAACAATGTATCAGTGTCCCTGCTTTCCCACATCCCCTCCAACATTCCGCATTATCTTTCCCTGTCATTCTAGCCAATCTGACAGGTGTATAGTGGTATCTCAGAGTTGCCTTAATTTGCATTTCTCTGATTAATAATGATTTGGAGCATATTTTCATATGTCTATAAATAATTTCAATTTCTTCGTCTGAGAATTGTCTGTTCATATTCTTTGACCATTTATCAATTGGAGAATGGCTTGATTTCTTATAAATTCGAGTCAATTCTCTATATATTTTGGAAATAAGGTCTTTATCAGAACCTTTGACGATAAAAATGTCTTCCCAGTTTATTGTTTCCCTTCTAATCTTGTCTGCATTTGTTTTGTTTGTACAAAAAACTTTTCAATTTGATATAATCAAAATTTTCTATTTTGTGGTCAATATTGATCTCTATTTCTTCTTTGGTCATAAATTTCTCCCTCTTCCACAGGTCTGAGAGGTAAACTATCCTATGCTCTTCCAATTTATTTATAATCTCATTTTTTATGCCTAGGTCATGAACCCATTTTGACCTTATCTTGGTGTACAGTGTTAAGTGTGGGTCAATGCCTAGTTTCTGCCATACTAATTTCTAATTTTCCCAGCAATTTTTGTCAAATAATGCATTCTTATCCCCAAAACTGGGATCTTGGGGTTTATCAAACACTATATTATTAAAGTTATTGGCTGTTTTGTCCTTTGAACCTAATCTATTCCATTGATCGACTAGTCTTTCTTAGCCAATACCAGATGGTTTTAGTAATCACTGCTTTATAATATA
Source organism: Antechinus flavipes (assembly GCF_016432865.1). Taxonomy (NCBI): domain Eukaryota; kingdom Metazoa; phylum Chordata; class Mammalia; order Dasyuromorphia; family Dasyuridae; genus Antechinus; species Antechinus flavipes. The sequence continues at coordinate 149,975,331 of NC_067398.1, read as the reverse complement.
ATTTTAGATCTGGTACAGCTAGGCCACCTTCATTTGATTTTTTTTTTCATTAATTCCCTTGAAATTCTTGACCTTTTGTGTTCCCATATGAACTTTGTTATTATTTTTTCTAGGTCATCAAAGTAGTTTTTTGGGAGTCTGATTGGTATAGCGCTAAATAAATAGATTAGTTTAGGTAGTATTGTCATCTTTATTATATTTGCTCGCCCAATCCAAGAGCATTTAATATTTTTCCAGTTGGTTAGATCAGACTTAATTTGTGTGGAAAGTGTTTTGTAGTTTTGCTCATAAAGTTTCTGATTTTCCCTTGGCAGATATAGATTCCTAAATATTTTATACAATCAGTAGTTACTTTAAATGGAATTTCTCTTTGTAACTCTAACTGTTGGGTTTTGTTAGTGATATATAAGAATGCTGATGATTTATGTGGGTTTATTTTGTATCTTGCAACTTTGCCAGAATAACATTTTTAAATACAACAAATAAAGCACAAAGAATTGCATAGGAAACCAGTTGTATTTAAGAATAATTATAAAAATGTTTTTTAAAAATCAAGCCCATACAGCTCTCTTTGTAGTGGCTAGAAACTGGAAATTGAGTGGATGCCCATCAATTGGAGAATGGCTGAATAAATTGTGGTATATGAATGTTATCGAATATTATTGTTCTGTAAGAAATGATCAGCAAGAGGATTTCAGAAAGGCTTGGAGAGACTTATATGAACTGATGCTGAGTGAAATGAGCAGGACCAGGAGATCATTATATACTTCAACAACAATACTATATGATAATCAATTCTGATGGACCTGGCTCTCTTCAACAATGAGATGAACCAAATCAGTTCCATTTGTTCAACAATGAATAGAACCAGCTATACCCAGCGAAAGTACTCTGGTAAATGAGTGTGAACCACTACCTAGCATTTCCACTCCCTCTGTTTTTGTCTGCTAGCATTTTTTATTTCTTTCACAGGTTAATTGTACATTATTTCAAAGTCCGATTCTTCTTGTGCAGCAAATAAAGCTATATGGATATGTATACATAACATGTATTGGTCTACCTGCCATCTGGAGGAGTGGGGGGGAAGGAAGGGGGGAAATTGGAACAAAAGGTTTTGCAAGGGTCAATGCTGAAAAATTACCTACACATAGATCTTGTAAATAAAAAGCTATAATTAAAAAAAAAATCAATCCCATACACCCAAGATTAAAAACCTTTGCAGGCTTTTCTGTTTTGATTATAAAAGGTAGTGTAATACCATCTGGGTCTTATATTGCTTGAATTTTTCCCTTATGGATTCTCAGTTTTTATAGTGTTTAATATGGTTCTGCCATTCATAAAAGGATTAAAGGTCTAATCCATTTAATGATAATATGTTATGATGGTATAATAATAAGAATATTTAGCTCCCAGTTTTGTTGTGAAAATAAAATAAGATGTCACATATTTATAAAGGCTTTTACAAATCTTAAAGCAATCAATGAACAATTATTAAGCACCTGCTATGTGCCACACACTATTCAAAGTGTTGGGGATACAAAAAGGAGTTAAAAAAATGGGTCTCCTCTATAAAAAAAATTACAATTAAATTTAACTTAATCTACTGGATAAATGATCATTTTTAATTTATCATATTGATCACTCATTGAAAAACATCGTGGAGAGTATTAATACTAGGAGAATATAGAAAAGACAGGATAATATAATAGCAAGTTGGATTTAGAATAATGAATTTGGCTAAATTACTTAAGTTCTTTGGGTTTTTTGTTGCCTCTTCTGTAAGATCCAGAGGTTGTACCAGATGACCTTTGAAGTACCTTGAAGATAATGTACATTCTCTTTGATGTTATTTCTTACCTCCATGAATTAAAATAATCTAAAAAGGTATGAAAGTCAGAAAGATAGTAATTCCTATTTGTTGCTGAAAAAAACTGAGGCAGAGTAGAAATTTAAGAATACCTCAGTAGATAATGTGTAAATAGCATATTTGTACATACAAGAAACAGGTTGAAAAATTTTATTCCAAAGTAAAAGTAAAATAGCTGCTTATAATTCTTTGTATTCATATTCTATGCATTTTCCCATAGAGGATACCTTATACTAAAATTATAAAATTAAAAAAAAAAACAACCTCTTTGTCATTTGAAATTCCTAGTCCTTGGGGTGTAAAAAGGCTTCATTAATTAGAGGTAGAACTAAATGTGGATTATGCTCAGTTTCATGCAGATAGCACTAGACACAGATTATAAGACCTACTTAATTAGTCTTTGAAAGATATTGGCATATCTGAGTTTGTAAATGCTTTTCAGTCCTATTTTCAGGATCTTAGTTCCTATCTTTGTAGATGGAATATTGCATATGCAAAAATGAAAGATATTAATTGTCTACTATGAAGAAGATATTCAAAGGTAAAACTAAGCTCCCTACCTTCACAGTGCATTTTGTTTTACTGGAGAGGATATGCTATATATAGGAAGGTGCATTATTTAGTGGACTTTGGCATCAGATCTAAGTTTGAATCCCATTTCTACTGGGCCTGTGTGACTTCTCCCAACTTCTCTTTCTTCTCTGAAAAAGGTGGGGATTGGTCCAGATGATTATTTGCCTAATGATTCCATTAATTAGAGGGGCCTTATGTTTCTTTTTCAGATAGGAAAAAGAATTTGGCAGTTCATTAGCAGTTATCTTTAGTTAAATTAGTAGCCATGTGGCTACTTACATTTTATTTATACTACCTCTGTGCCATAGACCAGGCAAACTCCTCCCTTAACTGGCCCTCTCTCTTCCCTCTCCTTACAGTTAGTTCTCTGTATAATTATGAAGACCTCTCCTTTCTGAAATGAATTTTGCTTAAAAAGGTGATATGATGTTTATATGATTTATTTATTTATATGATTTAGATGTTCTGTGGTGTTTGTCTCAGGAGCCAAAACTGCTAGTTATAGTCCTGAGTATAGCTACCATACATTTGTGTTTTAATACTTAGATTGGTCTATTTACAACTCCGGACTTTCTCTTCCGAGTGCCAGAAATCCATTTCTCTTGCGAGCTCAATCCAGATCTAGAATTCACTCACTGGAGTGGAGGCACTCACTCTCTAGTCTGTAGGACTTGCCCTTTGATTGGATGGCTCCTCCCAAAATCTCCATTTAAGATAGGTGCTCAGGACAGCCAGATCTTCATTACTCTCTATGCTATTCTCCAGACTTTTTCTACCATGTCCCTGAATAATTTCCCCTTTCCTTCCCACCTCCAATTTATTTTTTTAAAGTTCCTTTTATTGACTTTCTCCATTAGAAAGTAAGCTTTTCTTTCTGCTTATATTTTTATTCCTAGTATATAATACAGCTCCTGGCATATAGTAAGCACTTAACCAATTTTTGTTCATGAAGTCCCCATGCATGGAACATTTTCCCTCCTCTCCTATTACTACAGACCTCCCTAACTTCTTTTAAGTTTCAACTAAAATCTTACTTAATCTTTTTTAATTCCAGTGCTTTCCCTCTGTTCATTATTTTCTGTTTATCCTACGTATAGCCTGCTTTGTATATATTTGTTTGCTTGTTGCCTCTCATTAGATTGTAAACTCTTGAAGCCAGGGACTTTTTTTCCCCCTCTTTTTGTATCTCTGTTTCTTAGTACAATTCCCAGCATATAGTAGACACTTAAATGAGTTTATTGATTAATGGATGGATAAGAATTGTTGATTATGGGTTGTGCTGCTCCCGTTTACTTCAGCCTCATCCCCCACCCCAATTTCACTACCCAATTCTAACCCCAAACAAAATATAACAAAACTCAGCTAGAGAAGCCCTCCTTTGATGAAAGTAATTTCATCAATTTTCTTAATCACACCGAAAAAGATAAGGCTTCTGATGATGTCTTCATGAAACTAAGGCAGAAACTTAAGGAGCCAAATGAACCTGGCTCATGAAAGTTTATTAAGAAAACTTAGGTCTAAGCAATTGAGCATCTTCATTAGTTACTTCATACAGCTTGGGTGTGCACACCTTGGAAACTTGCGGTTCTAGCTGTTAACATTTTGTTTAGAATTGAGAATCCCTAACAGGTTCTAACTTGTCTGGTAGGCAGAGGTCAATGGAAACCAGAAACCTTTTGATACTGTGTAATTTTTTTGAATTAATGACATGGGGTTGTGAGGAGGCCGACCCAGAAGGGATTCTTGACAGTGATGGTAATAAGTTCAGGCAAGAAACATTGTTTCCAAGAAGAGAGAAGAGTAAAATATTACTATCCAGAAGATACAAACTGAATAACCCCTTGCTTTGAGAAGGAAGGAAGCTACCTCTCTATCTACTAGGATGTTGGTATCTGTTGTTGGATTCTCCCATTCACATGCCTTCCATTCTAGATAATAAGTTTTTAAGGTTCAGGTCCTTTGACCTATTTTGTATTATGGATCCCTCCTCAGAGCAATGTTTTAAAATGCAGAAAATAAAAATATAGGATTACAAAGGAATATTGTTGTATTGAAATGTAGTTAGCAAAATATCTTTTTTTCCAAGTTCATAGACCCCACATTAAGAACTTCTACTTTACACTAAACTAAGGGTGGGAATAATAATTTTACTCTTTGGGGAAACTGACTCACACAGATGACTCACATGAGTGAGCATCATAGCCTTGTTTTTATCAGCTAACATCCCAAACCAATGCTCCTGGTTCTCAAGCCATTCTTTTTTTTTTTTTTTCCTAGCTTGTTCTAATAAATAATAGTAATTTTGCAAAACTGCTTAATTCACAAAGCTGAATATTTACTGCTAATATGATCTGAAGCAGATCATTAGCATTTCTGTTATCAGACTGTGTTTATTCATGATTATACATTTTTAGACATTTCATCTGCTGAGTATGTGTCAGACTGATGAATAGGATACAAGTTATGTATATATGGGATAGATCTGGCAATAATCTGAAATAGCACATTTAATTAAAATGTATTTAAATCTGAGCTTCTAGTGAATTTATTAAACAGAAAATTAAATCTCAAATTTCTTTGCAAATTTGAACAACTCTGACTAATGTGTCAGGAAAGGAAAATGATAAATGTTGGAGAAGATATGGAAAAATTGAAGCATTAATTCATTGTTGGTGGAATTGTGAGCTGATCAGGCCATTCTGAAGAATAATTTGGAAGTATGCACAAAGGGCAATCAAATCGCATACTCTTTGATGTGGTAAAACTACTACTAGGTCTGTATCCTAAAGACTCATAAAAGGGAAAAGGACCTACATGTACAAAAATATTTATATTAGCTCTTTTTGTGGTGGCAAAGAATCAGAAATTGAGGGAATGCCCAACAAATTGGGGAATGGCTGAACAAGTTGTGGTATAAGGATTGTAATGGAATATTATTGTGCTGTAAGACTTGACGAGCAAGCAGATTTCAGAAAAACCTGGAAAGACCTATATGAATTGATGCCGAGTGAAGTAAGCAGGACTAAGAGAATATTATACTCAGTAAAAGCAACGTTGTGTGATGATCAGCTATGATTAACTTAGCTCTTCTCAGTAATACAAGGATCCAAGATAATTCTAAAAGATTTATGAAGGAAAATACTGTCCATATCTACAGAAAGAACAATGGAGCTTGAATGCAAATTGAAACATACTATTTCATGTGTGAGTGTGTTTTGTTCTGTTTTTTCTTTTATAATATGACTAATGTAGAAATATGTTTACATAGTTGCACATATATAATCTATATCAGATTGCTTGCCCTCTGGTGCAGGGGATATGGGAGAATGGAAAGGAGAAAAAATTTTAAACTTAAAATCTTATCAAAAATGGATTTTGAAGACTATCTTTACATATAATTGGAAAAAATAAAATATAACCATTTAAACTCCTCCAAAGAAACTTGATTTTCTCTACTTAATTTAAAAACTGCTTACTTTCATCTTGTCATTTTTTTTGAAGGAGTTTGGAGAGGGAGGAAAACAACTTTAAAAAGTACAAGCATTTATAAGTTAATATTATGAAAATTTAGGACACTTCAAAGCACATTTTATCAAACTATTACATATATGCCTTCAACATTTATATATCTGAAGTATTTAATTTAAGTAAGTCATTAGCTTTATAATGTATTTTCCTATCAGATAACTGAGACTTGAAAAATTTGAATTAGAGTGACCCATCTGGAAAGCCATTCTGAAAATTGGGTGGCTCCATATCAGAGCTGGTTGTGTTTTTAGTTAGCTGAAAGACAGCTAGGTAGTGCAATGGATAAAGCTTTGAATCTGGAGAGATGAGTATCTGAATTTAAATCCAACTGAAAGCACTTACTAGTTGTATAACCTTGGGCAGTCACAACTGTGTTCTTTAGTTTCCTGATTTGTAAAATGGACATAATCATAGCACTTGCTTACTAGAATTATTTTCCTGATAAAATGAGATAATATTTATAAAGCATTTTGCAAACCAAGTGCTAAAATATATATGTATATCTTAATATGGTAGCTATTATAAAATGATGATGATTATTTTATTATTATGATTATTATTACAATGTTCCAAATAAGATGAGTGCTGAGTAAAGTAGTAACGGAAGTAGAGGCGTACCAATGGTAAAGTTGCTCATCAGCCTGGTATGTGGCGAGCCATTCTGAGTTCCTGCATACTCCCTTCATTTCTATGAAATGTCATCACCTTGGGTGGCTGCCATGTAATATTCTGACGCATCATTACCATCATGTCTTTCTCAGGGATGTAGTACATTGATGAGGTGGTTTTGTGCCAGCACATCACCATGTTTTATTATAATGTCCATGTGGATCACAGTGAAAGTAGCCAAGAAGACTTTTTGCCCAGGGAAAAAAATAGTTTAGGAAATAATCTTAATAATGTGGAACCAGACGAAGGAAACAGTAGACACAACAGATTGGGCCAAGTAACATCAAGGTCACTTCAGCGATTTCGAATTTGATTTATGACTATTCTAAGGAAAATGTTGGCAATTTTAATAGTGTGCAGGCTGGGGTGGTGGTGGGTAGAGCAATGAATGATGCTGCTGGAAAGGGTTTGAAATTGGCTCTGGGGAAAATTTTGCCAGCCAAATAAGCTTACATGGTTGTCACAGTATCTTCTCCTGATTTCATTTACCTAAATAATATGAGATATGGTAAATTCTTAGATCAGTATCTTGCAAAGAAAACACAAGTTGATTCTACAAGTGATCAAATAGTTTAGAATAGGTATTGAAATTGTCACAGAATCTTATTGGCTGAGTAGTGGCTCTCAAGATATTTTCTAAATTTTCAGTGAAAACATTTATATCTAGGAAATTGGCAAATACTACGCATCAAGACTTGATTTATTGTTTTGTTGATTGTAGCAACTTAAGAAAGCAAAGGAGAAAATGTTAATAATGCAGATTAAATTTAAAAGTGGATCATGAATAATTTTTTTCCCTGGAGAGCTGGTTGTTAAATATTTACCACCTCTCTCTTTTCTATTAGTATGTATTCTAGTGCTGCAAATGCCATTTCTTGGTGTCTACTTTGATAACCCAGTTATGTGGGAACTTTATGATATCTCTTTCAGATACCAAAAGACCTAAACATATAGAATATGGTTGCTTATACATTTTAAAAAGTACCAGATTAATTTTATAATGTTTGAAATTTCTTATTAAATAAATATATACAAATGTTATCTAATATTATAAAGTATATAACTCATTACTGATAGGATTTTCATAAAATGTAGATGTAGCGCAAATACAAATTCTGATTAATCAGAACTCAGCCTACTAGAATTCCTATTTAGTAAGAATTTGTTTCTATGATCTACTTCTAGGAGAAAATGGTAAATTAACAAGAAAACAAGTTCATGTCAGAGATTCTTTCACAAAACTGACTTCCAGAGTATTACTTAAAAACTTTAGTTTCAATTCAGTTTCCTATAACTATAGTATCTATTTATTAGCTATTTAATTCATTAATCACTAAGTATTTATTAAATTCCTATTATGTGTCAAGCACTATGTTAGGTAGTAGGGTTTATTGTTGTTCATGCGTTTTCAATTCTTTATAACTCTGTGGGTCATACTGTCCATGGAGTTATCTATTGGAGTGGTTTGCCATTTCCTTCTCCAGTGGATTAAGGCAAGCAGAAGCTAAATGATTTGCCTAGTGTCACACGGCTAGAAAGTAACAGAGGCCATTTAGGACTTCCTGACTCCATGCCTAGCATTCTATCCACTGAGACATCTACCTTTCTTTGTTACTAGGGATCCCAAGGTACACATGAAACAGAGCCTTCTCTCAACCACTTTCTCAACCTGGTACCTAAGGATTATAATTTCTAGGAGGAAATAATGTGCATACCTATAAACATAAATATATGCAAATTATATGTAAGATAATTTGCCAGAGGGGGCACTAGCAGCTGAGAATGTTGTATGGCTGAGGGAAGATTTGTAGTTGGCAACACTTAAGCTGAAATGTGAAGAAAATCCACCGATTCTGTGAGGTTAAAATGAAGAAGATTGGCACACTAAGCATGGAAGACTATCTGTACCAAGCCATGCAAATGGAATGTTATCTATTAGATTCTTCTGTAAGAAAAAAAAATATGGGCACATTTATTTCTGTGGTTATTAAAAATTCACAAAATATATCGATTTGTGGGGGTATTCCCTTCAATTTATCTGAATATATAAATTATAAAATATGTGGGATTAATTATTTAAATTATCTTTGTATTTTCCTGAGTTTTCCTTCTCAGTATGTTCAGAGGGATGATATTGGCCTGTATTATAGTTTATTTTTGAGAGGTATTTTAGCAAATTTGTGATTTCTTCCTTATGGATGGGTCCTTATTCTACCAGTACAGACCATATTCTCCTGTTCATGCCTTAGTTTAGCAAAGTGCCATTCTTTATAAATGCCTGGTGCCAGCTTGCCTTCTCATTCTATGAAATTCTTGTTCTTGTTTTCCCACAAATACTCAGAAAATCCATCCAGATTTCTAGAGACCTATCTTTTACTGTCTATGAGATGAATTCTTTCATCTATACCATCCATACTCTTATCCTCAGTAAATGACCCACCTCCTTTCTTGTTCACTCAAGAGAGTAAAGTGTTCAACCTTGAAAGATGAGCAAAATTAAAAGCTTGAGGAAGAACTAATAATGTGACCTTCCCCAAAAAAGAAAGACTGCATCTCTGAAAATTTTGAATGCAGGATAGACTGCTTCGCCACAGTAGACTAAATTAGTTTCCATGATGCCAAGCTATTATGCAGATTTTCCAGGAGTGATAGGCTAATTTCTGCCTGGAAAAGTACAAGACACTTTACAGGCCACTGAACATATGTGAATTTTCTCTTTGTGGTCATCTAACCCTGTTTAAATGTAAGAGGGGGAAAGTCATTGGGAAATTATGCAGTGCTTTCAGGGATCCCAGACAACTTGCTGATGCAAAAAATCTCATTTCTTTCATACCACTATTCTACTGATGGTTCTGTGTGGCTGTGAATCTTGAAACACTGCATTCTCAGAAGAATAAAAATTACAAATAACCCCCAGGCAACAGCAAGATGTAGAATAGATAGGAGCAGGCTACTAATGAGAATTTGCATACAAGGAGTAGCATAATAGCTACTATTGAGGATGTATATGACTGGAAAAGGGAATGAACTAGACACAGAAGGAAAAGGAGGAGATACTCAAAAACCAGAAGGCCTCTAGCATGTTGGGTCAATTCTCTAAGGAGCATTTATAGAGAAACAGGGACAGGAATGTCAAAGAGTGAAAAAGCATGGAGATTTTTGTCAGGGAAAGAAATACCTGTCATGGTGAATCATAAAATCTCCCAAGTATTAGAATCCTCCTGTCCATGTTAGTGAGTTGGTTTAATATATTTTTAGTTTTTAGTTTAAGTTTTAGTCAGGGACTGTGCCTATGCAATGCTGTTTTTATTGGGTCTAGCAGAGCACCATAGTGAAAAAAATTACTTGGTAAATCTTTGTTTTTATCATGATAAAAATATGAATTATTTAATTATATTACTGACAGAACAAACCCTAAAGTCATAGTAAGGATTATATATGCAGTCATTATCTAGATATCTTCATTTTTTCTTATGACTTTAGGAATATGGCAATCATGGGATCATAGGACTTGAAGCTAAAAGGGACTTTGGGGACTATCACTTTCAAATCTTTCATTTTACAGATGAGGGAATAGAGGCTCATAATGACTTAGGTTTTTTTGAGTTGGCAGTAATCATTTTTTTTGTTCATGAATTTGCAAGGTTGGAGTAATTGAGCACACAAAAATGCAAACATTTTTTGTGACTATGTTTTATTTTCCAAAAACATGAATGATATTAGTTAGGAACAGCTGATTTAGTTTATTTTTGTAGGGAGCTGGTAGAAAGCTCATGTTCATAATTTTTGCTAATCACTGTTGGGAATAGATACGTTACATTCCACAAGATGAGGGATACTTAAAAAATCTATTATAGGTTATCATTTTAACTTATAATGAATTAATAAATTAGAAAAATGATCAGAAAATGAAGTAATGTAGGAGGGAAATAATACATTACATTGAAGGAGTACAAGCTTTAGTGGAGGGGAAAGAGATAAGTAAGTGAATAATAAGATGATTATGCATCAACAATGTAGTGCTGTGGTCAAAGCAAATACAATACTGGGAGACCGAAATAGGACAGAACATGGAGGGGATAAGATGTTATCTTCCCATTGTACTTAGTACTGGATAGACTCTGACTTACTAATATGTTGTTTCTTGTTCTGGGCCCCACAACTAAAGAAAGGACAGAGAGAACTTGGAGAGAGTTCAGAGGAAAGCCACAAAGATGATTAAAGAGTTGAATGTGAAGTCTACAAGAGAAAGCTAAAGTAATAGAGATTACTTATTTCTGAGAAGAGAAGACTCTGGTAACTTAATGATTTCTATGCAAAGTATGGAGACCAACTGGTCCTATCCACTAAGACTCAAATAAAAGGAAATGTTATTATAAAGGAGAATTTGCTGGCAGAAAGGTCATCTTAAACAAAATGAGACTGACCAAGATTTTGCAATAACTTTCCCTGGGGACCCTTTCAAAACACCATGGTCAGGTTCTTGTAGAAAATTGAACTCAAGAAGACAGTTGGGTACTTTGTTGACTTCTTGGGTAAATTGGCATTTTTTGATGCTTTTTCTAAGGGAAGAATAAAAAGGACAGTTCTTCTACTACTCCTTAGGACTCTTTCTAGGGCCTGTCACTATGGAAATTTGTCCCATCTGCTTTCTGGAGATACTCTAACTTTCATTATAAATTTTGTGTTGCTTGATATGACTCTTCCTGCCTGAAGGCAGAGGGATGGACTAGATGGCCTCTCAAAATCTTTTCCAACCCTATAATTCAATAGTTCTTACTCTATTTTAACTAGACCACAGTTCAGAGGCAAATTTTAGCTGGTATTTTATTGGTTGAATACAAAGAGAAACAATGATGAAAAAGAGAAATGATTGTCTTAAAGTTAAATTATAATTTAATGTTGCATTTTAAGGTTAAAACTATTTCTATACATATGGATCAAAGATAAGGAAATGTGTTTTTTTTAAGTGCAGGCCTTTTTATATGAACTTTTTAATGAAGTGGGACTTTCACAAACAACATTGTTGTAATACTTTGCCCAACCATAACTAAAAATGATTTATCTGCTCCAAATTGAATACTAAAATCCAATCCAAAAGAATCAGACTTTTGGTTGTCTGTGGTTGGTTTCAAAAGACCTACACTAACAATAGAAGATTTTTTTCCCCCTGTGTTGAGCAATGTGTAACATGTATATTATGCTCTTCCTTTCTTGGTTTAAATAACTCCCTTGGTTTTGAGGTTTTTGAGTAAGAAGACAAAATAAGATGTGTATTTTATTTTAAGGCAAAGTGCTGTTGTGGTATGCCACTTTCTGTAAAATTAAACAGACACTGTAGTAAAAATGTAGAAAGAAATCATAAAGTTTTTATATAAAATGTGCTGAATTATTTGGAAGAGAAACACAAATATTGTATATTGAAATATTGTGAAAAGATACTGATGAATCGTGCATTCCTTTAAAAATAGTTTCTGTGATATGCTTTTCTGTCTCAATTCTTATGTCATTATTTGTAAGCTTATATTATATGAAGTAGACTCATTTAAAATTGATAGCCTGTGTGTGTATGTGTGTGTGTGTGTGTGTGTGTGTGTGTGTGTGTGTGTGTGTTTAATGCAAAGGCAGTAGTTAGCATTCTGGTTTCAAGTGAAAGAATAAAATATTAGCCCATTTCTTAGAAAACCCACTTTTCATTCAGCAAATATTTATTAAGGGCCCAGTGTGTGTGTGTGTGTGTGTTTGTGTGTCTTTGTAAAGAATGCAAATTTGAAAAATGTATAATTCAAGTCCTAAAGCATGTTAGACTGGTAAGGGACATAAATCATGAATCTTATTAATTTCAATACAAAGCAACATCTAACAAAAGCCATAGATGAGTAGAAATGATACAAGTAATAGAGGAGAGAGAAATCCATCTTTGTTGGCTTAGCATTAGAAAAAAACATGAAAAATCTTTAGAAGTCATTGATGAAACTTCCTAACTAAAGCATGAATCTCCTTAACATCATTCTTCATCTTCCACCATTTCCAATTGTGGTAGTTATAAATCAACCTATTTCTTTTTTGAACAACTCTTATTGTTAGCTCTTGTATAGGGTTGAATTCAACTGTACAGTAACTTTCATTCAATGAATGTGTTTCTAGAAGTCTTTTTAAACTATATGCAGTAAATTGAATTCTATTTTAGCATGACAGCCCTTTACATAATCATTATGTCTCTAGCTAAGTTTGCTGCTATCCAGTCTTAAAAATCTTCTGTTCCTCAGATGACAGAACTGAGAGGGAGAGCTTACATATACCAGGGGGCAAAAATGAGACAGAAAAGATTGTTCTTGATTTGAACATTGGACTGAATCCCCATTAAGGTGAAATTCAGCAGGGATGAATGTAAACTCTTATACTTGGTTTCAAAAAATCAATCTTCCAAGTACAACATGAGAAAAGTATGATTAGATAGCAGTCTGTTTGAAAAACATTTTGGCATTTTTTTGTACTGCAAATTCAATCTGAGTTAAAAAAGCTCCCAAAGCTAAAGTAGTCTTGGGCTAAATTAAGAGAGGCAAAGCTATTACTGAATACAATATTCAATAATAGCAATATTATTTTAAAAAAACAACTTTGAGTGATTAAGTTATTTTGACTATTATAAGTATCTAAAATAACTACTAAAGGGGCACGCGAATTTAGGGTTAGGGTTATTTTGAGGGTCAAATGAGTTAATAATTGTAAAGTGTTTCATACAGTGCCTAGTGCATAATAAACTTCAGTTATTCTCTGTTATTACTAACATTTATCTTCTATATTCATTGGGCAATAGTGTGAAAAGCACAACCTGTGTCTCTGTAATCTTTAGATTCTTGCCAAAGACTAATAATCATAAGCAATACTTTTTAAGGTTCCTTCTGGCAATATTATTTATATATATATTTTTTATATCTTTGTGAAATCACCACAAGTTGGTAGTCATTATCTGTTTTCATGAGTCTTTGAAGGTGCTGTGTCATCTTATATACATGACCCAGAAAGAGAACAGATTTCTCTTTTGAGAGAAAGCTTTTGAGAGCTAGCTGCCTTAGTACTCCTGAATAGGAAATAACCAACTCCTCCTCGTCTTCTTCCTCCTTCTTGTCCTTCTCCATCTCTTTAATTCTTCCTCTAACTCTAAATGAATTTTTTAATAGCTTTCACAAAAGAAAGGTATGGATATAAATGATCTGAATTGGAGGTTATATTTTCAGAGATAAGGTTCTGAATCCATTAAATTATGAAGTCCTGGACTGCATTAGCTTTTATGATTAGCCCTATCATATTACTGACTCATATTAGAGTGAACCTAATCTCCTAATTCTTTTTACATGTAAATTGCTATCAAGTCAAGTATACCCCATCTTATTCTTATTCTGTTTGATTTTTATGCTTACTTATCCTGTTGGTTTTTTTTTTTTTTTTTAAACTTAAGTTCAAGACTTTAAATTTATCCCCAGGAAACAGCATCCCATTAAACTCAACTCTTCTTTCTGGACTGTTATGTTCAATTATTTTTCCTCATGGTAAAAAATAATGGACAGTACAGAGCCCTTTAGCAAACTATTAGAGACAACTCTGTGGGTTGAAATTGATTAGTTAATTAACACTCTGCTACTTAAGTAGTTATGAATGCTCTTTATTGCACTATTAAAAACCCACTCTTTCTCCATCTTGTTCCTAAGGATACTACAAGGAACCTTGCTAGGTGCCTTGATAAATTACAGATATATAATTTCAACAGCTTTCCTCCAATTTTCCAGTCCAATATTTAATACATCAATGGATTTGTGGTCTCATTTTTGCAGATTCTCTCTCTAATAGTATAGGTTACAACCCATCCATACTTTTTAAAAATCATGTCTTCCTATGTATTTTCTGCTGAAGGCTCTTTTTTAGAGCTCTTGATATTGTAAGATAACCCAATGAGAACCCTTGCAAGTTTTTTTGTTTTCTTTTGCAGACCTGGACTGAGTGGAGGAGCTTAGTGGTATTTCTCTTTGATTTCACTTTTTCATCTTCAGTGGGATATATATATATATATATATATATATATAATATATATATATATATATATATATATATATATATATATATATATATATATATATATATATATACACACACCTTACTCTTCCCCCCCCCTTCCCATCCCCCCTCAAGATCATATAGAGTTGGAAAAGTAGTTATTGAGTTAGTGGTATTGACTTTTTTTGGTGGGGGGTACCTTTTTGCTAATAAAATCATTTTCCATTTTGGTATCTTCTTTCCAATATTTTGAGAACTCATTCCTCAACATTTCCCAAATTTTGTTTTCTTTGGCATATACTGGGTATATTTAGTGTACCTTTTCTTCCCATGTTTATTTTCTTTATGTCATTTCTATTTCCTCATTTGAAGATTGTGAGACTAGATTCCAAATATGGTGGTTCTACTGTCTTCGGTGGATATTGGAATTTATTAAAAACATCTCTACAGAGCTTTTCCATTTTTTGCTCTGGTTTTCTTTCTTCAGTTTCATTCTTAAATGCTCAAAGAATTAGTCTATTTGTGTCTCTCCTCAATTCTTTTTAAAGCTTGTTTTTATTTCTACTACTTCTTAGTGCTTTAAAAGCAGATCCTTCTTATTACCTTAAGAGATCTTTCTTGGTAATATTTTATAAATGATTTTCTATTTTATGCCAGCGTTGTTCTTGGTTGTCAGTTCTCTGTTTGGCAAGGAGTTCAAGTGTTTGGTGGTTGAAGTGGCTTCTAGTCTCTTATGTCCTCTTATTGTGTCAATCAGTTTGCATTGGTAAAAATTCCTTAGGAAATGAAGATAATTTATGTCAATGTTATTTTAAATTTGTTTATTAAGCTCTAGAAGCTTGTTTAAATAGGTAAGATTGGAGTTGCCTCAATTGCAACTGCATCTTATTTTTATTTTTTCTTCTTATTTTACATTGATTTTTATCTTTGCTCTAACAAAGTGGATTGTTAATAGATAAGTGATTTGGAAATGACTACCAGAGTGGTAACTAGTCATAACAAAATATATTTCTCTTTCTTTCTTTCTTTCTTTCTTTCTTTCTTTCTTTCTTTCTTTCTTTCTTTCTTTCTTTCTTTCTTTCTTTCTTTCTTTTTTTCTTCCTTCCTTCCTTCCTTCCTTCCTTTCTTTCTTTCTTTCTTTTTTGTTATGTGATTTGAAGCCCATCCTGACCAGCTCTCTTCTCAGATAAAAATTCATGATTTAGAAGTGTGAAGCATTCTTATAGTTAATAAATCTTTGACCTCTCATTTCTTATTCTTTAACCATGTTTTCCAACACACTTTTAAAAAAACTGTACTCCCTATCATTCCATTATAGTCACCAAGTATGAAAATATATTTTGATTGAATTTGGAGGATCTAGAAAATTCATAATAGAATTCATCTGCTTTTTCATCATCTAAAATAGATCCACAAATTCATAAATAAACTACAATTGTTTTTATACTAGTCATTTTTCAAGTGGTTTTTATGAGTGTTACAATTGAGACAATCAAATGTTCCATGTAATGATGTATCTTGTTGCCTTTAGAAAAATAAAATTCATTTATTCAGTTAATTCATTCAATTATTTTATTTGCCTTTCCTAAAAGAATCTTTCATTTAACTAAAACTCCATGTTAATCTTTTCATTTAATTTATAGTGAGACAATCATGAATGATATGATTTAGTTTTTCTAACTTTTGGACAGGAATTTTACATTTAGATTTCTAATAGCTAGTTGATGGTTGTAGAAAGTCTAAAAGTTGTGATTCTTAGCAACCTCTATCCCCTCACTTTAAATTTTCTTTCTTTCTTTCTTTCTTTCTTTCTTTCTTTCTTTCTTTCTTTCTTTCTTTCTTTCTTTCTTTCTTTCTTTCTTTCTTTCTTTCTTCTTCTTTCTTTCTTCTTTCTTCCTTTCTTTCTTTCTTTCTTTCTTTCTTCTTTCTTTCTTTCTTTCCTTCCTTCCTTCCTTCCTTCCTTCCTTCCTTCCTTCTTCCTTCCTTCCTTCCTTCTTTCTTTCTTTCTTTCTTTCTTCTTTCTTTCTCTTCTTTCTTTCTTTCTTTCTTCTTTCTTTCTTTCTTTCTTTCTTTTTTCTTTCTTTCTTTCTTCTTCTTCCTTCCTTCCTTCCTTCCTTCCTTCCTTCCTTCCTCCTTCCTTCCTTCCTTCCTTTCTTCCTTCCCTCTTTCTTTCCTTCCTTCCTGATTCTTACCACCCTCTATCCCCACACTGTTTTTTTCCTTTCCTTTCCTCTCTTCTCCTCCCCTCTCCTCTCCTCTTCTCTCCTCTTTTCTTTTCTTTGTCTCTCCTCCCCTCCCTTCCCCTCCCTTTCCCTTTCCTCCCCTGCTCTCCCTTCTTCTCTCCTCTTCTCTTTCTCCCTTCCTCCCTTCTCAATGGTAATAGGGTAATCTAAATAGATTGACTTTTGGAAATAAGTCTTTTACTGAAACTGCACTTATGAAATTGGTTTTCTTCAAAAACAAAGGACTAATAACAATAACTTCAATGAAGCATTTTCAACATTATAGATACTATCAGAGTTGACATTTTCCTGGCACAGCCTTTGAGAAAAGAGAGTCACCTTCATGACATGTTAAAGCATAAGAATAGGACTTTGTGGAGGACCATTTTAGTAATCCTGTTTTTAAAAGGGAAGAAAATGAATTAATTTGCCTTGATTTGTGTAGTGATTCCTTGATAGCTTCTAGTGATTATTGCTTCTATGAGAACTTTTATAATTTATTCTAGACACTTTCTAGAAATTATTATAAAATATGTGGAATCCACATTCCTTTCTTTAGAATATAAGAACAACATTTATCTGTGTTTAATTTTTAGTATCTTCTAGTATTGTCCATGATTCCTTAAAGATAATGGTTATATGATTTCATCTGTAAGCTCATTCAGTATTCACATAGTGGTTTTTTGTTAGAGCAAAGTTAAAAATTAATGATAAAAAATAAGAAGAAAAGTAAAAACAGACTATGGCTAGTAGTTAAAGTATCCCAATTTTAGCTATCCCAATTTTAGCTACTTGAAGTTTTTCATTGTGGAATCCATCAGTAAAAACTTTTGAGCACATTTTCTGAGTATATTAAAAAATTATATACTTTTACTATTGTGCAAATATAGTATATACAATATAAAACATACACATAAAGTAAAAATATGAGATAAAGATTAGACAATGTCTTAAAATATTTTGTTTATTAACTATAAAATTGATTCCCTTGTCTTTACTAAATATTAATATTAAGTAATATAACTAAATGATAACATTCACACTAATATTGAGTAAGAACAATATGACTGAATATACTTCATGATTTAAAAAAAAACCTATAAATGTATGTGTTTGTTCATAATTATGCAGTTAATTTGATCAATCTAAATTGATCTGTTTAATTCAACAAGTAGGTAAATTTCTTTCTATTTTCAGTAGATGTTCTTGAAAGATATCAACACATAATAACTATATATATATATCCTACTCCCAGTGAACATTTAACAGCTTTTCATTTATAATCATATTTCTTTGGGCATTGATATTCATCAAGTAAAAGTAGATGTCTCTGATTTCAGTTCTATAGAAAGTGTTCAATATGAATCTAGTTCTCTTCCTTTTTGTGGTTTTAGTTAATGGATTACATCATATCTTAATTGCCTATTCACATTTAAATATTTTAGTTGTGTTTTTCTATGAGCATGAGGAACATCAGGGAGGCCCATTTGACTGGATTATAAAAGTGCAGGCCAGGGAGTCATATATAAAAAGGCTGGAAAGATAGGTTGGGACAAGGTACTGAAGGGTTTTCAGTGATAGAGAGGAATTTATATCTGATCTAGAGGAAATGGGGAGCCATTGGTATTTACTGACTAGAACAGTGACATGGTCAGATCTGTCCTTAAGAAATAACACTATGGCAAGTATATGGATATTGGTTTGCAGAGGGAGAGACAAGGTAAATAAACCAATTAAAGACTATTGCCATATATACCAAGGCAAATCTAGGGGGCAGGTGTGGATAGGTCTTCCTGTAGCACTTATGGTAGAATTGTACTTAGGGTTAATGCCTGGCATGAATGGGGAAGTTGAGAGCTGTAGGGAGAATAGGGGAGTTTAGTGAGGGGTAGGTCTCTATATTGGAGATAAGCCTGTTTACTGGGAGAATGGGAGGCATTCCACTTTTCTATACTCTGATTTTATCACAAATCTCTTCTCTCTACTACTATTCCCTTTCTCCTACACTTTGGAAAACTAATTCTCTAGAATATAATTCACTGAGAACATCTAAATCCTTTCTATTTCCTCCCTTCTTTCAAAGGACAATTACATGTAGAGGGCTGAAACTATTGAAAAGATGCACTGAGGTTAGGACTGCTGAGCGCTTGAGGCAAACTACTGATTGAACAATACTCTATGGGCATATGCTTGGAAAATGGTCCTTTCCACTATCCGTACTGGCTCAATGATTGGTGTATAGAGGATTGTAGGAGGGACTAGGGGGTGGAGTAAGATGAGGAGGGGACACTCTCTTGGCCGAAGATAGTAGATGAGGGAGAAGGCAGTTGCAGAGATTCTGCTTCCATCCTGTTCAATCCTGAGTCTAAGACCAAGAATAAAGATGGACTTTTGCTTATCTTGACTCCAGCTGATTCTGAGGTATCCTGGGTGCTTGCACAGTCGTTACAATTACATCTTAGAGACCTTAGTTTTATCCCTTCTAGAGTAGTCCTTGAATAAAATTTTTAAAAAGTTAAGAAAGATTGAATAGTTATGCTCTCTTTATTCATGAATGCAAGGTACCTGTTCCTTTTTTGTTTTGTTTGGTACCAAATATATTACTGAGAAAGATCTTAAAGAAAACATCCATTCCCACATCCACATCCTCCCATAACCTCACCCCTTTTTGTTGTTTTTAGAATCCCTTCCCCTAAAAAACCCTTTATCTCCTTCTGGACCATCACTCACCAAAGACTGTCTAGATGGAGCCTTTTTTTTCTTCTTTGCTGAGATTTTTGGCAATTGAATTTGGCATTTATCAACATAAATTTTAGTGTCTATTAGTTTGTGAATGATATGAAGGTAAAATAAAATAATTTTTTATAGAAGTCAATATAAGGTAGAAGATAAAGCCTTTTTATGGTTTAAATTTGTAAGGAATCTCATTTATTAAAATAGCAGAATGTCCTTCATTGAGTAGACAGTGTTTTTAAAGAGGAAATTGTAGTACAATACATGTATGTGTATATATATATATATATATGTATATATATATATATATACACATACACACACACACACACACACACACACACACATATATATTTATATGTATAGTGGCCTTTTGGTAATTTTTGATATTGTTTGTCATCTGCTCCTGAACACTCCTCTCTGGGGTTTTATGAAACTACTCCCTTGTGGTTCTCTTCCACACCATCCAATTTCTCTTTCATCATCTTCTTACTGGTTCTCTATCCATGTCATTCTCATTAGCTGTGAGAGACCCCACTGACATGTCTCTTTTTACTCCGTATTGTCTCACTTGGTGATCTCATTAGCTCCCCTGAGTTCAATTATCATCTCTATGCAGATGATTCCCAGATTTATATACCCTGTTCTAGTCACTCCCTGAGCCACCAAAACAAATTACCAGTTGCTTCTTAGACATCTATAATTGGGGTACCCATTAGCAGTTCAGACTCAACATGTCCAAAAAAGAACTCATGACCTTCCCTATCTCTCTTCTAAACTTTCCTACTGTTGCAAAGAATGTCAGACAATGTTACTTAGACTGGTAATCTGGACATTTTCCTCAAGCCCTCACTCTCACCCCAAATATTCAATCTGCTGTCAAATCTTGTCACTTGCTGTTGTTCAATTATTTTTCAATCATTTCCATTTCTTCAAGGATGTTTGGGATTTTCTTGGCAGAGATACTGGAATGATTTACCATTTCCTTCTCTGAATTTTTTAATAGATGAGGATACTGAGGCAAACAAGATTAAGTGACTTAGTCAGTCTGACCATACAGATACGTACATATTAAATGTGTTGAGGCCAGATTTAAACTCAGAAAGATGAATCTTTCTGACTGCAAGTTGGCACTCTATTTTTTTACCCCTCTGTAGTATCAATCAATAAATCAATAAGCATTTATTAAGAGCCTACCATGTGGCAAGCACTGTGCTAAGTGCAATACTCCTATATATTTGCATAACTACAATCCTGGTCAGGACTTCATCTCTTCTTGCAAGGACTTTTGTAATAGCATTTTAATTAGAGTCTCTGCTGCAAGTCTCTTACCACTTCAACAGATCCTTCACACCATTGTCAAGGTGAGTTTTCTAAAGCAAATCTTACTATGTCAGCTCCAAGTGGCTCCCTATTACTTCCAGAATCAAATATATCTTCCTTTTTTTTTTTTTTTTTTGACATTTAAAGCTGTTTATGACCTTGACTCCTTTTTTTCCAGATACTACATTTTTCTTGCTTCTTATCTATGGTCCAACCATACTGGCTATTTGAAGTTTTTTGGACATGATTCTTCATCTCTCATTTCTCTGCCTTTGTACTGTTTATCTCCCATACTGAAATGCTTGATCTCTTTATATCCAACTTACAGTTTCCCTAGTTTCCTATTATGCTCAGATCAAATCCCACCTTGTACAGGAAACTTTTCCTAGGTTCTAGGGCCTTCCCTTCTTACATTTCCTTTCCTTCTACCATGAACATATCCTGCATGTGTCTAATTATTGATGAGTGTCTCCCATTAGAAGATAGGCTTTTAAAGGGCAAGGTATGTTTTTCCCTTGCTTTGGGATGTTTTTGCCTTCCTTTGCATCCTCATCATTTACATCAGCACATAGTAAGCTCTTAATACATGCTTGTTGACTGGCTAACTAAAGGTGTGACTATCAAGTTACATAATTTTTCCAGATCTCCATTTCTTTACCTCTAGGATGAAATGTTTGAATTAAATAATCATGAAGGTCTCTTAAAATCTTTGATTCTGATCTGTAATGAGACAGATTTTTAGGAAATATGTCAGATCTTATGTATACAAATGACTCTTGTCCTTTGCAAAGAGGGGTATACTAGACTCATGAGATTCAATTGTTAAAATTTCAGTGTAAACATTTATATCTCAGAAATCAGCAAATGCTACAAATAAAGGCTTTTAATTTTTTTGTTGATTATTTAGACTTAAGAAAGTGATAGATAAAATGTTAATAATACAGATTAACTTTAAAATGGACATTTTTTTTAGAGATTGAATTGTTAGACACTGTCCACTATAGCTCTGCCTGTAAAGCTTGGGAAGTAAAGTCCTTTTTATGTTAATGATGCTTTACTGTATCAATACCTCTTTGGAATCTTAGGAACTTGTAGCACATTTTCTGAATATCTCTAATGATGGCATATTTTTGGCCTTTGAAAGGTAGCTTTGATTGTTGGTGACAAAAGTCATTACTAGCCAAATCTAATGAAAAGGTAACTAATTGAGGTAACTAATACTATCTTTTTTTTTTTTTGGTAACAAAACAAAATTGTTTCACTGCCTAATGTAAACCAATGTATGGTCATGTTGTAGAAACCAAGAATAGAGCTTTAATTCTTGACTTTTATGTCACATACAATTTCTCAACATACAAGAATTCCTTCATCTCAAGCTCTATTTGACTCTTTATCCTTGTGATATAAATTTGCATGGTAGTGTCTTAGATGTCAAAGAAAGAAATGAACATCGTTTTCACTTGTCATTTTGACAGCACACTTTTCTGGGCCTGAATGAAGTCAGAGTTTTTCATTTGCAGACTTTGCTGTTTTGATTTTAGGTCATACTGAAAATGTACTGGGTTTCATTGCCTCTTATGATTATCCTCAAAACAATGTGTTATATATTAGTCTACTTGCCATCTGGGGAAGGGGATTGGGGAAGAGGGGAAAAAATTGGAACAAAAGATTTTGCAATTGTCAATGTTGAAAAATTACCCATGCATATATCTTGTAAATAAAAAGCTATTTTAAAAAAAGAATAAAATGAAAAACAAACAAACAAACAAATCAACAACAATAACAACAATGTGTTATTTGCCCTACAGAGGTCAGAACAAAGATCTGGGCTTTACTGTTCCTACATATCACTCAAAACACATAGTTCTGTCTCCCACGAAACTTTCTTTTTGTTTATGTTAAATTTTCTTTTGGGAATCTTTTTCTTCATCTCAACTCATCACTCATAATTCTCACAGTTAATCTTTTCTTTGGTTGAATGAAATCTCTAATCTTTTCCTTTGAATGTTTTTATTAGTCCTCTAGGTGCTTGGATGATAGCTTCATATGTCACTATAAACAGTTTCCCTACCTTAGCATCAGTGGATCTTTAAACCTTTGGTGAAACTCTTACCCTCAATGTTATGTCTTCCTTATGGGCTGCTTCTTAACATGTCATGAATCGCTTGTAGAAAAATTCTCCTGATTCATTTTGACCTTGACATGAAATAACATATACTTTTATTTATTCAGATTAAAATTCAGCAAACACTTAGTCAAGACCTACTGTATGCAAGGCACTCTTCTAAAACAGTTCCTAGCTAATGGAGTGAGACAAGTGGTTTTCCTGGAAAATAATGTTGCAACAAGACTTGGCTCATGTCTCCACTAGGATTGTTTCTCCTCTGTTTCCACAAGCTATATAAGGAAACCAATCTTATCATCTCATGGTCATAACTTAGAGTATTACAGATTCATCTTTCCTCTAAGGTACTTGTATTAAGTGATAACTTAAATCATGGGAGATTTTGGTTCATAATACACAAATCAATCACTCTATCTTCCTATCTATCAATGTATACACATAGAATTTATAAAAAGCATATGAAGTCTGAATATTGATAAGATATTTACAAACATAAAAATGTGACAGTTTGTTCTCTTTCGTTACAAGGCCAGTTACAGTTTAGTGTAAGCAATATGTCATAACTACATAAATCACACCATGTTTAAGAAAAAGCATAAATCAAAAATAGCAAAAATCCTTCTGAAACTTGAACAATTGGAGTGAATTTGTTGGCACACAGAAAAGGTCAAAGGGACAAAGAAGTTGAAAATATGAATTTCAAACCAAACAACCAGCACATTCAGTTATTTTTAGATTATGAGATAAATCTGAAGTAGGATTTATCTGGATACTTATTTTCTTTGAATATAGTAAAGTGGTGGCAGACGCTTGACACATTTATCAAGTTGATTCTGGTAATAGGGAAGGTAGAAAACAGATTTGTGGAGAATTAAATTGAAACAGTAGATTAAGAATAGTGGTGGAAGGGAAAAGACAGAGAAGCTTAGCATTTTTAGGGTCTATAATATAAATATCAAGGTCTCATATTTTAAGAAAAATGAAAAAAATCACATATTTGATAGTTATTCAAACATGTCCAACTCTTTGTGATCTCATTTGAAGTTATCTTGGCAAAGATACTGGAGTGGTTTGCCATTTCTTTCTCCAGCTCATTGTACAGATGAGGAAACTGAAGCAAACAGATTTAAGTGACTTGCTCAGAGTAATACAACTACTAAGTGTTTGAGGCTGGATTTGAACTCAGGTCTTCCTGACCCTGGATCTTATGTACTATCTAGCTGCCCATGTATAATAGTCATTTTAGTTCTAATAATTAGTCTTAAAATAAGAACACATCAGAGTAGACACCAAAGAGGTATTTAAGAAACTAGACATTTGGCAAAGGATGGAGAATTCCTTCTAGTGAGACAGGTACTACAGGTAAAACTAGATCCCAATTAGCAGAAAGAATATCTTTGAATTCACACTATTTGCAGTTATAATGATATAAAATGTATAATTGGTTCTAGCCCAATCAGAATATTCAGTGTAAATTTAAATAAGACAACCACTTCAGGGAGATTTCATCATTTGTATTAATTGAATCAAAGCTCTAAAACTGGAAGGAAACTCACAGATCATCTAATTTACTTTATAGATTAGAAAATTTGTCCAAGTTCACTCATTTAGTAAGACTCATAGGCTTATAACTATCTTATAAGTTCAGTGCCTGTGTTCTTTACCCTGTACTATCCTACTTCTGTTTTACACATAGGGAAATTGAGGCCAGAGCCTTGCTGTTGGTCACATAACTAGTCCAAGTTGGAACTTAACCTATGTCTTTTCTGGCTCCAAGTTGAGAGTTCTTTCCAGCACACCCATATAGAATCTCAGCATTTTTCTTTTCCAATTAAATAAAGTAGATAATGCAACTATTAATACCCTATTTTATACTTGGGACATTAAGCTCTAAGAATCAATTGACTTAGTTAAAGGTAAAAGACATTTTAAAGAATGAAAGAAGTGAGAGGAGTTGGAGTGGTGATTTCAATGCATTGTTGAGGACAAAAAAACATCAGCATTTCATCTTAAGTTCTGGAATGGATGTTGACTTGAATGTTGTACATCAGTGGTCAGAACAGATTTTAGGCTGTCTAGACAGAAGGTTCTCTCCTAAAGCTGCATTTCATCCTTTTTTTTCTTTTTTTGGTGTTATGCACAATTATATTCTTATTAGCAAGTTTATTACATAACTGCACAATTTTTCTTTAATTTTTTTTTAAATTTTGATCTTAAGAAATAAAACAAGCATTTCCATAACATAATAGAATAGAAAAAAATGATTGTACATGAAACTGCAAAAACTATACAACTTGATATTCCCTTTAAACTTATAATACAGTTATCATGTAATATTTCCCCCCTCATTTTTTCTTTCCTACCTGCACCCTGTCCTAGAGATAGCTACCATTTGACACAAATGTGTGTGTGCGTGTGTGTGTGTGTGTGTGTAGTATACACATCTTCCTTCTTATGCACTTTGTAGTTAATTTGAGCATTTATTAGCGTTAAAATGACATAGTCACTCAAAATTGTTTTTAAAACACTATTGTTACTGTATATAATGTTCTCTTGGTTCCAATCATTTCATTCTTCATTATTTCATGGAAATCCTCCACTGACCACCCTCTTTGCCCTTTTTATTCTGTTATAATGTTCCATCTTGGAAGGTGAAATCCTTTGATGCTCCCTCTGATCTTTTCTAAGAAACAGTTCACCAAAACAAATGGGAAGATTGGCTTTTGAAGAAATGCCAAGTAAGCAGCATCTTCTAAATATCATATGCATATTGTTCATTTAATAAAAATATAGACTCTGGTGGATAATAAACATCATTGTTCTGACCCCTGCTGTTTATCGGATGCTTTTTTAAAGGCAAATTTTATACAGATTGTTTGACAATCACAAAAATAGCAACAGGAGATATTCTTTTTCAGTCAGATATTGGATCTTTATCATAATAATGTGAGAAAACTAGATAGTATAGAGGATAAAATGCACTATCTGGAATTCAGAAGATCTGAATTCAAATCTGGCCTCAGAAATTTACAGAAATGGAGTTATATGGTTCTTACCTCTACCTTTCTCAGTTTCCTCATGTGTAAAATGGTGATAATTATAGTATATTCTTCCCAGGATTGTTCTCAGGATAAAATAAGGTAATACTTAAAAGGTGCTTTGCAAACTTTAAAGAGCTATTGTATTTCATCCTTCATTTTCAAAGAGGACCAATGACATCACAAGGTGATAAATTGGATTTAAGTCAGGCAGAATTGCATAAAGTTGTTAGCCTCACTCTCAAATGCTTATAAAAATAATGATAGTCATTATATTACCTCGTAAATGCTGCACATTGTAGTTTTTGAAACACTTTCCCTTAAAAGAATCTTTTGAGGTATGTGAAATAAATATTGTACCCATTTTACAGATAAATTTATTAATGCTCTGAGAAATTAAATGATTTGTCTTCCATCACTCAGGTAGTAAGTATCTGAGCAAGTAATGAAATCAAAGTATTTTGATACTAGTGCTCTTTCAATTTGCCATTAATATAAGGAGCAAGATATATTGCCAAAGAGTATAGACTGGCAAGTGAGTAATGTAAATTTAAGCTTTTTTCACATTTCCCTTTTAATATAAGTGGCTTGAGGTCTTCAGCATTCCTTCCAGCAAGTGGCAAGCATTTTCAATTCTCTTGGCCCATAAAGAATTTTTGCTTTTAATTATTCCATTCCATCTGGTAGTGCAACTGAGGTCAGTTTTGAGTGCTTCTGCTTGACTACATGCAAAGTAAATAGGAAAGATCTGTCTCACTGTCATTTTGCTCTTTTACGGCCACATGTAACAAGGCTCAATAAGACAAAAGAAGTTCTGTTGTTGGTCTGGGAACATGGCTTAGTGGCAAACAAATGACTTAAACTCTAGAATACTAGCTTTTGTTCCATTCCCTTCTCTATAATTGGATCACTACAAGAAATTCTTCTGGGCTGAAACTAAATTTTTTTTGGTTTCACATCTGTGGGGTGAGGTTCTTAAGAGCTTTTTTCTGTCAATTGGCAGACACATTTTAAGTGTCTACTATTGGCAGGACTTTTAGGTGTGGGGATGCAAAGAAAAAAAATAAACAATCCCTGTCCTCAAGGAGTTTGTATTCTATTGGAAAAGACAACAAACATGTAGAGAAAAATCTACCTAGAGGAAATAATTCATGAGTTGAGACTAAAGGTGGACAATAGAATGTGATTATAGGTTTTTCCGGTTGGATTTGGAAAGTGATCTACATTAATAAATGCTTAGAGAACTAATAAGAACAAGCAAACATCCAAAGCTGGACAAGTAAGCAGAAATTAATTCCTAGCCCTTCTTTATAACTTAAAAGTTTACAGCAATTATGACATTATTGATCAATTCATTTCCTTTGTAACTTTAGTGTCAGATGGGAATCATAATATACTCAATAAAGTTAAATTTCCTGAGTTACTTAGCACAGGTTTCATTAAGTTATGGGTTTATTTATTAAATCTAATCTTTTATAAAAATGAGTTTTTAATTAATGTCTTTTGTGTCACCATAATTTCCCTTAACACTGAAATAGTCATTTCATATAAAAAATAGTGTTTTTAAAAGACAAAAAGAAAAAGAAGAAAAAATCAGCTTATGTGATGCATACATTGAAAAAATCTGAAAAGATGTGCAATGTATATAATACTTGTAGATTCCCTACCTCGGAAAAGGGGTTAATTGGAATGTCTTCTTATATATCTTTTTTTTTTTTTTTTGAAGCATACTTATTCATGTAACTTTCAACATTCACTTTTTATTTTGATAATTTATATTATTGTAATCACTGTGAATATCATTTCTTTGGCTTTGATGACTTCCCTCTGCATTAGTTCCATGATTCTCTGTATTTATCATCTACAAAATTTCTTACAGTGAAATTACAGTGGGGGTGAGGAAGGAGTGGAGAAGTTGTTACCAATTTGAGAAGGCTTGGGGATACTTAGCTCTCAGAAACTTTTTGTGATAATTGACTGAGTAGACCTTGCTAACCCTTGTTTCATAGCCATTCTAGACACATTCTCTGTTGAAATATGAAAGGTTCAGTTCTCAGCCCAGGTGTGCTGAGTTAATTTCTTTTTTTTAGCCATTCACATCCATCACAGCTACACTTGTCTAAAAATCTGGGCCTCTGATTCAAACCATTCTCTAAAGATTTTCTTTCATTCATTAATCTGGATCAGCCAATTCTTTACTCTGACATTTAAGCAGATACATAATTAATTCAATTTAATAAACATTTGTTAAAAAGCCTACTATGTGCAGAAAGAATTGACTTTTCAGGGTGTTAAGGAATTCACACTTTAAACCAGTAACCCAGGAAACTTGTCAGATAATTACACACTAGGTTTCATACAATTTTAGCTACGAATCATGTTCTTCACAACTATTAGAAACAGATTGCATGAAGTGGAAAGAAAACCAGAAACTGAGGATTTAGGTGGTGAAAAGCACTTTGAGTGCATGAGTGGAGGGAAGAGAAAAACAAAGAAAGCAGAGACTAACTTAAGCATTTATCTTGGATAGTTTAGACCAGGGTTTTTCTAACTTCTCCCTTCATTATTGTCCACCACATGCTATATATCCTGCTTCCAAATAAAGGCAGAAGAAAAAGAGGTATAGTAGAATTTCTAGGCTATTTTAATTTACAAATCATCAAAGTTGGAAACCAGGATCCCTTTTGTAAACAAATGATTTGCAGTCAAGCTCTAACTTCTCAAGTCACAAATCTCTTAGCCAGGGCTGCTACTTATGGCCTAAAACTAGGTTCAGATATTGTGCTGGGAGCTGGGACTAGCCATATTTGGTGTCATAGGGGCTGGGGTATGTTAGATTTTTTTTTTTGAGCTTCTCTTCTCATCAGTCCAAACAATCATCAGCCAGACCCCTAAAAACACACTGGTTCCTAGGCAAATATCCATGATTAATCTGACTCATGTCTTTATTTACCATTATTCCTGATTGGATTTTGGAAAGGCAAAAATAAGGTGGGAATCTATTAAAAGAAAAGACAGGAGTTAACAAGGAAACCGGAGAAGAATACAAGGCAAAAATGGAGGATCAAGAAATGGAGAGAGAAGGAAGTAATAATAGGAAGGAGTAGTATGACATAAAAGATATTTTGGGGAGTACTTTTTTGTCATTTGTGTAACTGGAAAGTCTGCTTGAATCCTTTTTGTAGTTTTAGCAAAGATGTCCTTCATCTGCATGTAAACTATTTTCATTGAACATTTTATAGAAATTAAAAAGTAGGTTTGTAGTTACTCCATTTCCTTTTTTCCTGCAGTAATAATGTCTGAGTTATTTGGGTCTTTGGTATCTTTCACTCTTAGCTATATTGAGAATAGAATCTTCAGCACCCACCAAAGTGCCTTTAGGAAATGCTTAATAATATTGAATTTCACCTTGCTTTTGGGCATTAAATAATCTTTTTTAAAATTTACTATTTATCTTCCTACATACAGTTTGCTTAAGCTAATGATACAATGACATTTCTTAAATTTTTCATAATACTACTCTCTCTTGCTTTACCTGATTGTTCCTTCTTGGTCTTCTTTGCTGGTTCATCATCTTTTTCATGACCTTTCAATGGGTGTTTCCCAAGCTTGTTTGGAGCTCGCCCCTCTTCTCCCTCTGTTCTCTCCCATTGTAATATCATCAGATCCCATGGGATAACCAATATTATCTCAATGTTGAAAATTACCAGATGTATATATCTAGCCCTAATCTTTACCCATGGCATCATATCACCAGTTGTCCATTAGAAAATTTCAAACTGGAGTCTCAGAGACACCTTAACCTCCAAGTAGCTAATATTGAACTTCTTTTCATTCGTTTATACCCTCTCCTCTTTTAAACATTCCTCTTTCTTTCAAAGTCACCATCAATCTTCTCGAATCTCAGGTTCATAATCTTGTTATTGTTTTGGACTCCTCATTTTCTCACCCACATATCCAATT
This sequence comes from Antechinus flavipes, assembly GCF_016432865.1. Taxonomy (NCBI): domain Eukaryota; kingdom Metazoa; phylum Chordata; class Mammalia; order Dasyuromorphia; family Dasyuridae; genus Antechinus; species Antechinus flavipes. The sequence goes on along the minus strand of NC_067398.1, from coordinate 149,945,235 downwards.
ATTTACCAAATCTTACAATTTCTACCTTTAGAACATCTCTTACACTCAACCCTTTTGCCCTGCTTATATACAGCTTCCATTTTATTTCATCACCTTACCTCATTATCTCTCATCTAGATTGTTGTAATAGCTCCCTAAATTGGTTTCCTTGCCCCAAGTATTTCCATACCCTCCTCATTGTTATAAAATAATTTTCCTTAATGCAGATCTAACCATGTGACTTGCCTGCTTACCCAAATTCCAATGGCTTCTTATTGCTTGTAGGATAAAATAAAAATTTTCTGTCTAGCTTTTAAAGTTATATATAAGCTGGCTGCAACCTATCTTTCCAGTCCCATTGGACATTGTTTCTCCTCTCACAACTCTGTAATCCAGCCAAACTGGCCTTCTCTGCATTTATTACTCATGAAACTCCATATCCCATGTTTGTTGCTTTGTGCTGGTCATTCCCTTAGCCAGAAATGAAATCCCTCCTTACTTCTGCCTTGGAATCCTTTTCTTCCTTTAAGAAACAATGCAGGCATCATGAAGCCTTTTCCTGATGCATCCGGATGCTAGTGCCCTCCTTTCCAAACTATCTTGTATTTAACTTTTTATTTATTAATTTTATTTCTGTTCTGCATATTTTATATGTAACCATTGAAATGTAAGGTACTTGTACGTAGAGATTTGCATTCTTTGAAGGAAGTGCTTCATTCTTTGTATTTATATTCCCAGTGTGATGAGAGTACCTGGCACATAGATATTTAATAATTTTTTTGATTGATTGGTTGATTAATTGGATTAAATAGAAAGTCTTTAGGTGAGATCATCTTTCCAAACATGCAAGCATACTACTTTTGATGAAATGGTTAGATCTTTCAAAATCCAATTGCAAAAAACAAAGTTTAGCTTCAAGCTGATTTTTTTCATGTAATAAAAATCTTCACAAATGCAAATAATCTTTAAGACATAGGAGAATTGCAGAATTTTGCTTTAATTCAAATGTATGAAAACATTTTGAGTCAAATCACTAAACATTTATTAAGTGCCTACTATGTGTCAGGCACTGTGCTAAGTGCTGGTGATACAAAAAAGGGCAAAAACCAGTCCCAGGTCTCAAGAAGCTCAAAAATCTATTTAGGGGAAGACAACAGGTAAAAAGAAGCTGAAAAGGAGGGGTGGGGCAGGGTGAAGTCCTATAGTCTGGTGGGAAATGATGAGGTGACAACTGGCCTAGGCATCCTTCTTAAGTGGAGGATTTAGGAGCGGTTCACCAATGTCCACACTCCACCCTTTCCAATCGGAGGGAGGGAGAGGCCCTAGGGGCTGGGATGCTGAGGAGGTGTGAGTTTCAAAGTTGAGGTCATCTTGTGGGTTGATGAGTTTTTGGAGATCATGAAAGTCCAGGAGAGCAGCAGGGTGGGAAACTTCTAACCTTTTTTGCTTTTATATACCTCCTTTTTTTATGGTTTCTTTTCTTCATTATGAAATTTGTTTTTGCTTCTCCCCATTTTTTTACTACCATTTTGTCTGATTTCATCCATCTCTTCACTTTCACTATTCTCTTTACTCTTCATCTCAGTTTCCTTACTGCTAGCTTTCTCCTAGACTAATTCTTTCCCATTTGCTTATTAGAGAAATATAGATTTCAGATTTTTAAAAAGTAGTATATGTGCATTCATTGTCTTTTTAATTAGAATGCAATTTCCTTATAAGTGAATTTTTTTTCTTTCATATTTGTAGCTCTATTGCCTACCACAATGTCTGGCACATAGTGGATTGGGTCAAATTAATGAACATATTTAAAGCTTGCTTTTTACCAGGTGCTGTAATCTTTGGAGACATAAAAAAGGTAAAAAAAACCAGATAAACAGGTGATAAATTAGTCCATATAATATTATGTCAGAGGTTCTCAAATTAAGGTCCAACTCGATGAGGATCACAGGAAAAAAAATAAAAGTATCATAGAAGTTGGCACTACAGAGTTCTCAATAGTACTAGTTGATGACAGTAGTATCTGAAGGCAAGGCAACCTAAAGTTGAGTGTCAATAGTATGTCAGCTTTCTTTACCTTTTTAAACTGTTCTCTAATAATCTTTACATCCTAATTTTCAAACATAATTGTTAGCTCTTATGCTTTATCTCACCATGTGGTCCTTATTGTTTGTTGACCATAACAAAACATTTGATTCTGTGAAACAAAATATACCCTTAAAGCCTCTTCTTTAATAACATGTTTCTCAAAGATAAGCAATCCTATAAAAAAAAATTACCTGATAGATGTAATAATAGATAACTATTAAAAATTCTCTAATTATTAAAATGTCAAAATAGAGATATATGACCCCCTAAAATGCTGTCATGAATGTCATTGAACTAAAAGTCCCAATATATGAGGGATTTCCTAGAGGTGGTAAGGTCCTCCAGATGCTTCTGCTTGTCAGTGATATTCTACTGATTAAATCAAACCCTGGAGCATTGCATAATCTCTTAAGTGAGGTACATAATTACTCAAAAGAGTTTGGCATAAACATCCACAAAGAAAACAATAAGTGGATGAATAATGTCTTGGCATCTTTCCTGTCCTAGTTAAAATCCCATCCTTTGCAGGAAGCCTTTCCTGGTTCCCCTCAGTGCTAGCACAAGCTCAATCCAAGGGAAAAATGGAAATGATCTCAGAGTGAGTAGTTAATAAATACTTGCTGATTGATTGATTTGGGAAGTTATGTAGCACTTTAGACAACCTCAGGCTTATCCTTGAAATTAAAAACAAGATAAAAAAATATCCGTTTAGACACCAATATTCTTCTAGTTATGTGATACAGCTGCAAATCATGGAATACTACAGTCACCAAAGATTCAAAAATGCAGTTCATTCAAAGGACTGTTGAAACACTTAGTAGGTATAAATAATCGTCAGGATTTCACTAATGATTAATTAATTATACCCCCAAACAGCATAAACAACTTGTTGCCTGTGTGCTGCATTAGTTCTTATATAATGTCAAGATACCTACATTGAGTGGGACTTCTTGCAGAGAATTTATAAGAGAATATGTGCAAGAATGGCAGATGATAAGACATGGATGAAATTTGTACCTTTGGAAGATGTACTCATACTGATGTGAGCAAAGATTCAACAAAGTATTGATTTACTCATAGAGATAGGTATAAGAACTGGACCTGCGATTTCAATGGAAGAATATATGAAGGGAGCAAGTAAGGAAGGAAACTAGCATTTATGACTACATAAATATCCTCCTATGTTCCACACACTGTGCTAAATACTTTATAAATATTGTCATATTTGATTTTCACAACAATCCTGAGGGAATAGATGCTATTATCCCTATTTTATTGTTGAGAAAACTTAAGCAGATAGAGCTTAAGTTACTTGTCCAGGGTCATACAGTTATTAAGTGTCACAGACTACATTTAAACTTATCTTCTTGATACCAAGGCCAGCATTCTGTCCATTGTATGCTTAATCCACAAAAATGCTTAATCAGCAATAGTTGATTTCATTGTCACAAAATGACAATGAAATCCAATTAGATATGTATCCCATAGAATTTATCCCTTAGCACCTGTTATGTATCTATCTATATATAGATACATATATGTGCATGTGTATATATGTCATGTATAATTATATATAAAGATTGAATTTATCAAGTATAAGCAAAGTTGTTTAAGCTTTCTTTATCAATTTTAATAATTTGTTTACACTTCATATGGCATCCATCAGTGCATCTCACCATTAAGACCTACCTTTTCTAACTGTTTTCACATGTTACAGCAACTCTTTATTATCTCATAGTTTGGATCAGAGGTTCTTATTTAAGCTAACAAATTGTAATCTTTATCAGTAGAAATCTAAACATTTACTCAATTGAGGAATTTGTTTATTTTTCTTCACTGCTGTTCATTTGTTCATCCAACAAACATTTACTCAATGCTTACCATGTGGTAGGTTTTCTGTTACTTGCTGCTCATCATTAGTTATAACAGTCCTATTTTGATAGGCAAGAGGATGCTAAATGGATGCTGTGCACGAATGTAGATTAGGACAGAATAAAAAATATTTCTGGAATGTAATTAAAATGAGGAATGCTGGGTTGTCACTGAAATTATTAAAGGATGACTTGTCCTTAGAACAGAGTACTCTGAAGTTTTTTAAACTGATCTAAAAGGTGACGAATTCTTTACTATAAGGGTAAGGTATGCATCTATTCAAATAAAATAGTTCTGGGGACTGAGTGGGACATATACACACACATATATATGTGTGTGTGTGTGTGTGTGTGTGTGTATGTATGGGAGGGGAAGAAGACAAATATGGAATGTTGATAGGTGCTGTCCCACGGTTGGCTGATAGAAATTATATCTATGATATAAAGACTATATCATAATACAGACATGGCAACTGGGATAGATTTCTACCTATCCATGTTTGTGATTGTTCCTGATATTAAAATCCCAGGTCATACCAATGGTAAGGAAGGAGAAAGAGAGGCATGAGATCAAAGAGTGGAGAACACATAAAGAGGGAAAAAATCTTTACATTCTCTCATCTCCAACTTAGGGAATTTTCTTTGGCTGTCTCTCATGCTGAATGCTCTCTTTCCTCATCTCTTCCTCCTAACTTCCTTCAAGTCCCAGTTAAAATACCACCTCCTATGGGAACCCTTTCCCAATCCCCCTTACTTTTATTGCCTTTCTTCCATTGATTATCTCCATTTAATCTTGACTATGTCTTGTCTGTACATAGCTGTTTATATATTGTCCCCATTGGAACGCTGTAAGAACAGTGACTGTCTTTTGCCATTTGTTATATCCCCAGTGCTCAGCAAGGTGCTTGGATCACATTAAAAGCTTAAGGAAGACTTACTGACTGATAGACCAATTGAAAGCAATCAGAGTTTAAATCTGATACTATAAAAATGATCTATAGAAGTTAACTGTATATCTTGCCTGTATTTAGTCAACAGCACATAAAAAAAGTCATATGGAATTTCAGTAGCAATATAAGTGAAGCATTTAAGGGCAGATTATTTTATAAAGTAGTTAGTCTTTAGAAATGATAGAATCATTTATGCTTCCAATATTTGATTTTGCTGACCAAAGATACTCAGTAGTCTTTACTTTAACATAATGGAAAGTATGCATTTTAACTTCGATTTTCTTTGATTTGTAAAATATTATTTTTTTTTAAAAGAAAACTTTTTGGTTACTACATGGAAAAACAGAAGATAATATAACCCACCCTCACCCATCCTCCTTTTTGTTAATTCTTGCTATTTAGAAATCATAAATGCACTTAGGCTGAGACTTAGAATACTGAAGGTTTTATTTCAAATCTCTCAGGAGAAACAGTCATTCTAACATTGGTACATTCCTAATTGTGGCATTAGAAGTGTAATACAATTAAAAATAGCTAAGGTAATCTTACAAACCATCTAATTGCCTTGAATGTTTGTTTTACTTCAGATAGTTGCTTTATTGAGAAGTTAGAAGACCCACTGTAGAATTTCGAATTCAAACAATTTGCCCATCCCAGGCCTTAGTTTCTTAAATCTATGAAATGAGACGGTTCCATTCTACTTCTAAATTCTATGATCTTCTGTAAATTCATTTCAAGTCCTTAATGGCTTCTTAAATGCCTTAGCTTCTGTTATTTTTATCATAATGTCTGAAAAGAGAATCTGTTTGAAGTTGAGCATGGATAAAACTGTCTAACAAGAAACTTTGTTTCTTGAGTGATTTGTTTAGTTGTTTGAAAAACTTCTAACAGTTATTTTCATTTTTTGACCTATGTAAAATCACAAGGGGGAAAACACAACCACCTGACACTAGTTCTATTTCCATTGTTCAGTGTTTTTGGCATCATGCTCTGGACCGGCTCTTTTTAACAAGAGCCGGAGTCGGAGAGAGTGGAAAGGAGTGCAGGATTATGCTAATAATTCCAAAATCTAAACTGCAGCCTGTGGCTCTAACAAGAAGACATTCCAGCAGGTTCAGAAGAGGGTGGAAAAAAAAAGCCACTCCTTTGCTTGGTTCAGAAGCAGTAGCAATCTGCAGACAGACTGCTCTAGCTTCCTAACAGTATGGCAGGCTGTTTTATGGAGACGGTGATTACAAAGGTCCACTTTAACCTTTCTTTCTTACTGGCAGGTGTCCCGCTGGCTCGCAGCCAGAGGCTGTGAGTGCAGTGTATGTAGCCTGCGGTTTACTCCAGAGTGCTGAAAATGCCGACACTCCAGCTGGCTGCTCATAATTACTGATTGCGGTCTGACAACTGGAGCTACAAGACAGATGTGATAAATGTATGAAAATATTTTACAAATTTGATCACATTACAAATTTTATCTCTCTCTTTATCTCCTCTACAGATATGATATCTGCACTTATAAAAACAAGCCCTGTGGAACATTGGGTAAGTTTCAAAAAGGGGGAAGCACACGAACTGTATTTGTTGGCCGATGAACTTGACTCCGGGTTGTTCAACTGGCCACTTTCCTTCCCTTCAGATCTTAATAAGTTCATCTGTAGCTGACCCATAAGAACACTTAAAGTTGACCCTCAAGGATACATAGTTTGTTAAAAGCCACCAAAAAGATGTGAACGCTATTTGGGTGTTTTCAGGCAGCAAGAAAACTGATAAGGACCTGCTAAGTGATTCAAATTTAGCAAACAATCATTATAGGACAAAACTTACTGCTTATTTCCATATAATTCATCCCTATGTTATATTGGGAAAAGATGAGAATCAATGAAACCAATCAGCAGCCTTAATCCCAAACTGTAAAACCCTTGTATGAACTATGAGCTGCATTAGAGAGATGAAGGTATGACCTCAAGAGTGACAGTATCTTTAGAAACATCCTTCAGAGAGAAAAGGTCACGAAACTTTAAAGGATTATTAGAACTTCTCAATGCCTTGATAATGGGAAGCATGTGTATTCGTCATTACAGGGTAAGGGAGAGATGAGTAGGGCTGCCCTTCTTAACATTTTGTAAAACCTGCAGTTTCTTGGGTTTTAAAAGTCAATTTTTATGATGAAGCATATTATCGCATGTTGAGTAGTTTTCAAATGCAAGAGGAAGAAAGTCATTAAAAGATTTTATTAATGATGATTATTCCACTAGATGCAGGCTACAGGTTACTTGGACATTTTAAGGAACTAATTATTCAACAGTTTATATCAACAACTCTTCATTGAAGTGCTTACTCTGTGTAGGATATTCTGACCTAGTGCTGGTTCTCTTTGTTGATGACTTTCTTAATGTAATTCAGTCATTTTGTAGAGTCAACATTTTTGATAACTTTTCCTAGCCTAGCTGGAATCCTTGGGTGGATAGGGTAATCTGCTGGTGTGTATATATGTATGTGTGTGTGCGTGTGTATGTGCGTGTGTGTGTGTGTGTGTGTGTGTGTGTATCAAGGGAGGGCAGGATGATTAGAACTATCTGGTGAGTGCAGTGGAACTTCTTTCCAAAGGTCCAAATCTTTTTTTATGGTTTGAACTGATGTGTTCTTTTTCTTCCATTCTATTTCTCCCAGTAGAATTTCTGATTGGATAACTAAGTTCATTTAGCTGAAACTAGCTCTACCATCATGTTCTATCACTGAGGAAGGTACAGTTGTGAGGAAATCTTCTTTCATTAAAGTTTACATCTAAGAGAATTCCTTCCTGAAAGTTTGGTTCAGTGAGTGACAGTCTAATCTAATGGGAAGAGAGCTGAGATGACAGTCATAAGATATGTCCATTTTAATTGACTGACCATATGATCTTGGACAATTAATTTCCCTGGACTTCCATTTCCTCATCTTCAAAATAAGGTTAATATCATATATTCACATCAGAGCAAAGTTGTAAGGATCAAATGGGATAATAATGGAAAGGTGTTTAGAAACAAAGATGCCATACAAAAACAAAGTGATACTGTTCTTTAATATAGAAATGCATATAATATAGAAGATTTAATATGTAATTTTGTTTTTAAAAGTTATCTGTTCTATTTTTCTTTAGCTATAAATGGGAGCTAAATGCTTAATCAAGTTTAGGTACAGATGAGATCCTAGCATAATTATGCATGTATTAAGTGAATTGAAATTTATCTAGCTTCCTTGTAATGGTAGCTATTCCTTTTTTTAAATACAGATATTGACATTAGCACCTGTTTAAAACAGATCCAAATGGAAGAGTTAGTTTTTTCTCCTTTCTTTCCTTTCCTTATTAACCTTTATCTCATCAAAAAGTAAAAGGCAAAGATGGCAAGAAAGTTGTGTGTGAAAGATACCCAGGGAAAGAGAGTGAAAAAGCAGATACTGGCTTCTCCCCTTAGGTCTGTGCTTTTTGCTTAACTGAGAAAAGGTGCTGGTTGTTTTCATCATGATGTATTGCATGAAGAAATTCATCATGGAAGTAGATTTGATTGGGAGACTGGTCAACTTTCTTTCTATTGCTGAACCAAAACTCAATAATGTGTCTTCATTATTCTGCCAATAATATAGAGTGGAAATAGCTGGGCAAACGGCTATCAGAGAGATACTCTGGAAAGGAATTCTTTATTTTCTATATATTCTATATTGGAGCTCTCTTTCAACTCTTCAATAAGTTATTTTTTTTTTTTAGACTTCGTAGATTTTATCTACATTCAAGTATAAATGTAATCATGCATAATAAAATAAAGAATAATTTTTTTTGTATTCTTAAAAGAATATTAGGGTCAAAAGTCATTTTGGTTTTCCTAAACCAAAGAAGAAAAACTGAAAAGCAATTTTCTGCTACCTGTGGAACAAGGACCTGATACCTACTAACTATGTGACCTCCAAAAAGTCTCTTAACCTCTCAGTGCCCCAAGGTTCTCTGTAAAATAGATGAATTGTCAGTTTTGGAGTTGCCCACAAAATGAAATCACAAGTCCAGGCAAAACAAACAAAAAAACAAATAAAAATTTCAACTGTAAACCAGGCATCTAGAATCCAATCCAACAAGAATTTCTTAAGTGCTAAATCTTGAGAACAGGGTGCACAGTGGATAGAATGTTGGGCCTGGAGTCTGGAAGATCTGAGTTCAAATATGACCTTAGACACTTACTAGCTGTGAGATCTTGAGTAAGTTATTTAACCCCTATTTCTTTTAGTTTCTCATCTGTAAAATGGGGAAAAACTGGAAAAAGAAATGGCAATCTATTCCAGTTTTTTTGCTAAGAAAACTCCATGCACAAATTCATGAGGTTGTGAATGTGACTGAACTACTGAACAACAAAAAAGTATGGAGAATATAGAAAAAAAAATCAAATAAGTGACCTGAACTCAAGGAGATTACATTATAATGAAAGTACATCAGTACTGACTTTCATCTAGGAGAGATTTAATGACTTCCACTATCACTAAGACATAATGCTACTTGAGTGGCTTTTCCTTTGTTAGTAATTATCTGCATTCTCTTAGCTAATTTCCCTTGTGAGAACTCTAAATAGCATGAGGGGTGAGATCTGTTGTCATAAAATGTAAATTTTGCTGTTCCACTTGGGAATCAAACGCATCACCAACACTGAAGAGAATTTTGTAGCATCACAAGAGAGAAGAAAATTAATGAAGACAGTATTGGATTTTGTTTTTTTAGTTTAGGAGCACTCATAGACACTCACCAAATCGTTTATGGCTAGTTATTCTTCTTCTTAATGTATTCTCTTAGCATAGCTAGAAATTTTATATAAATCTTCAGAGTGAAATCTGTGCTTAAAAACTCTACAATTCTACAGGGAATTGTTGAGAGTTCTCTATTTTAAATATATAATATAAATATAAACACATGTAAAAATGTAGTCCTTACAATACTACTTTGGCTTGGGGAAAATATGAAAAAAAATCTTAATTGAACAATAATTATCCAGCATAATTTTGATGGGGATATAGTTCCATAAGCCTCAAAAGGCAGAAGATTTTTACTTTGTTTCCTTTTATCTGCTGTTTCACTTATGCTTCTTAACTCAATCATTGGGACCAAGACAACAATACCAAAGAATAAGATTGAGGACAATTAATAATTTTTAAAAATGGTATCTAATATGTTGAGACAAAAAAGAGTGCTAGTCAGTTAAAAAGATTTAAAATCCTGTTGAGTAGATAATGACCCAGTTTCTTGTTATCTTGTTATTGCCTTTGCTTTTTTCTACAAAATATCAAAATTAGTGAAAAGATTATTTATATATTTAAATCACCAGTATTGGTTTTTAAAAGCACTCTAGGTCTTGGAGGTCTATTTTTTTTTAACTTCCAAACAGAAGGGTGCAATAAATAATCCCTCAATGAACTTGATCTCTATTTTATTCTGGTTGCTAGGAAGGAGATAGAGTTGCACAGGATACGTGGAGGCTATAGAAGAATGGTTTTTAGACCTTTCCTGTTGGTGATACAACTTAACACTGTCAACTAGCATAACTGGGAAATTTAGTTGGTTGGTTTGAAGGCAATTGCCAATACTTGGATCAAAGTAGTCATCTATTCATAAATGTAAAATGTTTTTCCTACATTTCCCCTGATTTCTTCCAAGTGACTTCTCCTAGTCCCTCTTTATTTCTTTCAATTTTAAATGATACAGTATGATTTGGAATCTCTTTCCTTATACAGAATAGTATTTTTCCTTTTACATAAAAGTTCCTTTTTCTCATCTCTATTTTGGAGCAATATACAGATTTGCAGAGCATGATATTCTCTTGGAATGGATGTTAAAGCTTCTACATGATAAACTGAAGAATCCTGAAATTCATTAGCATCAATGAATTAGCACCATTTTTATCTCCTTTTTTTAGGAATACTCAATATACCAAAGGGGACAGTAAGATAGGAAAACCACAACCTGCGTTTCTAAATTGGGAATGATTTCCCTTCCATTAAGAATATTTGAAAAAAAGATAACTAATCTCATCTCATCAAGACTAATTTTGAAAAATGCTGATTTAAAGAAATGAAGAAAAAAAAGGAAAAAACACTAGACCATGACATTAGTGATTCAGCGTGTTTTTTTTTTTTAACAGTTCTTTCCCTCTATTGATAACATTTAGTTTTATTTTTATAAAAATGTCTTTTTTTTTTTAACCACTGGGGACTCATTTTTTTTTTTTTTTGGTAACTAAAAAAAAGTTGCTTGTATATTTTTATGAACCCACTAAACTTAAACAGATCTCTTTAGAAAAATAATGTGGATACATTTTGCTTTCTGCAGCCTCAAGAATGTTAAAATAGAAATGCTTTCTTGAATTCCCTCTCCTGGCTCAAGTTACTAGGTGGTCCCAAGTTACCAGAAGTAAAATTTATAAATCTAACCCCTCGTCTAGACATTTTCCAGCACTGACTGCAGTTCAAAAAATATTAATGTCTAGCCGGCAGAGTGAAATTCCCCCCCAGTGATTTTGCAAATGACTAGAAAGTTAACCTTTTGCCAACTGCTCCTTCTGTGCGTGGAGGTTATTAAAAAAAGAATCCAGGCATTTATAAGTAGGGGCTTTTAAGACTGCAACACCTTGGCTTGACCCTTTATGTCTCCTTCTGTTTCTTCAGGCTTGGCCTCTGTGGCTGGAATGTGTGAGCCTGAAAGGAGCTGCAGCATTAATGAAGACATTGGCCTGGGCTCCGCTTTTACCATTGCTCATGAGATTGGTCACAAGTGAGTGAATTTAAGAAAATCAAGATAAAATTTAGTATGTCGCTCTTTGAGCAACTGGGGAAACTACTGTTTTGATTGCTTACATTTGGCCACGCTTTAACTCCATCTCTATTTGATGACAAGAGAGAATATCACACTTCCCATGAAGGTTTCCTAACTCAGATTAGGTGGTGGATTGGGAAAAGATTGATAATTTTTTTCTCTCCCTCTCCTCTCACTTCTCTGCAGTTGCAGGAAGATGGTTGAGGAAGGCAAAAACTAGGAGCTAGAGAGAAGAGAATACCTGAAGATGGAAAGAGCAGGACACAGGGAGAAGTTTCTGTTTTAAATTTATGAGTTTTAAGAAGTAAAGAACTTTGCAAATAAAAACTCTTAAGACTACTAAAAATTTGCCATGAACCAGTAGTTGGGAACACTTTTCTGGAGTATTGTGCCACTTGTTGCAGTTGGGGAATTGGGTTAAGGCACCTTGAGATTGGGAATCCTTTCAAGTAATATTTTTTATTAATAACAAAATATAGGATTCATTGTCAAATCTGCACACTCAAGTATCATTTGAAAAGATTTAAGGTTAGCTATGTCTGCCTTCCCCATCCCCTTTTCCTCAGGAAGCCAAATTGTTCTAAAGATAAATAATCCTGCCTTTTCTTTTTCAATCCTCCTCAATTATATAGGATGATAAAATGTTCCTTCTGCTCTTGTTCTTGCTCCAGCTGCACACATAGCATTTTCAGGTCTGAAATGTAGTTGTTGGCAGCTCTGATGTGACTTTCATTTTCTCTTAAGCCACCTGTGTGTCATGTCAAGAGAACATGGTGTTATTAGATAGCAGCAATGCTTTGAATTAAGTGGGAGTAAGATGGAATAGAAATGGCATCCCACTTCATTTTAGATAGACCTGAGATCATCGTATTAAGCTTTTAAAATACAAGTCAGAGAGGCAGTATATCCTTGAAATCAAGTAAGCTGGACCCTATAAGGAATTCTGGGGAAGTCACTTAACCCCCCACAAAACTCTCTAAGACCATTAAGTTCAAGAACAGCTACCAATTTGCTTTGGGAGTTTCCTGATAGGGAGGATATCCTGATAAAAGTATCCCTAAAAAATTACAAATCCTATCCCTTTCCGAAAACACAAAACAAACACACAAACTGCATCTGTTAGTTAAAACATCTCACATTCTTATTTCTCTATTTACAACAAACCCTTTTCCCATCTGAGTTTTTTTCTTCTTCTTCATTTTAAACACTCTCATAGTAGTATGTTTAAAACTTGTGGAAGGGAGATGGATTTTGGAATATTGTGTTTCTTTCAAGTACTAATATCATTAGGATTTGGGATAATAGCATGACAGCATGGGACTCCCAATGTGAATCAAAAAGTCTCTTCTTTAAGAGTTCAGATGGAGTTAGCTGTTTTGTATAGCATACCCGTTCATTCTCTGGCAAAATTAATGAAGTGTTCTAAAGTGAGTAGGTGACAGGTATTGGAGTCAGGAAAAAGTGGATCTACCCATGCCTCTGATACACATACTCTGACACCTTAGGATGAATCACATAAACCTCTCAAATACCTCTCTAAACCTGGATCTTGTGAAGTGGCTGATCTACAAGAGTGCAGGGCATACCGACCTTGGGAATTCCTCATGTCAGTGGAATTATAGGCTAAGATAAAAGGGACAGAAAATGGAAAACAGGAAAAAAAGGGCTAGCTAGGAAAAGTGGTACAATACTCTAACCAGAATTCCTCCTTTTCCTTGAGCTTGGCAAATATTTAGCCTCCATTCTAGTGGCACAATGCCTGACACAGAGAAGGCACGATAAATGTTTATTGACTGAGTGACATTGAAATGGAAACCACTTTGTTATCTAACACAAAAGAGAGAGAATACAGATATATCAAATTTAGACAAATCAGATTTTACAAAGTATTTTCTAATTTCTTATGCATTTTCATTACCTGTTTATAGTATCAGCTTCCCATATTATACTTTAAACCTTTCCCTGAGGATATTAGATGATGCAGTGGATAGAGTGATGGATCTTACATCAGGAAAATTTGAATTTAGATTCAGTTTCAGAAACTTGTGTGACCCTGGGGAAATCACCTGACCTCTGTCTGCCTCAGTTTCTTCATCTATAAAATAGATAAGAATAGCACCTACCTTCGAGTATATCCTGGCATATCTGGCATAATATTTATAAAGTGCTTCACAAACTCTAAATGCTATATAAATACTGGATGAATTATATTATTATTCCCAAGTACCTTACTTTGTACTGTGTATATATTAAACACTTATTAGATGTTTGTTTGAATCTAAATCTAGCCTATCTTTAGAATACTTTGCTCTCTTTTTCCTTTTTTAAGGTTAGCCCTTTTTAAAAATGAAATAAAGTTACAATTACTGAATATATTTCCTTCATTTGACTTTTCTAAGGAACCTAGAAGAAAAAATCATGGAACAGACCAAAAAAAGGGACACAAATAATTCAGAATCTTGGAAAATCAGCTCCTGACTATTTTACTATAATGATCAAAGTCAGCAGATAGAAAGTTATTGTTGTTGATCTATTTGCTCCATAAGGATAGCTTTAGAGTTATTATACAGAATATAAAGGCCATCTAATCCAATTTTTCTCTTTGTAGATGAGGAGACTGTAATTTTAAGTTAGAAATTAAGTGCCTTTCCAGTGATCCTGAAGGTAGTAATTAGTAAAAAGGCAGTAAAAGATAGAATTTGAATTCATGTCTCTAAAGCCATGATTTCCCTACTACTAATCATTGAACAAAAGCTAGGTTTGCCCTCTGATTTTGAAATACAAATTAATTCCTTTTTAGAGGTTCTACTTAGATTTGAATAATGATAGAAGACAGGTGAAGAAAATGTTTAATAAAGTTGAAAACAGTTGTGTTCAAAATAAGAAAAACAGCTGAAAACGTATAATTCTTCTCTTCCTCTTTTCCTCACTCTTTCCTAAACTATATGTAGTAAATAGTAGGAGAATGAAAATGAACATACATCTCCGAGTCACTTAAAACTCGGGCTCATTAATGGTAGCCATAATCCTATGCAACCAGACTGTATTTAATAGGTTCTGTTAGATTCAATAAAATGGAAATGTTGGGATAAGTCACATAACTAGTAGGATATAGCAAACCCATTCCTGTATACTGTGCTTTAAGTAACTGAGACAAGGGATCAGCACCCATTGTGCCTTTTATTAAGATTCTAACTAGGCCAACTACCAGGCATTCTAATCTGTTCCCTGAGCTTCATCTACAATTTTATTCTTCTTTAATTAGATCCATCTAATGGGTATTTTGAGCTCTCCTGGAAATGAGTAACAGCACTTTAAGTAGCAGAGGTATAGAAAGGAAGCAAAACTGTTTTGGATGTATCATTTATGCATCAGTGTATAATTAGAGGCTATATGATACATATATCTTTGAAGTCCTAAAAATCTAAGTTTAAGTCTTGTATTGGTTGTGTTTTGGAGAAACTATCTAAACCTCTCACTGCCTCCACAGAACTCTTTAAGAGCAGAGTAAGGGAAAGTGCCTACTATGTACTGGGTACTATATTAAGGACTTTTTATAAATATGATCTCATTTCATCTTTTCAACAATCTTGGGAGGTGAGTGTTATTATCCCCATTTTATTGTTGAGGAAATTGAGGCAAATAGATATTAAGTGACTTGGACAGAATCCCATAACTTATAAGTGATTGAGACTGGTTTTGAACTTGGTTCTTCCTGATTCTAGGCCCAGTATTTTATTCAGTACATCACTAGTTGCTTCCAGTTCTATAAACTGCAGAGCAGGGGCTCATTGACATACATTAGTAGAAGGGATTTCCCCACTAGAATTTTTCATTAAATACCTACTATGTGCTAAATGCTGGGGATATAAAACAAAAATGAGATAACCTCTGCTTTTATATTTTCTGGTTATAAAATAAGTTAAAAGATAATGTAAAGTAAAAAGATAAAGATACACATATACACAGACACAGTGAATAGAAAGAAAGAGGGTACTATAGTAACACACTGATAGGAAAAGACCTCCTAGAGGTAGCATTTGAGCTTTGTCTTAAATGAAGTTAGGATTTCCAAGAGGTGGAGTTGACAAAGGAAACTATTTCAGGTACTGGGGACAGCCAGACAAAGATACAGAGAGGAAAAATAAAATATGGTGTTTGGGAAGCAGTGGCAGGCTAATTTAGCTGTAGCTAGAGTCAAGTCAACATACATTTGCTAGGTATCTATTATGTGCTAAGGGCTGAAGATACAAAGAAAAACAAAAAGCAGTACTCTCTCTTTTCAAGAAACATTAGAGGGGGAGACAGTATATAAATGAATAGACAAGATATACATGCTTACAAACATAAATACATATGCACATTATACAGGATTAATTGGAGATTATCTTAGGGAGAAGGCACTACAATGCAAGGTATGAAGAAGAGGGATGTATAATCAACTTGAAAATGAAAAGCTGGACTGAAGTCAGATTGTAGAGGGCTTTCTAGGCTTAACTGAGAAGTTTATGTTTGTTCCCTGGGGCAATAATCAGCCATTGAAGTTTCTTGAGCAGGAAAACAGTCAGACTGCTTTAAGAAAAAAGCTCTGTAGTTTTGCAGCTATATAAAGGATGGATTGGGGAGATGAGAAACTTTTTTTTTCTAATTAAAAAAAAATTCATCTAAAGTTTTGAGTTTCAAATTCTATCTTTACATTCCATCCCTTTCCTTTCCCTGAGATGGTAAGCAATCAGATGTAGGTTATACATGTTCAATTATGTAAAACATCTTCATATTTGTCATTTTGTACAAGAAGACTAGAATAAAGGAAAAAAGAAAGTGAAAAATAAAATGTTTCAATCTGTATATAATCAATATCAGTTTTTCTCTGGAGACAGATAGTATGCTTCATCATTAGTAATTTGGGATTGCCATGGATCATTATGCTGCTGAGAATAGCAAAGTCTATTTACAGTTCTTCATAGTACAATATTGCCATTACTGTGTACAATGATCTTCTGATTCTGTTCTCTTCACTATGCATTAGTTCACAAAGGGCTTTCCAGGTTTTTTTTTTTTTTTTTTGACCATCCTACTTGTCATTTCTTTTTTTTTTTTCCTTTTCAATAATATTTTATTTTTCCAATTGCATGTAAAGATAGTTTTCAACATTCCTTTTTGTAAGATTTTGAGTTCCAGATTTTTTCTTCTTCTCTCCCTTATCTTTCCTGTCCCTGATACACAGGCAATCTGCTATAGATTATACATGTACAAGCATTTTAAATATATCTCCATGTTTGTCATGTTGTAAAAGAAAAATTGGAATAAAGGAGGTAAACCACAGGAAAAAAAATCAAATAAACAAACAACAAAAAAGGCAAAAATAGAATGCTTTGATTTGTATTCAGTCTCCATAAGTTCTGTCTTTGGATATGGATGGCATTTTCTATCTAAAGTCTATTGGAATTGTCTTGGATCAATGTGTTGTTGAGAAGAGTTAATTCTGTCATAGTCGATTATCAGATAATCTTGCTGTTACTGTGTACAATGTTCATTTGATTCTGCTCATTTTTGTCAGCTTTAGGTTATATAAGTCCAGCTTTTTCTGAAATCAACCTGCTCAACGTTTCTTGTAGAAAAACAATATTCTATTACATTCATATACCTTATTCAGCTATTCCTCAGTTGTTGGGGCATCCACTCAATGTCCAATTTCTTGCCATTATAAAAAAATTACTTAACATTTCTTACAGCACATATCCCATTAGAGTCATACCACAATTTCTTTATCCATTCTTCAATTGATGGACATACCCTTGATTTCCGGGTTTTAGCCACCACAAAAAGAGCTGTTTTAAATATTCTTATACAAATAGATTCCCCCCCACACTTTTGAATATCGTTGAGACCTAAAAATAGTATTGCTATAACAAAGAGTATCCACATTTTTATAACCCTTTCATCATAGTTCCAAATTGATCTCCAGAATAGTTGGATCAGTTCACAATTAGTATTCCATTTTCCCATATCCCATCCAATATCCAACATTTTCTTTTTTTTTTTTTTTCACATTAGCCACTCTGATAGATGTGAGGTAGTACATCGGAATTATTTTAATTTTCATTTCTTTTGTCACTTGGAGCATTTTTTAAAGATACCTTTGATTTTTTGTCTCAAAACTACCTCTTCATATCTTTTGATCATTTTCAATTGAGGAATGATTTATATTTTTTATGAATTTGACTTATATTTAAGAAACGAGGCCTTTATCAGAGATACTTATTGCAACATCCCCCCCTAGTTTTCTGCTTTTCTTATAATTTTGGTTACAATAGTTTTGTTTATATAAAATCTTTTTAGTTTCATATATTACACAATTTTACATATTATATATTTTACATTTTAAAAATTCTTGCTCTATCTTCTTTGGTCCTAGATACTAACAGATAAACTTTTCTAAACTTAGGGGAGAGATTTTTTGAGGCAAGGGAAACAATAATGAGACCATTGAATGATCCAGGTGATAGGTGATCAGGACCTGAATTAAGCATCTTTTGCCATAAGTAGAAAGAAAAGAGAGATATGGAGGAGGTGGAATCAACAAATTCAACCAAGTGATAAGTTGATGACTCCTGGGTTTTGTTGGTGATTAACTACATGATGGTGTCCTTGATAGAAGTGGGAAAATTAGGAGGACTAGATTTAGGGAGAAACAGAATATGGGTTCTGTTTTAAACATATTGTTTGAGAGGCATATGGATGGCATAGTAGCTAGAGTATTAACCCTGGAGTCAGGAGAATTTGAATTCAAATCCAATTTTCAAAATTGAAATCCAATCTCAGATATTAATAGCTAATAATACTAATAGCTATGTGACACTAGGTAAGTCATTTGACCCCATTTGTCTACAAAAAAAATAAATAAACATATTGTTTTGAGAACTTATGGAACATTCAGGTTTATATATTCAGCAGGCAGTTGGAGATACAGGACTAGAGCTTGGGTTAGATGAATACTGGCTGTGTCAATTTAGGAGTCATGTACATAAGTGGTATGATATATAAAGCAGCTGTTCTTAAGCTTTTTTTGTGTCGTAGACACCTTGGCAGGCTAGTGAAGCCTATGATCTCCTTTACAGAATGACATTTATATATACATAAAAACCCACTAAGTATTACAAAGGAAATAACTTGCATTGAAGACACTTGTCACAATTAAAAAAAAAAAACAGGTTAAAAAGTGATGAACCTATAAAGGAGACCAGGAAGGATCAGTCCAAAAAGATAAGAATACTGTGAGAGAACAGTATCATGAGAATCCAGAGAGGAAAGGGTATCCAGAAGAAGGGGAATGATCCAGAAAGAGGTCAAGAAAGAAGGATGATAGAGTTAAGGCCATATGTGTAAATAATAGGAAAGGAATCAGTGAATAAGATGGAGATTGAAAATTAGAGGAACACAAGGGAATAATTGAAGGAGCAGTCTGCTGGTGAAGATTAGTGGAGATGGAATCAATTCCTTAAGATTCATCTACTACAAAATAGACAGCTGTGATATGCATTCAAATTAAACAAATTTCCCACATTGGCCAAGCATTGACATATTTAACAAGAACAACATTTAGTCTTATAGATCCGACATTGTTTCAGAGCATGTTAAAAACAAAACCACTACCTTCCTTCTGGCCCTAATGCTAGAAAAAAAATGATTGAGTGCAGAAATGTTATCTGACAGTAGAAATGTTAACTGCTTTTCCTGACAGCTCAGCAAGACTCTGTGGGCCTGCCTTTTATCCCAGTGCCAGATAGACAAGATGTAGTTAACAGATTGTCCTATTCGATCTCCTTTATCTGATATGGGGGAAAAAAGTGCACGAGACAAAGCCCTTTGTCCTGCCCTCTGAGTCTTGGGATTTAGCTCTAGAGTCATTAGCAAGTCAACTCTGGTTTATTCCAACAGTTATGGGGAAATGGAAGGGAAGATATGCTCTTTATTCATTTCTAAACAAACTAGTAACCATGGCCACTCTTCATGTACTGGGTGTGTTGTATTTTATACGCCCATGCCTTTCATGTAATGGGCATCTATAATGATCTAAGAAGATTCATTGTTGTTAAGAAAGGATTTTCATCCATGAGTTACTGAGAAAGAGCCCTTATAAAATCACTGGACAGTGTGAATATTTTCAGGACTTCTTAAATTGTATAGAATTTAGTTTTGAATATAGGGTATGTCTGTGCCATGGGGATAATAACCATTTCAGACAGCCATAAGGGGAACTATTTTCTTTGAGTAGGCCATGGTAACCACTTCTGTTACTCTCTTTCATGATGTAAAAAAATATGGAATTGGTTTCTTTTTCAAATGGAAAATTGAGGCATGGAACTGCATATAAGTAACATGCCTGGTCTGAATAGAGCAAAATATACTTTAGAGAGGAAGGGATGCACTTTGAAAGATTTTTATTAATTATGCATTTACTGTGGCTTTCAAAAATAATGAAAATGATTACATTGAGAAGGCATAATTAAACTAACTATAAACTGAAATTACAGTGAATTCAGAAAGACATTATTCACACTGCTTAAGGATAGTAAGCAAAAATTCCAAAACTTTAGCTTCTTAGAAGTACTATAATCATACTGCCTAATATTAGCAAAATTTATATTGAGATTCTGTGAGATGACATCAAGACTATTATTTAAAGGTGGTTAAAGTGAATAATAATGATGATGATGATGAAAATGATGGAAAATAAAAATGGAGAGATATTGTGGACACTCTTTGAAACATCAATTTTTTAATATTGTGGTTTAGCAATAGCAATCTAGAGAAGATATAGACTATGTGAAGAGTCAGAAAGGAAGTGACTTGGCATTAGATTCAAACCTAGGTCAAATTGTGAATAGATAAGATGAATCCTGTCCTCCCTTTTGCATCTTTCTTCTACCCTCTTCCTTCAGGTAACTGGTGGTCTTAAAATCCCATCTAGTTTCTGTCTTAGTTAGACATTTGGAACTTAATATATAAGTGCTCCTAAAATCATTCACATCTTGGAAGAACATGATTATTGACCTTCATTTTCAAAGAGGACTTAAAATTACAAAACTATGTTAGAATTGAGCTACAGTGTGTCCGACTGTGGCTGTTTAGAACAGTATGAGTTTAGAATGCTCTACCACAGGTTGGACACATCTGGGGGAGTTTCTCTAATTTTGCTATGTCAAGTTTCTTCTGGATTAATTCAATTCTGCTTTGCTCATGGAGCACAGCACCTTTTCTGATGAGGGCACACCATGTTGGGCATTCCTATGCCAGTGTCTTTCATGTCATACAATTGATTCCAAAGTTCTTAAGAAAAACCTTGAGAGAGTCCTTGTATCACGTTTTCTGACCACCTTGTGAGCACTTGCCCTGTGTGAGTTCTCCATAAAATAAATTTTTCTGCCAAGCATACACTTGGCATTCTAACAATATGGCCAGCCCAACGAGTTGTGTTCTGTGCAATAGAGTTGGAATACTTTACAGTTTAGTTCAAGAAAGGACTTCAGTGTCTGTACTTTATCTTGACAGGTGATCTTCAGAATTTTCCTAAGAAAGTTCAAATGGAATTAATTCTGTTTTCTGCCATGGCCTTGGTACACTGTCCAGGTTTCCCAGACATACGACACTGAAGTCAGAACAATGACTCTAATTTTTCAGTTTGGTAGTTTGTCTAATACCTCTCTCCCACACTTTCCTTTGGAGCCTCCTAAAACTGAGCTACTTCTGGCAATGATTGTTTCAATCTCATTAAAAACAAACAAATAAGCCAAAACAAACAAATAAATAACAACAACAAAAAAACCCAAACCCAACTCATCAATGCTTTACAAAGAGGAATAAATCTCATGTGAGCTTCTTGAGAGAAGGGACTCTTGCCTTTTTTTGTATCCTACCTAGAAGAAAGCCCAGTGCCTGACACAAAGCAGCTGTTTAATAAATTCTGTAGCTGATGGACTACCAATGAGAAATCTTTTTGATTGGTGATAGAAATTTTCTCAATGCATCTAAATGAACATGCTGTATACATAAACCTACCTATATTTACTGCCTTTATTTAATTTAGGCCTCTGTTAAATGGTCAATGGTGGCTCTTTCGATTATGGGAGATAGCCTATTAAGGAGAGGTATGGTATTTGTGTTGGGATTTAGGGAGTACCAAGGAAAAATATGAGAGGAAATACAATACTGGATGATCTAAGAAATGATTTTTACAGGTTAGCATAAGGTGAGATTTAATATGGAGGTTTCTGAAAAGTGATGTGGTGGAAGTTGAAGTGGAGAGATTATTATAGCCGTGATATAGCAAGTGAATTGTGATAGGAAATAGATTAAATGCAAGGAGTTATATGAGAGAGGTAGCTTAGTGTCATAAAAAAAGCACTGAATTGGAATTAGAAACCCTGGGTTGTTGTTAAATCCTTAGTCTTTCAAATGGAGTTAGTAATAATTAAATTAGCTACCTCACAGAATTATTATAGGAAAAATACTTTCTAAAGTTCTATAAATATGTGAGCTATGATGATGACTAGATAATTAATAACCAGAACCTAAATGAAACATTTGGCCATTGTAATGTAGAGGAAAGAGTAATGTGCATAATTAATGGCTAGGTTTTATTAATTTTTTAAAAATTTAATACTTTATAGTCTTTCATCTTATCTATTTGCTGATGTACTGATAAGATAAAATCATACTGTTGTAAAACCATAAAAATAATTACTTATATTTACAAGACTGCATCATGAAACTGGAAGAAGTTCAGAAAATCAGAAGATAGAATTCAAATACTCTCTTCCCCTCAACTTACAAGCTGCAAGACAAGTCAGTCAATGAACAACTATTATGTATCAGTTGTTGTGCTAAACACTGAGAATACAAATACAAAAAGAAAGAAAAGAAGAAAAAAAGGATGGGAGGAAGGGTGGGAGTGAGTGAGTAAGGAAGGAAACTAAGAAGGGAGAAGACAGCTTATAAAAAGAGCTAAAAAGATGGGGAAAGGTAGCTGAAGAATGTCCCAGAGAAGTCCCAAAGTAGTATAGACAGGTGAAAAATAAGATGTTTTGAGGTGAGTGTTTTCCTTAAAAGGATGTTTTGGAATTCATGGCTTCACTTTCTAATCAGAGAGATAGAGGATGGTAATAAGGTAGAGTCTAAGGGAAGTGATCTTAGCTACTAAGTCACTTACTCATTCTGGGTCTCAGTTTCCTTATTTGCAAAATGAAAAGATTGAGGAGTAGATAATGTTAAAGGGCCTTTGGAGCCCTAATAGATTATAATTTTGTCATTGTAAGACAGATAGCTCTCTTCTGTTTAGGAGATTATCTTGATGAGTTGCTGTGTCTGAAGAACTTGTCACATTGTGGCTGACTTGATAAGACACTGATAATTAAGTTTGTCTTCAAACACACACAACTGTTTTTGAAGTCTTTTCAGCCTGGTAGGACCTATCAGATTTTGTATTCCACTGGTATAACCTTTAAGGACCGCGAGTGACCTTCTTAAGCCATCAGAGTGGTATTCTACTAAAAAGACTTGAATAGTAGTCTAATAAACAGGAGTGTTCTGACTCCATTTTAATGGCTCAGCTAAAAAAACGTTTGTTAAATTCACACAACACATACACAAAATGACATTCATCTACCATTGCCATTATATGCATATATATGCAACCTATAATTTTCCCATATCAGGATTGGCTGTTGTACATAGGTGTTATTGGATTTAAGTGTTGGAATTAATTAATTTTTTTCAATGCTGTGAAATGCAAATGTGAACTAAACAAATTATTTAAATTAATATTTATTATATATTATTATTATTATTATATACTGTTTATATAGCAACAGTATAGCAACAACATGCATCCATTTTAGACGTTAAGGGAACAATGATTCTTACATTGTGCCAAGAAGAAATATACAGTTAAAGTTTGTAGTAATTTTTAAGTTTCTGAGTGCAAGGAAAATTAATATTTATTTGATTAGTTTTAAAGTAGTGGTAAATCATTAAGTCTTCTGAATCATCAAAGAAAGATTTGGTCTTGGTGTTAAGAGTACTTTATTATATTCTATTTTTTTTTAATTGCTTAATTTTAAGAAGTTATTGGACCAGCCATTTTAACCCATTCTTCAGCCATTAGTTCTAAGGATGAAAGAAAGAAATAACTAATACTTATAGGATATTAGCAATTGGTATTGACATTAATATTCTCAGGAAATTCAAAAGGGAGTTCAAAAGAATGGTGTTCAGATCTCAAATGAGAATCAAACGTTTTATGGAAGCATTTATGTTCCCCTCCTTCCTCTTGGAGTACAAAATATGGAATTCTAGTTCAGATTCCTTCAGTGAAAGAGAATTATATCTTTAAATACTAATATTCTAAAGAAAAGGGGGAAGACTTATTAACAAAGTTATGTATAAATGTATGTCCTTCTGTATATATTCTATAACAAACCATAATTCACTTATATTTCCCAGAAGAAAGAAAGTACTTAGACTCACAAAGCTTTAAGAAGTAATCATATTCTTAGGCAAATGATAGGAAAGTCTACTACAAACTAGACACAGTTGAAGTTTAACAGTCTCTACAACAGCCTGCTTGCTTATAACTTGGAAACATGATTATTTACTAATATTCTGTATTATTTTAAAGTAGAATGTGTAAAATCTAGGGGAAATCAGATTTCTTTTAATATACTTAACCCTTTAATGTCTCCCTTTGTCTTCTTATAGAATCTTAGATTTTTTAAAACTATTCTTTCTCTTTCTCTCTTTTATATATATATATATATACATATATATATACACATACATATATATATGCACACACATATACATACATATATATGTATTTATATGCATATGTATGAATTTATTTAACTAAAAAACTTCAATGTCACAGTTGTTTTCTGGACTCTTCCCTATCACTAAGCTATAACCATATCTTCTGTCTTTATGTGTCTTGAAAAGTAACCAATACTTGATGTCTCCTGTTTTCTTATCATATTCTCTTTATAATCTGGCTTCATGATTACCATTTTATAGAAATTAGTCTCTTAAAGATAACCAATAAATGATCTAGTTATTCCCAAATATAATGTCTTTTCTCAGTCTTTATCTACCTTGACCTTTCTGTAGTGTTTTCATTATTTACTATCCCCGTCTTCTTAATACCCTTTTCTTTGGCTTTCATAAATCCTCTTCTGGTTCACCTTCTGCCTTTCCTTTATTTGATCTCAATGTTCTGCTCTTAACTGTATTCTTGTTGTATGTGCTCTCCTGTGTATGTATCTAGTACTGTTCCACCATTGTGTTTTTGTCCTTGTAATGCTCTAACCTTGTGGATTGTTCTTTATTCTCGAAATCTTATCTGTTCTTCAAACTCAGTTCAAATTCCACCTCTTCCATGAGCCTTAAACTTATTACCCTTGTGAAAGTCAGAAATAATTTTTCTTTTCTATAATGTTGTGCAGTATTTCTTACCTCTCTTATGTTCTAACACTCTCCAAATTACCTGACTATTTCTCTTCATGGATCTTTATCCATTTCCCACCCTCAACTATAGATATCCCTAGTGCTCTGTCATGTGACCTCTTTATGTACAACATTTTTCTTAGTGATCTGGTGAACACCCAAGAAATTAATTAGTATTTTTATATAGAAGACTCACAGATTTGCATATCTAACTCAAGTTTTTATCCTGAGTTCTCATTCTGTATCATTGAATTCCTTTTGAACATCTCTACTTGAATACCCTATAGTCATCTCAAAACTAACATGTCCAAAACAATACTAATGATCTCACCTCCTAAATCTACTCTCCTCCAAACTTCTTTACTTCTGTTGAGGACAATAATGTATAGTGATTAAGGTTTACAACCTCAGGCATTACTGACTCTTTTTTTTTTCTCTCTTAACTAGCTATATTCAATGATTGCCAAGTCTTTTGGCTTCCATGATATCATTCTTATTTATTTCCTTCTCTTTATTTATATGGCTACAATTTTATTACCTTATGGAACAGCTTTCTAAATTAATCTTCTGACTTTCAGTTTCTCTCATCTCTAGTCTGCCCCAATCATCTTCTTAAAGTAAAAATCTGTACATATCAGTATTCCTTCAGAAACTTTATCAGCTTCCTTTTGCCTCTAGGATAAAATTCCGGCATTTAATGCACCCTTCATTATCTCTCTTTCATCTATTTTCCTAAGCTGTGGTACATTGTCTCCTTCATATTTGGGTTTTTTTAAAATTTTTTTTTGAGGTAAAAAAATTTTTTTTGAGCTAGTTGACTCAAAATAGCATTCCATCTATTGCTTCTGTGCTTTGGCATAGAATGTCCCCCATACATTGAAAGCCTTCTCTCTTTCCCTTTGCCTCTTGGAATCCCTTCAAGACTGAGCTCCTGTATCTTCTTCTCTGAGAAGTCTTTCCTGATCTGCTTAGTAATTAGTATTAACACCTTCTTCTGAAAATTTCAATGTACATACTGTTTATATAATTATCATCTTTGGTAAAATGCATATTTTATATATATAGTATATTACTGTTTTTATAGTTATTATCTTTGGTAAAATGTAAGCTCATTGATGACAAATGCTATTTTTAATTTTGGTCTTGTATTTTCAGAATCATTATAGAGCCTTGCATATAATTGGGGCTTATTCATTAGATTGTATTATATTCTGCACTATATTTATTGCATGGCAATATACATATATTTTTGGGCATGTAATTGTAAACTCTGTCTTGGCAAGAACTATGTCTTGTTTATTTTTGTAACTCTCCTGGTTCCTTGAATGATGCTTTGCACAAAATGTTTAAAATTAGTTATTAAATAAATGACAATAACTTACTAATTGACTATAAGGTATGGTTACTATCAATTTTTAATAGACTAGAGTGATTAGTGAAAGAAAATTAGAATAATATTGTACAACTATTTGAGAGAGTAGCAATATAATTTTTAAAAACTCTCCTTTTTTAGTAACATGACATATGAAAACCCAGACATATGAAAACTCAAAACAGATAAATTAGGGAATGATTTCATATTAGGTTAAGAATTCCTTGAAGCATCATTTCTCAATATACTAAAAGTTTAATTTTATTGACAAAAATTGAGTTTATACATGACTTTCAAAGAACCATGCTTGCATAAAAGAAAGTAAATCTATATTAAACCTAAGAACTTAATCATATTAGAATGTCCAGAATTAATCTATTAGACTAGAGTGATCTTTCTAAGCAATATCAGCATTCTAAAATGTCCATTTCATATTCATCAATGACATATATTCTTCTGGTAGAGAAAACCTTGTGTTTAATTGGATTAGTACATCTCTGTGTCAGATGTATTCAAGTGAGAACATAGGGGATATGTTCTCAATTGACTATTCTGTGCCATTTATCTAAAAATGAAAAGTATTATAGGGAGGAATTGTAATACAAAGGCATAGAAAAGCAATGGCCTAGCTGTATTAGCATTCAGAACTGATTTTTGCCTATAGAGTTCTATAAAATTAAAGGGAATTTGAAAAAAAAAATCAAGGAAAGGGGGAAGGGAAGTAAACAGTCTCTGCTTTAGTTCCCTTTCAGACACTAACTCCTCAATTGGGATGTGTTCACAACCCCTCCTTGTTTTAAAAAAAAATTCTTCTTTCCAGTTTTAGGAGCCTCCCATTAGTTTTGGAGTCAGAAATGCCTGGTGGAGCTAGCCAAAATCTATGTCCTTTCCTCACCACAATGATTTCCACATTTCTCATACCCTCACTGACCTATTATAATGTTTTTATAACTGGGATTGTTACAGAAGGATGCTGCTGATGTCAGACTGTCAGCATAATTGAATAAGCTACTGAGATCACTTCACTCCAGTCTTCTCCTTGTACTGACTACTGTTTAATATCAGATCCAATTCCAAACCTTCAGTCTTTTTTTCATCATTATCCTATATATCTAAGGAATAATCTGCCCTACTGTTCTTTTCCTCATGAAATTATTTTATACTCATCTTTATAACATGACCTGCTCCCTAGCTTTCACTTAGAAACACATGAATCTATCTTAGACTAAAACTTAGGCATAAACTTTTAGACCTGGAAAAGGTCTGAATTTGGTTCTCAGCCTTCAGAGAGGTATGGTTATTGAATTAAATAGATTTGAATAATGACACTGGGACAACAAGTTAAAAAAGATTAATCATATTTGGTATATTACATTTAAGAAAGTGGGGGAATGCAAAGTATATTTTGAAAAGTTTCCATCAAAAATAGTTAATTAAAAAAAATTTAGGCACTAAAAGGACTACATTCACTTATCTGGAAAATTCACATATGAACAGTGCTTCATTCATCAACAATGTTGGATAATTGTAATGTTATTGTATTTGGTTGCTGATAACTTCAAGAAATCATAGTCACAAATCCATATCCCCACCCACACATACCTATGATCTTTCTTGTACTTTTAAGCTACACTGGATTTGTGATCTCATTGATATAAGTATTCATTCTAACAATTTAGATCTCAACCCATCCTTAGCTGTCCAATCATCAATGTTTTGGGGAATTTCCTCATGTTCTTGTGCTATTACACAAAGTCTAGTGGAATATATGAATAGTTTATCCATTGGTTTTACCTCATTCTTACTTTATGAAAACGAAAAGTTTAAGATTACATATCTTATCTCTTGGGGTCATGGTTTTTTTTTTCTTTTAACCCAGCTCTTCTTTTTCACTCTTTGAACCAGAAGGGAAGAGTCATTCATAGAACAGAGAATAACATACAATTTCTCATTTTTCCAGTTTTTAATATAAAATTTTGCATTTGTAATTCCCCACTTCAAACTTAGTATGAAAGCATTCTCACTTCACAAATTATATATGGTTCCTTAGATCAGCTGTATTTCTTTTGCTCAAACTTTCAAGTTCAGTCTGTGCACATGAATTTATTTTAAGAGTGATGATGGTGATGTTAAATGAGAATGCATTCAAATACATATTTAACTCAAGAATTCAATATTTGGAAATCGTCTTCTATGAAGTTTTTCTATGAAAGAAAATCTAACTGGATTACCTGAAGAAAATTACTTGCTCTAAGAACAACACAAAGCATAAATTCAATTTATTATAAAGCAATTATTAGACTTCTATAGTGTGCAATTAAAATATGTGTATTGGATTGGTGAAACAAGAAATTTCTAGATGTTTGAGTTTTCAGATCACATCAAAAGACAATTATCACCTCTAAGCAATTATGAAGCAAATTATCTTTATGTTGTTATGAGAAAGGGAATGTACTGAAATCAAATAGCTAGAGTAAGAACAGGCCTGTAGGAAGCAGGTTAGAAGAACAGCAAGGAAGAAGAGAAGAAGACAATAAGATACATGTATCAGTCTGAATAACTGTAAAAGAGATAACCCCATTCAGTAAATTTACTAGAGCGCTGGAAAAAAAATGGTGAATTTATGGTTTACTTGATTAAGTGTTGTGATCTAGTTCAGATGGATCTGAATCGGTCCCTGTTCAGGCGCCAAAATGTGGTGAGCTTTTTCTTCTCAAAACGCAGCCAGGTGATAAAAGTTCAGATCTTTTATTATCTCCAATATAGCCCGGTTAGCTTAGAGGCCTATCTCTCTGCTTGGTTCCAAGAGCTCTCTCCGAATGTCGCCAAATCCAAAGGTCTGGTCCTTCAGCCTCTGCCTCTGCTTTCTTCAGCCTCCAGCCAGCTCCACTCTTCATGTCATTCTGGTGAAATCTCGACTTGTAGCTTCTTCACTCTGAAGAACTTCTTTGACTGGCCCATTGAAGCTCTATTTATGCTCCTTCAAGAGAGGGATTGTGGGTTTTCTCCCATAGTGCTCTCTGGCCCAAAGAGCTTCAAGGGAGGTGTGAACTCATTGAACTCCAATGAGTAAAGGTGTGAACACAAGCCTTGTATTAATTAGTTCTACTTAGTACCTTGTTTCAGGTTCTGCCCAAAACATCTTCTTGTAAGATTAGATCAACTCTAATTAGTTAGCAGTTAGTAAGGATTCCAACAATTAAGTTCCTCATTTATTAACTATTTCACCAGGTCTTACTGTATATGTAGTATGGATTATTTTTTTGCTTGTCAAACAGGGTGGTGTAAATGAGTGAATCACATTATGATTATATGCCCAATCACATCTTATCTCTCTCACAGCAGCAGATGCTCCATTCCAGAATGATCTAATTATTTCTAATAGATATCCTCATTGTAATATAAATTGCTGTACCAACAGGATAGCAATCTGACTACATAATAGTAAGGTGTTATTAAGTTTCTATATTTTTATTAAAAAACTTTATTGATTTGTTCATGTATAATTACATATACCTTCTTGAACTGGACTCAGCATAGGAAGGAAGAACTGAGCTAAATGAGTTCTTTATTTCTAATACTTTAGCTACTGCTGTTTAGAAAAGCTGCATTTCCCTAGTTTCATTCAATAGTATTGCTTCATTGCTGTAAATAATGGCTTAATGGACTGAAAGAATTAATTCAGCCAAAATTATAACCAGACAGTAGCTTAGAGAATATTGAGAGAATATGGTTGGTTATTTTGTAATTCTCAGTTGTTGTCTATATTCACATAAGATCCATTTAAACAATGATATTAAATATAATGATACTATTATAATAGAAGAAAACCCATATAGTTTAAAGTGTTTGATTGTCTCTCCCCTTGTAGTCCTATCAATGCTCTTCCAGTGAAATGGGGTTTTAAAAAAGATTATGCTTTTTTTGTTGAACTAAATTTATGCTTCAGCTTCACCTCTTAAGACAATACTGTCACTGGTGAAATATTATAATAGTACTTGGAATAGTTTCTGTGTTTAAAGTTCCAACTATTGTGTAAAACTGGTTTAAGAATAGTATTCAGAAAATATAGCAGACTTATTCTATGTCTCGACACAATAAACATTGATGTACTTGGGAAATTAAATGATGCCACAGAGATCAGCTCTAGTAGTTCAGTGTTGTTGCTGTTCAGTAATTTCAATCATGTCTGACTCTTTGTGACCCCATTTGGAATTTTCTTGGCAGTGATACTGCAGTGGTGTGCCATTTCCTTCTCAAGCTTATTTTACATATGAGAAACTGAGGCAAACAGAAATAAGTGACTTGCCCAGGGACACACAGCTAGTAAGTATCTGAAGTCAGATTTATACTTAGGAAGATGTGTCTTTCTGATTATGGGCCTATTACTAGCTGATTCTAATAGTTTAATAAGAATTAGCAATTTAGCATTAGTATTCAAAATAAATTTTAATCAGTCATAAAATATTTATGAAACAATTCCTATGTGTAGGCACTAGAAATACAAAGAGAAAAATTGGAAAGTCCTTATCCTCAAAGGGCTTTTGGAGACACCATTCATGTATATAGATATATAGAAAGCACATAAAAACAGATATGGGGTAACTGGGAAGAGATAGTAATAGATAAAAGTATTAGAAAATGCTTTTTGAGTTATCAAACTGCATACCCTTTGATCTAGCAGTGCTACTACTGGGCTTATACCCCAAAGAGACACTAAAGAAGGGAAAGGGACCCCTGTATGTGCCAAAATGTTTGTGGCAGCCCTGTTTGTAGTAGCTAGAAACTGGAAATTGAATGGATGCTCATCAATTGGAGAATGGCTGGGTAAATTGTGGTATATGAATGTTATGGAATATTATTGTTCTGTAAGAAATGACCAGCAGGATGAATACAGAGAGGCTTGGAGAGACTTACATGAACTGATGCTAAGTGAAATGAGCAGAACCAGGAGATCATTATACACTTTGACAACGATATTGTATGAGGATGTATTCTGATGGAAGTGGATTTCTTTGACAAAGAGACCTAATCAGTTTCAATTGATAAATGATGGACAGAAGCAGCTACACCCAAAGAAAGAACACTGGGAAACGAATGTGAACTATTTGCATTTTTGTTTTTCTTCCTGGGTTATTTTTACCTTCTGAATTCAATTCTTCCTGTGTAACAAGAGAACTGTTCGGTTCTGCAAACATATATTGTATCTAGGATATACTGCAACATATCTAATATATATAGGACTGCTTGCCATCTAGGGGAGGGGGTGGAGGGAGGGAGGGGAAAAATTGGAACAGAAGTGAGTGCAAGGGATAATTTTGTAAAAAAAATTACCCTGGCATGGATTCTGTCAATATAAAGTTATTATAAAATAAAATTAAATTAAAAAAAAAAAAAGAAAATACTTTTTGCATAAAGTGTAATGAGCTGAATCTTCAAGAAAACCAGAGATTCCAAGGACTAAGGTGAAATGGAATGGAGATAGAAGATAGAGGGACATAGGTGAAGAACCTCAAGAAGATCAATTTGACTAGAATGTAGATTGAATGGAAGGGAGCTATGTGGAACAAAGTTGGAAAGACAAGATGGAGTTAAGTTGTGAAGAGTTTTCATTGACAGCAAACAAATTTGTGTTTTATCCTGGAGTTAATAGGGAGTCACTGAAGTTTGTTGAGTAGGGTTGGGATGATACAGTCATGTTATTTTATGTTTTGTTTTTAGTTTTACTTAATAACATTTTATTTTTTCCAATTACATGAAAAATCTTCATAAGGGTTTGATCTGCAAATTGTTCTTTCTTCCTTTGCTCCCGCCACCCCAAGACAGCAAGGAATTTGATATAAGTTATACACATACAAACATCTTAAACAAATTTCCACATTAGTCATGTTGTAAAGGAAAACTCAGAACAAAAGGGGAAAACCACAAGAAAGAAAAAACAAAAAATGAAAATAGTATGCTTCAATATGCATTCAAACTCCATAGTTTTTTTCCTCTGGATGTGGTCAACATTTTCTATCACTTACTTTAGAAAAAAAATTCCTTTGCAAATGGATAGAAGTTTGATGGGAGTGAAATGAGACTTGGTACAGGGAGACAAATTAGGAGATGGTAGCAATAGTGATAGGTGATGAGGATTTGAACCAGGATTCTGGTTGGAGAGACAGAATTGGGCAGAGATTTTATGAAGGTAGAAACAACATTTGATAACTACCTAGATATGTATAGGGAGAGAAAATGAACAAGACATCACACTAAATTTGTGAAACTTTGTCACTAGAATGATGAGCAGTTCCTGGAAGTTTGTAAGAAAGGTAGGCTATAGGGTTGCCATCCATCTTTCCCTTGGACACTTCTGGTAAGGAGAAGCCCATTTCTTCTAAGGAAACCCATTTCCATTTCTTGCACAGTTCTCTAAAAGAAAAATTTCCAGCAGCTTACAAACATATGCTATCAGGCAGCTATATTATATTTATATTCTTTTTTATGTTCAATCCTTAGAAGAAGCTGTTTACTTTTGCTTCTTCCATTTCTTCTCTTCTTATATCTCATACCTCTTATAGTTTAGATGCTTATTTCAATCAGCTAAAGCTTTTCACGTCACAAAAAATAAATTCCAAAGTGAAGTCAATTTCAAATCTAATGGACTTTTCCCTTGACTTCTGTGAAACATGTATTACTGTGGATCACCTTCTCCTCCTGGACAGTAAATCCTCCTTGGTTTTTTGTAACATTGCTCTCTTATGTTTCATATATATCCTGTCCCCAAACTATTACTATATCCTAAGGCTCTATCCTGGACTGTTTCTTCTTTTTCTACACACTCTCTCTTGGTAATCTGATTAACTCCCATGATTTCAATTACAACTATTAGATAGTATTGTTTCTATCTTTTAATAATTGTTATAATATTGATTTGTAATAACTATAATAGTTATTATAGTTTTAATAGTTATAAGTTTAATCCCTCAGCTATATTAATCTTTTCTTCTCAACTAAATTGGGAGCTTCTTGAAGACAGTTTTGAATATTATGATTTGTGTACACCACAGAATAGAACACTGGATCTAGAGTCAGTAAGACCTGAATTCAAAGTCATTTCCTAATTGTGTGACCCTCTACATTTACTATATTGCTTTATCCTTACAGCTGCCCTGTGAGGTACTACTACCACTGGTGTTATCATCCCCATTTTATGAATAGAGAAAATGGGCATCAGAGAGGATTAAAAACACTTTCCTAACTAGTAAATCTCAAAGTCAGATTTGAAGCTAAATGTTTGTCTCTGGGCAATTAGCTGGCTTAGTGAATAGATATCCTGCTTGGAATCAGGAAGACTCATTTTCCCAAATTCAAATCCAGCTTCAGACACTTACTAGCTGTGAGGCCCTAGTCAAATCACTTCATCCATTTGCCCTGTGTGTAAAATGAGCTGGAGGAGGATGTGGCAACCTCTCCAGTAGCTTTGCTAAGAAAATGCCCAAAGGGGTCACAGAGTCAGACACAATTGAGAACAACTAAACAACAACACCAGAGAACCTGGCATAGAGCATGTATGGATGTACGTAATAAATAGCTGATATATGAACAAATGTTGAGCTTAACTGGTTGGGTGGCAACAGTATAACCACCGAGTAGCTTCATTATATCAGTAAATCTCTCTCTGTAACTTAACTTACTAGGCCACAATGAGGGTGACCAAAAACTGCTGCCAGTTACGATTTCTTATGCCACACTCCTTTCCTCCTCAAGAAGACCAAGATCATACTTCCTTTTAAGGGAAGCTCCTTTTAAGGGGGCTCATTCAATAAAGGAAGCCAAAATAAACTTATCCCTAATGGCACAGGAATGAGTGATATCATTTCCAAAAATGTTCCATTAAACTAAAGAACTAAAGCTGTTGAAACTTACTTTTTATTTTTTAAGATCTAGTATCCAGGAGGGTCTGGAGTACCATTGAGAGTACAATAGGAAAGTACTAACTTTGGAAACAAAAGGCCTGAATTTAAGTCCCCTTTCCAATCCTTACTTGCTTTGTTAACTGGAGCAAATTAATTTGATTTCTCTGAAATTAGTTTCCCCATCTAAAATAGATACAGCCGTCCTTGAATTACCTATCTCACAGGGGTATATTTTACATTTGTTATTATGAAGGGTGATCCTACCACAAAATATGGCCCTATTTTCAGAGTTAAAAGACTATTCTTGCAGTCTAATGTTTAGACTCAGAATAGCATTCCTTATACTCCTGTCAAGATAAGTTATAATGGCTGAAGTACATCATTTAAAAATGCTTGAGTAACTTAAAAGTAAACAAATTAATTTAGTTTTTTTAATATCCTTTTTTTTTTTTTTGTTAACAAGGCTAAGCATAAGTTCAAATGATAAAAGTTCTAAGCCTAACAAAACCACAAGGTCTGATTTAATAGCAGAATTCTATTCTTTATATGACATTGCAGAATATATACAATCAGTGATCCATCATCATGCATTTATTTGGTGCTTCCTGTGTTCTAGTCACTGTGCTACACTTGGGTAAGGGGGAGAGTATGTTACAAAGAAAGACAAAAACAATTATCTATTCTCAAGGATCTTACATTTAATGGAGGTGGAAAGTATGTAAGAAACTAGATATACACAAGATATATACAGAATAAATAAATACACTGTAGGAATTAGGACATGCTTCTTATAGAATCAGAAGGTGATATTTGAAATGTGTTTTGGAGAAAGTCAAGGAAGCTAAGAGACAAAAGATAAGGAGGGAGAATATGAGAGAAGTCAGGTATGCTATATCTAAAGTGGTTAAAAAAGATGTCAATGCTAATTTTACCAATGAATGTTTTCTACTAATCAAGTGAAACATTTCTGTTTTTAGCTTGACATTTGCAGCAAAAATTCTATTCAGATTGAGGGCTTTTAATCTAATGGTCTTTCCATAACATTATAATTCTCAAAATTTGTAAGTTGAAAAAAACATTTGAATGTGCTTAAAGTCTGGAATAGTCAAAGAGAGCTGGGCTATCTTTATAACAGTGTTCCATAAATTTATATACAATATTATAATTCCCAATCACAGTCAGTAAACCATATTTCGGGAGAAAACAATATCTCTTTTTTTCTCCTACTGTTAGAACATTTTTACCTTGAGTCAGTAAAACCTCAGTTTAGATACAGCCTCTGACACTTACTAGTTGCATGATCTTGGGCAGATCACAATTTCTGTCTGCCTCAGTTTCCTTGACTGTAAAATGGCGATAATAATAGCATTTATCTTATAGGGTTATGGTAAGGATCAAATGAGATAATATCTTGGAAGAGTTTTATAGGCCCTAAAGCACTGTATAAATAAGATTGTATTATTATTAATCAAATTACTATTATTACATAATAAATCATTCAGTTCTTTCTTGAAATTCTGGAATCCTTTCCATGACTTTTTAGGTTGTTTATAAAGCTTAATTTTCATGACTTTAAATCTAAGGAAGATATTTAAAAAATTCTCACTTGGAAAAGACAAGTTCTGTATTTTTCTTCTGGTTGTGTGAATTGTTCTGTGCTTGCTTCAGTATTCTGAGAATCAGGAAATGGTGATTTCCTTCCTTAGGCCTTATGTCTACCTGTATGTCTACTGCAGTTGTAAAAACACGTAGCACTTTGGTAAATATAAAAAAAAAATACTTCATTGGGACACTGGTAATAATGATTTATTGTCCAAATAGACTGAAATGTCATAAATATGGGTCTTATAAAAACAATTCTGGTTTCTGTGATGTGGCTAAGTTTTTTTAAAAAACAATCCATGTCTTGTTCTTTATGGAAAATTTATTTCTCAGTTTAGCATTACAAGATACTAAAATCATTAGTCTTACATTATAACATTAGTAATCAAGGAAATGGAGTGTAATAAAATTTCACAGATCTTAACAGAAGTGTAAGAAAACTTGAATAGATGAAGGTTAAAAGAAAGGTTAGAGCAACATTCTGGGTACAGTGAATTTGGTTTCCTATTTCCAAGAGAAATCTGAGAACAGACATTCAATTTTCCCTGTCTCTAAATGTGCACAAAATCATCTAGTTCTCTTCATTTCATAGGAGAATACCTCTGATCAACCTTGAAATCTTTTCTGAGATATTTCTTATCTTTTCTACTTATTCCTTAATAGAGGAAAAGAAACACATATTTACAACAAAAAGCCATATTATATATTAGAAAGTAAGTTTTGCCTTCTCCCCCACCCCCCACAAGGTTTTATTTTCTTCCTCAAAAAGGACAAGAATATTTCTCATATTATGATAAAGATAAATACAGGAAGGAATATGAGAAGAAGGCAGAGCTCCCAAGGTGCCATCCATTTGTTTGTTTCTTCTTTAAAGAAGCATGGCCATCCTAAGACGTAGGCTTGGAAATAGAGTTCCTGGTGATTACTAGCTTTCTAAACAAGGACTCATTCCTGGACCAATTTCCCAGGGTATATTTTTCTCATCCCTTCAGGGCCAATCCTACACTTATTTAAAGAGAAGTGTGGTTCAGTTAGCAAGTAAGAGCTTTCCAGGGGGCAAAGTATTTATTGTTATCGACAAAGGCCTCTCTGTAGTTCCTTTTCCAAAAAACTCCATTTCCCTTCTCACTATATATTCATGGGCTCCCAAATCCTGGAGTTTTTTCTCTGTCTATTTCTCATTTCACTTGCTTTCTTTAAATTCCAGAAAAAATCCCACCTTCTAAAAGAAGTCTTTCCCAGTATGCTCATGCTTTCCTTAGATGATCATTCTATCTTGTTTGCACAATCCATAGCTGTTTGCATGCTTCCTCTTCCAATGAGGGCAGGAACTATATATTTTTTCTTTTTTGCTTTTGTGTATGTGTGTCACAATATTTGGTATATAGAATCATTTGATAAATGTTGATTGACTAATAAGTTAAATGTAGGGTTACATTTTAAAAAGTACACAATAAATATTGGAGGAAAATATACAATTTTTACTCCATTAGAGCTAACTTGATGGCATCTATCTCTGAATTGTTCTTCAAAATTGAACTCTGAGTTAATTTTATTGGAAAAATCCTATTTTGTAAAGGGGGAAATTAAAATCAGCTTTGTTGAGTTAATCACAGAAAATAAAATTAATTACAGAAATCTAAATTCTTACAATTCTCTTTCATAAAACATGTCCCAAATATCTTAGCACAGTTCAAAAGTAAGAACTTTGGGACACTCAGTGTTGTGGCAGTATTAAAAACTATGGGTATAAGTACTATGTATTGTAAATGCCTATAAGTGCCTGTAATGTACCTGTAGGTACAGGTGAGATATTGATCATTAAAAGATTTTTAAATAAATCTTAGAACATTGGAGAAAATTTAAACTTGAATGTTCTGATATGCTCTACATATGAAGAGCTGCAGATAAAATGAGTGTATCTGTGTGTGTGTATGCATATGTATGAACATCTGGAAATACATACATACATACATAAACATATATAAACTAGAGCTCCAGTTTAGCACTCAATAGGATAGATGGTTTTGGAGGACATATGACTTTGAAGAGTTGTTTAAATAGAGTAGGAAATCATTTCCCATTCCAGTGTGTTTCAGGTTTATACTATATATATATATATATATTGGCTGAAAAGCAGGAGAATGATTTTGTGACGATGATATTGGTTGAAGATGTCAATCAGAGGCCAAAGTAATTGCTTAGTGACTGTTTCAGGACCCCTGCTCTAAGCTAATGATGTCAAAGGAAATAAAAAGGATTAGATGGATCTAAGCGATACTGTCATGGAAAAATATATAGAACTTGGTGATGATTGTATTTGTATCAGTGAAAAGAATGATAGGTGATGGTCAGAATCAAATCTGTATAACCAGATCCCTTTCAGCTCAGAAACTTGTGATTCTTGTGAGAGACTACCATTATTTCATGCTATTCTTTTCACTTACATTTTGCATATATTTTCTTATGCATCTTTTCTTTCATACACAACATGATTTTATACACACACACACACACACACACACACACACATATATATAAAACATGTGTGTGTATACATAACATTTATACTCATGTACATGATTATACATGGCAGCACTTTCCCAATTAGACATCACCTCTGAATATTTGCAATAAAATTTTTTTCTAAGCCTTGCCTAATTTTTTATTTTCAGTAGTGCTTTGGATCACTAGTGATAATATTATCTCCTAGTGAAAGTAGAGAGTGAATAATAGTGAATGGACATACAGAAGGATTTCTTAATGATCTTATTCCCTCCTGGAAACTATTAACAAATACTCATGCTAAATGAGAAATCTCTATATTCAGATCCAGAAATAGTCTAATTCTCAGATTTTCTCCATTCTACCTGCTTATCATTAATTTGTTCTATGCAAGATTAAAACCCTATGCTTGGTAAATTTATTTCAGTAAATTAAGAAGGTAACCATGGGTAGAATTTTATCCTAAACGCTGACATAGAGATCACATTGACTAATTTGAGTAATTGTTCTATTGAACAAAATCTAAAAGTGGCAACCAGATGCAGCCATTAGAAGTCTCTTTGAGTATATCTTTTAAATTCAAAGTCTACTTTATCAGGTAAACCAAAATGTACTAATGTTCACTATTATTTCATAGCTGGGATGAATATGGACAAAGCAAGAGTTGTAATTATTACTGATGGGAAAGAATTTTTAAAAATTTGAAAAATTGAAATTATTATTATATATACCCTAACATCTCAGAATTAGGCATTTCAATTGTATCAACAAAATACAAAGAAAAAAGGATCTCATTTTTAAAAATTCTTTCCCATCAGTAATAACTATAACTCTTGCTTTGTCCATATTCACCCCTGGCTATGAAATATTAGTGAAGATTAGTACATTTTGGTTTATAATAATTTGAATTAAAATTATCTTGTTTCTTTTTCAACTTAAAAAGAAAGTTAATATATTCTACTCAAAGCAAATAAGACCAAATGAGCTATTTGTGAAGTGCTTAGTATAGGACTTGACCTGTAATAGGTGCTTAATAAATGCTTATTCTCTTTCCTTCCTGGCTAAGTAACATTGATATGCTTAGAGCATATCATTGTGTCTTTTATCTTTTAAAAAAGCTCTAAATGAACCTTTTTGGGTTTAGTTTTTTTTTTTTTAACAACAATTGGCACATGCAGAGTATACTTTCAAATCCTGTCATGTAGCCAAAAAAAAAAAAAAAGCTAGACAAAGTTTATGAAAAAATGAAGTCCCATGATTGTCTAACAAAAACAAAGATGTTGATATATTAGTAACATGATTATCTTCTACTTTTAAATTCAAATTGCTTAGGGACAGAGTTTAAATTAGTCACTTAAAAGATTTTCTTTAGCTATACAGATCTTTTGTCTGCTTTGAAAACATCTGTTATGATTTTTAAAAGAATCTCCAGACTAAATGCATAATTAAATTTATACTCATTAGACCATATTTACTCTTTCCCCACCTCCTCCCTCTCATGAAACTTCTAGATGAGCCATTGAGGGTTGTGTATCAAAATCAAGGGTAGGATTACTCAGTAGTGCAGAATGAATTTTATTACTTTTATAATGGCAATGTAACATATAAAATGAAGACCAAGCAACTTCTCTTTGTTCAGCCCTAAAAATTAAAAAAAAAAAGTTAAAAAACCCCCAAATTCTACTCTTTATCTGTGTAAATCGCATGAATACTATATACATAAATACCATATAAGGGCAAAAAAAAATGTTTTTGTCAAATACCATTTCAAATGAGATAATACTCAAGCTATCAGTAAAACTGCCTCC
This sequence comes from Antechinus flavipes, assembly GCF_016432865.1. Taxonomy (NCBI): domain Eukaryota; kingdom Metazoa; phylum Chordata; class Mammalia; order Dasyuromorphia; family Dasyuridae; genus Antechinus; species Antechinus flavipes. The sequence goes on along the minus strand of NC_067398.1, from coordinate 149,904,845 downwards.
CCCAATACCAATACAAAAAAACCCCTTCATTTATGTTTGTGACAAGGATTGATAAATATGATATATAGAAACTCCCTGAATTATGAACAGAGATTTAGGAACATACAAAAAACTTGTCATACAGATTCTACCTATTCTAAAGCCTCTGTGGATAGTAGTAGTAGTACTAATAGTAATAGTAGTAGTAGTAAGCATTTATACAGTGCAGGTCATGTGCCTACTGAAGTTGTTCTGGTGCAAGAGTGGTATCTAACTTACAAAGCAGCATTTATTTTTTAATACTCATTGCTTTATGAATCATGTTGGGTGAGAAAAATCAGAGCAAGTGAGAGAAAAAAATAGAAAAAAGAAATGAATATAGCATGTGATTTACATTCAGTCCCTTTAGTTTTTATTCTGGATGCAAATGACATTTTCTATCTGAAGTCTATTGGCATTGCTTTGGACCGAACCACTGAGGAGAACCAAGTCTTTTATAGCTGATCATCACACATCCTTTCTATTTTTCTGTACAATGTACTCCTGCTTCTGCTTGTTTTGCTTAGCATCAATTAGTGTAAATCTTTCCAGGCCTTTCTAAAATCAGCTTGTTCATAATTTTTTAATAGAACATTAATATTCTATTATCTTCACATACCACAGCTTGTTCAGCCATTCCTCAATTAATGGGCATCTATTCATTTGCCAATTCTTTGCTACCACAAAATGAGCAACTCCAAACATTTTTGCACATGTGGATCCTTTCAAAGCAACATTTCTGTCCTACTGTCAGTCCTCTTCCTTCCTCTACAGAGGGATCGTTAATTTGCTATAGTTAAACCCTCATACATGTATGACTTGTGAACATTTCCCTGTATATCACAGTTTTTCTGTGAAATTTTTATCTTTATTTCCCATAAATAATAGCCTGGAAAGATGTTTTGTGTCAAAAGAAGTGACATTTGTTTTCTTTCCTTTGGGCATTTAAAATCCAATCATTAAAAGAAGGAAAAAAAATGTAGGTAATAAGATTAACTAAGTTTATTTGTTTGTTCTTATCAATAGAATCAAGCTATATTTTTGCTTCTTTCTTACTTCCATTATCAATTACATTGTGCAAAAAGTGATTTCCTGATCTCTCCGACAAAATATTCTTACATTTTCTTTTGTTCTTCATGCAATCTAGTTTGCTAAAAATCCAGAATTCTTCAAGGCATAAAAGGAATTGTTGAAGCAAATAGGGATATTAACTTTGGACAAGAATTGTGGTAAGGGCACCATCACTGTTTGCAAGTATTCTAAGTATTGCTTTGTAGAAGAGGGAATGGATTTATTCTATGTGACTTCAAGTGGCAGAAAAAACCAATGGATTAAAGTGAGAAGGACATAGATTTCAGAAAAAAAAATTCTAGTAATTAAGAGCTACCAAAAAAGAAAAAAAATTCTACTAATTAAGAGCCACCAAAAATTCAACTTTTCTTCATGATTTTTGGTGCATATTGCTCCAGTACCGTTGTTAAACTTATAAATTTCATTTTACACAATTCTATAATGATAAAATTAAAATTGCAGTTTAATATGTTTAAAAATTATTTTGAGAAAAATCTGGTTATATAAAAAGTTCTATAAATTATAGGCTTATTTGGAACATTATTAGGAATAGAATGTCTTGTAGAATCTTCAATTGATTTCTTTTACCTGCTAAAGAAATGAAAAATAATACTAGTCACTATATTTTGAGTTCCTCCTTGGTGCAAAGCAATGAAAAAATGCTATGATTATTGTTTCATAGTGAGGGGATGAGGGCCTAATACAATGCCTATTGGGAACAGAAGGGAAAGATACCAGAGGCAAAAATAAACAATAAAACTTGGTGACTTATATAGTTGGAGAGGAGGGAGGACAGAGCCAAAGGTGATAATTAACAATTTAGAAACTAATAACCTTCTATCCTATAGCTAATTATTGAAAATGCCTTTGATTGAATGGAAAGAATTTTTTAGCTTCATTATTACATTAATCTTTAAGAATACAATGAACAATTGTAGATTATCAGACCAATTGATTAAATCAGAAATGTTTTATAGACAAAACTGAAATGAAGATATTCCATCATGACATTCTGCAGTTTAAAAAAAAAATCACATATAAGTGGGTTTGTACTTATTTTTTTAGGTGAACCTGTGATTTCTTAAGTGTTGGAAACTGCCAAGGTAAAATTCTCTCTATCAGTGCAGATGGACAATTCATTTGTAATTTAAGTTTTAGAGGATTACCCAAGACAATGAGAAGTTAAATGACTTAAATTTACTTGTGCTTATCAGAAACAGAATTCAATAGAAATGGCCCATGCCTTCAAGAAGCTTATATTTTATCATGGGAAACAGCATGTACTTGTGTAAATAGATGGATACAAAATACATAGAAAATAAAGAAAAACTGGGGTGGGTGTGTGTAGGATACAATAGAAATTGAGAGAATGGGAAATATCTTATGAAGGAAGTAGTGCTTGAGGTAGACATTCCAGGAAGTAGAAGTAAGAGAGTATATTCTAAATATAGGGGATATCCTATACAAAAGCAAAATGTGCTTTGGGTGTTTCTTTGAATTATTCAAATGCATTATTTCTTACAGCTGAATTATATTCTATTACAATTTAGTACCATTATTATTATTATTATTATTTTGCCATTTCTTAATCAATGAATATCTTCTTTGTTTCCAGTTCTTTGCTAATACAAAATGCACTTATGTAAATATTCTGGTAAAAATGGGATCTTTCTTTCTATCATTGATTTTCCAGTATATATGTCTAGCAGTGAGATCTCTGAATAAAAGTATAGACGTAACAATTCTTTTTCTTAATCATAATCCCAACTTGTTTCCAGAAAGGTTGGGCAAACCTACATCTTCAGTGTGCTTCCTTCTTTAACCCCTCCAGAATGGTTCATTTTCAATTTTTGTTATCTTTGTCAGCATATTGCTGTGTCTCCAGTAAATTCTCTATTGTTTAACCACACTAAAATATAAACTTCTTTTCCTATTATTCAGGGTTCCCCATAATCTGCCTTTAAACTACCTTGCCTTTTTTTTTTTTTTAACAGCATTGCTACCAAAGTAGATTAGAACAACATTGTAGATATAGTTTACTAAGGTATCCAATGCTATTCTTTTGAAAAAGATGGAGAGATGGGCTGGATAAGAGTAATGAATTCAAAATTGGTTGATTGGCCAAACTGAAAGAATAACTATTAATAGTTTTGTGTCAGCTGACAGGAGGACTACTTTGAAATACCCCAAAGGGCTGGTTGCCCCTATGCCATTTAGATAAAGGAAGGAACAAGGAAATACGTATCTATTAAGCACCTACTATGTTCAGGTATTGAGCCAAACACTTTACAAATATTCTCACTTAACATTTTTTATCTGTGACTTGTATAGATGGTATTGTCTTTATGTCACAGTTGCAGAAAACATAAAGCTGAGAAAGATAAACTAGTATACGAGATGCTAGAATTAGGATCCAAAAGGATCTTGACAGGGTAGATCATTGTAGTAAGATGAAATTCAGTAGTCACACATCTCATAGCTGGGCTCCAAAAACAATTTCACAGTACAAAATGACAGTGACATGATTTGACATCTTGTGTGTGTGTGTGTGTGTGTGAAAAGGGAATTTTGATGAATTGCACATTCAATATGAATAAGCAAGTATAATGTGAAGCCTGTAGCATTCACATGATCTTAAGTTTTATTGAGTGATATAGTTTCCAAAAATAAAGAGGTGACTTCTTTTTTATTAGGCCCTGCTCAATCTGGGGTACTGTGTTCGGTTCTAGACACCATAGTTTCAGAAGGATATTGTTAAACTCAAGAGTATCCAGACAAGTGTGATTAGGATTATGAAGGACATTTACTACTGTCAGATGAAATCAGGGAAAGGAACTAGGATTGTTTTGCCTGTAGCAGAGAAGACTCTGGGAACAGGATAGCTTTGTCCAGAGTATTAGATGGGCTAACTGGGAGAACAGGAATTAATTAAATATCAAGTAGTATAAATAGTAGCACTGGGTGAAAGTTAAAAAGAAGCAAATTGGATTGAAAGTTCCAATCTCAGGGAAACTATGTAACAATGCAAGATGCTCAAAAGTAGGATGGGATACCTTGAGAAGTAAGGAGCTCTGCTCACTTAAAGCAAAGGATAGATGACACTTTTGGGGGGGTTATATTGTGGGAGAGATACTTGTTCAGATATGGCTTAAATTAGAAGAATTCTGATGTATCTTCCTATTCTAAAAAAGTGTGATCAGCCTCACGAAGGACATTTACTACTATCATATGAAACCAGTGAAAGCTGGTAAGAGAAGCTAACATACTCTGGAAGGTCTTGAACCATAGACTAAGGCATTGAGAAAGTCTTTAACAAAAGGTCCACAGGAAATTACTGATACCTTTTGAAGTGATATCATACAAGTCATTCTCCAAATGAATATGAATAGACAATTTTCAGATGAAGAAATCAAAGCTATTTCTAGTCATATGAAAAAATGCTCTAAATCACTCTTGATTAGAGAAATGCAAATTAAGACAACTCTGAGGAATCCCTACACACCTCTCAGATTGACTAAGATGACAGGAAAAGAAAATGACAAATGTTGGAGGGGATGTGAGAAAATTGGGACACTAATACATTGTTAGTGGCGTTGTGAATTGATTCAACTATTCTGGAGAACTATTTGGAATTATACCCAAAAGGCTATTAAACTATGCATATCCTAGGATCCTACTGGATTTACTATCTCTGCTGGATCTGTATGTTTTCAAAGAGATCATAAAAAAGGAGAAAGGACCCACATGTGCAAAAATGTTTGTAGCAGTCCTTTTGTAGGAATTGGAAACTGAGTAGATACCCATCAGTTGAGCAATGGCTGATAAGTTATGATATATGAATATAATGGAATATTATTTTTTCATAAGAATGATCAGCAGGATGATTTCAGAAAGGCCTGGAGAAACTTATATGAACTGATGCTTAGTAAAGTGATTAGAACCAAGAGAACATTGTACACAGCAATAGTAAAATTATATGAGGAACAACTGTGATGGACTAGGCTCTTTTCAACAATGAGGTGATATAAGCCAATTTCTAGACTTGTGGTAGAAAGAGTCATCTGCAACCAGAAAGAGGTAATCCTTTTTCTTTAGTCCCTATAATTAAGGAATAAATGTGGATCATAACATAGTATTTTCACATTTTTTGTTTGCTTGGTTTTTTCTCTTTTTCATTTTTTCCCCTTTTTGATCTGATTTTTTCATGTGCAGCATGATAAATGTGGAAAAATGTTTAGAAAAATTGTACATATTTAACCTATATTGGATTACTTACTGTCTAGGGGTGAAGGGAGGGAGAAAAATTGGGATCATAAAGTTTTACAAGGATGAATGTTGAAAACTATCTTTGCATGTATTTTGAAAATAAAAAGCTATTATAAAAAAAAGAAAAACATTCGGACTCAGAGTAAAAAAGAAAAGAATGATATTAGATGTGTGCATAAGAAAAAAAGAATCTGGCAGTGGTAGAAGGATGGATTAGGGGGGGAAAGACTGGAAACAGGATGACTGATTAGGAGGCTATTGTAATAGTCTTGGTGATGAAAACTTAAACTCATTATCTGGCAGTAAAAATAAAAGGAAGAGTGCAGATGTGAAATACATTACAAAGGTAGAATTGATTGGATTTGTTAATATGTGAGAGTTGATGAAGGAGCATTCAAAGATTATGAAGAGTTTGATTCATGGGTGATTAAGTGAATGTTGTGTCATTGAACTAAAAAGTAATATGATACGGCAGAAATACCCCTGGTTTTGGAGCTAATGGACCCAGGTTCAAATCCTGATTCTTCTCACTATCTAGTAATCTTGGGGAAGTCATTTAATCTCAAATAATCTGTTTGTTTTTCTCATAAAATGAGACATTTCAACTTAATTTTCCTAGCTTTAATGGTACAATGGTACAATGAAAGTCAGAAGGAAGGACATGTTTTAGAGAGTCAATAACTTAATGTTTGTCCATGTTGTGCTTGAGTTATTCATAGGACATCCAGGTCAAGGTATCATATAGGTAATATTAATTGAAAGTATATTTTTATATTGAGTATAAAGAAGAGACTAGGCATGGACATGCATATTTGGGCTTCATTTTCTTAGATGTAATAGTAAAGATAGAGGATTAAATGAGGCTGCCTAAGGAAAAAGTATAGATAAAAAAAAGAAAACTAAGACAAGGCTTTGGGAATTGAAGGATTGGAGTGGATGGAAATTTAGGGTTTGAAAGGATGAAGGGAAACTAGCAAAGGAGACTGAGTAAATAACCAGAAAGATAAGAAAAGAATTAGAGAATTTGCATGTTATAGAAACCAAGAGAGGAAAGAGTTTTAAAATGTAGGAAATGGAACAATGTCAAATGCTACAAGGTTGTGAAGGATGATGAGTCTTGAGAAAAAGTTATTGGCAATTTAATGATTACTGGTAATTTTAGAAGACCAGTTTAAATAGCGTGATGACTGCAAAAATCAGGTTGCAAAAAACTGAAAAGCAAATTGACATTAAAGATAAGGTGATCAGAACTAGACTACTTTTTTTTTTCAAATGGATAAAAGGGAAAAGAAGTAGATCAATCATTACAAGGATTAAGGGAGTCTTTCTTTTTTTTAGTTTGGAGAGACCTGAACATATTTATAAGCAGGCAGCAAGAAGCCAATGGAGAGAGAAAGGTTGAAGATTCATTAGAAAGAAGTCATGATTGAAGAGTAAGATTGAAGTGGCTACAAGAAGCAAATGGCAATATTAAGTGCCAAGGTAGCAACACTTACTGGTGAAAAGCTTTAGTTAATTTATATTGATAGAAGAAAAGTGTATATACCAAGAGTATAAAAATTAATAGCATCTTATGTTTTGAAGACTATTTAAGGAAATAACTTTAATATGATTAAATTATTTAAAGAATCAAGGAAGAAGTATTCTCCTTTATGGTTTGTGGTGTATATTTGTGTGTGTGTACATATATAAGTATATGTTCAAATTTTATTTTCCTTAATGAGTTAGATGATGAAATAGCGAACTTGCTCATTAAGTTTTCAGATGACATTAAAATAGGGAGGCTAGTGTCTTTGACTTCAGTTCTAACTGACAGTTTAATTGAGCAAGTTTTGACAGACCAAGTTGGTCAATGTTCAATAATATAGTAAGTTATAGTGAGAAGATTACTAGGTTATATAGATGGAAGCACATCTCCTAACATATATTATATGACATATAATAGAAAGACTGGACTTGGAATCAGGAGAGACCTGGTTTCGGTCCTATGTTAGATATTTAGTAACTTAATAGATTGATGGAGTGGTAACTTTTTAAATTTCTGGGTGCCCATCTGTCTGAGAAAAGTATTTTACAAATATTGTACCTTTGTAAATGTGGGTCATTGTTTTCCATATCTTTCTCTTTCTAAAAGCCTATCAAAAACCTCATGTTTCTTGGAAAGAAACCTTTCTTGACCATGCTAGCCCCAATTGCTTTTTTTTCCCGAATCCTTCTCTCTCTTATTACCTGTCCTCCCTCCCCAAATGTAACATTTATTTTGTGTGCTGTCTTATGCTCCTAAGTTGTTTTATGTGGCTTAATATTACCTTCTCTTTGTGATTATAATTTCAATGGAGTACAATGATTATGTTTTATACTCTCTTCATAATCCCCATGACATCTCACATAGTATATTGAAAACATCTTTTTATGACTTAGCAAATGTGACCTACAGTTAAACTGCATATGCAAAGGTTCACTGACTTGCTCAGGGTTACTCACTTGTAAGCATCAGAGGCCTTAAACCAGATCTTCCTGACTTTAGGTCTGAAGCTCTAATCCTATTTTCTTCTCAGTATCTGGTAGCTGCTCAATAATAATTTGTTGGTCCCTTGGTTGGTTGACTGGTTGATGGAATGTGATATGGCCCTGCCTAAGATTGCAAGAGATGGACTAGATGCCCTTTTAAAGGTTCATTCCACTCCTGAGATCATATGGTTCTAGGGCAAGTAATACAAAAACAAAGGGCCTGAAATCAAATGAGACAAAATAATTTTTGTGAATACAACACATAAAGGGTATTTGAGAAGAAGAATGGGACTGTTGCTAAATAAGCAAAGAGTCCAAGATAGAAAATGCCCAAGAACAAAATAATTCCAAAAGTTAATAAAACATGTAGAAACAAAAGTTCGCGAAGTTAATGATTAATTAGAAACTAGGTAAAGCCATAGATGAGCTGATAAGAAATCAGTAAAACAATACTGGCTACACTAAATACCAGCAATAAATTTTTATCAATCATTGCTCACTTAGTTCAGAACAATTGAAAATCTCAACAAGCCTTCTGAATCAGTATTGTTAATTTTTCACAGTGAATGTAGAGAATTGGTGACATAACCAGGTTCTGATAATGAGCAAGGGGAGAATGACTTTTGGAGAAAAATAGGAAAAATAATTTGAGGACCTAATTTGTTAAATGACTATGACATTCTGGAAAAAGTTCTGTTTGAGACCATAATTAGAAAGAGTTTGAAGTCAGCCCTGAGCATATGCAAAACTCCATTACTGATTTTTTGAGTCCAGAACCATAAGTGAATCTTGTCTACCTGAATTGCCTGATTACTCCAGTCTGGAACCATTCCTTAGGCCAAAGTTAGCTTAGAGAAAGGTCAGTGGTATTGGCTGGGGATTGGTGGGGGTGTAGGGAGAAGCAGGTATCATCCTGCTTTTGACTTCTGAATGTTTTGACTTGAATGTTGCTTTGGCAGTGAGATGGTAATGGAGAAGCCCTGAGAAAGTACATATCCCACAGATAGAAAAGAACAAGTATGGAGGAAGGTAATACAGAAGTATGACACCATAAAAATCCAAGAAATGGTAAGAGAAGTATGACTTAAAGAAGAGAAAAGGGTAGTTTCTGATGATAACAAATATTTAGTTACATGCTACAATGAAGATTCAAGTCAGGTTTAAATCTAGCCTCAGACACATGCTAGCTATATGACCTTAGGCAAATCACTTAATCCTGTTTGCCTCAGTTTCTTTATTTTTAAAATGATCTGGAGAAGGAATAGTAAACCATTTTAGTTATCTTTGCCAAGAGAACCCAGATGTGGTCATGAAAAGTCAGACATGACTCAATAACAATGTGTGTGAATCCACATGGATGGTATTTATAGAACAGCAAAGAAATTAATTGGCTGAGTGAAAATGGTCACAGGAGGCATTATATTAATGTTTTAAATGATTTACTTCTGTCACATTTAGTTTTCCAAACAAGAGTGACTAAAAATTGATGTAGCTATCAGGACCCCATCTTATTTCATCTCTTACTATGTGCATACTTTTCTTACTATGTGTAGAATATACTATATGTATCTACTATATTACTATAATAATATAATATATGCTATATGTTATATTATGTTGTACACAATGTAATTTGATACATATATTGTTATTTATATCTCTTAAAATTCTTTTACTATATGTAGAAAAAATGATTCAGAAATGAACAAAAGAAAAGTATATTCTAGAAACTTCTTGTATAGAACAAGAATGCTAAGGGAATTAATATACCTCTCTAGATGAGATTTTATCTAAATATTCTACTGGTCTTGCCAGATATATAACAGATAAAAATTCTTTATCTAGACTCAGTAGATCTGGGTTCAAGTTCCAACATTACTACTGACTTAACCATGTGTCTAGTCAGAGAGAAAATTAATCTCTGCTCCTCAATTCTCTTATTGTGAATTTTTGGGATTAGTTCTACAATAGTTGCAGATAGTTATTTCTGAGAGAGGTGTAGTGTGGCATAGAAGGTAGAAAAGTCAACTTGCAATCAGAAAGATAACTAAAATGGTTTACTATTCCTTCTCCAGATCATTTTAAAAATAAAGAAACTGAGGCAAACAGGATTAAGTGATTTGCCTAAGGTCATATAGCTAGCATGTGTCTGAGGCTAGATTTAAACCTGACTTGAATCTTCATTGTAGCATGTAACTAAATATTTGTTATCATCAGAAACTACCCTTTTCTCTTCTTTAAGTCATACTTCTCTTACCATTTCTTGGATTTTTATGGTGTCATACTTCTGTATTACCTTCCTCCATACTTGTTCTTTTTTATCTGTGGGATATGTACTTTCTCAGGGCTTCTCCATTACCATCTCACTGCCAAAGCAACATTCAAGTCAAAACATTCAGAAGTCAAAAGCAGGATGATACCTGCTTCTCCCTACACCCCCACCAATCCCCAGCCAATACCACTGACCTTTCTCTAAGCTAACTTTGGCCTAAGGAATGGTTCCAGACTGGAGTAATCAGGCAATTCAGGTAGACAAGATTCACTTATGGTTCTGGACTCAAAAAAATCAGTAATGGATTTTAATTATACATGCTAGATGCCTAATCCTCAGCAAAATCATCTAATTTCTCAATTCTGCAGGCAGTTCTCTCTTTTTAAATTTTTTTTATTAAAGCCTTTTATTTTGAAAACACATGCATAGATAATTTTCAACATTCACCCTTGCAAAACCTTGTGTTCCAAATTTTTTCCCTTCTTTCCCCTCCATTCTCTCCCCTAGATGGCAAGTAATCCAATATGTTAACCATGTACTTCTGTATATATTTCCACAATTATCATACTACACAATAAAAATCAGATCAAAAAAGGAAAAAAAAGAGAAATAAAAGAAAATGCAAGCAAACAACAATAAGAAAAAGTGAAAATACTATATTATGATCCCCACTCAATCCCCACAGTCCTCTCTCTGGGTATACAAGATCATTGGAACTGGCCTGAATCATCTCACTGTTGAAAAGAGCCAGGTCTGTCAGAATTGATCATTGTTATAGGCAAATCTCTAAGACTACAAATGACTACAATTGTCAATCTCCAGTGGTAGGAGTCTGTGTACCTGGAAGTTCCCTATAACAATGAAAGCCAAAGGTTTTATTCCCTACAAACACTCCTTCCCCGTCAATTCACCCCCAAAATTGTTTGAGTTTGAGATTGAGTTTGAATCAAATCATAAATTTAGAGTTAGGAAAGAACTTATAAGTCATCCAGGCCAACTTCTTATGCAAGAATGACTCCTCACAATGCAAGAATGAGATTTTGAGGAAAACTTTCCAGAGAACAATGAGGGGAGTCTTCTGGTTTAGATTGTGAGCCTCAGAAATGATCCCAGTGTTCTCAGGACTCTCAGTTAAGATGATTTTTAAAATTTCTGACTCTAACCCTGTTCTAATAGGGAGGACTGAATAATGATCAACTGCAGTTCGAAAGAACTAGAAACTTAGATGGTTCTCTGGCATTCTTTTTGTGGGTATTCCTTCTCCAGAGGCAGATTACTACCCTTTGATTATTTTCCCATTCAATTCTTTCTTTCTTTCTTTCCTCCCTCTTTCTTTCTCTCCTTCCCTCCCTCTCTCTTCTTTCTCTCTCTCTGTCTCTTCCTTCCTTCCTTCCTTCCTTCCTTCCTTCCTTCCTTCCTTCCTTCCTTCCTTCCTTCCTTCCTTCCTTCCTTCCTTCCTTCCTTCCTCCTCCCTCCCTCCCTCCCTCTCTCTCTCTCTCTCTCTCTCTCTCTCTCTCTCTCTCTCTCTCTCTCTCTCTCTTTCTCTCTCTCCCCCTCTCTCTTTTTTTCTTTTCTTCTTCCTTCCTTTTTTTTCTTTCCTACAAATAGAACTGGTAGAATTGGTCTACTCTGCTGGCAGCCTTCCCTTGGTCCATTTGATGCCTTAATCACACCAATGAGTTCTCTACCTCATCTCTCATTTTTGATACATGACTGGCCAATTTAATTTCTCAACAATACCTGTTTTTGGCATTGGAAGAAGCTATGTGTCACAATGGGAAAAGTCCTGAATTGGAAATCAGAGAATGGAATTCAAATTCTAGTGCTACTGCGTGCTTCCTCTGTGGATTTATCAAGTCACCTAACCTTTCTAGGCCTCTATTTCCTTATTTATAAAATGAGGAGGCAGCTCAGTCACCCAATCAATGTCTCAGGTACTGTGTTAGGATCTGGAGAGTTGAGTACAAAGAATGAAATGATCTCTATTTACAATGACAGATTACTCCAAGGTCCCTTTCAGCTTTAAATCTATAGCTCAGTGATCTTTTAAAAAAATTTGTAGCATCATTTATATCACAGGGTTGTAGTGAGGATAAATTAAACAATAAAGTGATATATAAACTTCTATAAAGTAACATGGTCTTTTATATATTAATTTTTATGATGATAATTCAATGATTTTTTCTTAACCCTTATTCTTTTTCATGTCTTTTCAGCATCTAACCCTGATAACTACTCTCTTTCTTCAGAATTATTCCTCTCTTGGTTTTCTTAACATTGTACTAGCTTGGTCATATTTCCCTGGCTACTTTGCTTCAGGCTGAAAATCCCATCCCTTCCTGTCTCTTTCAGGAGCTTGCCCTTTTAATTATGTCCTCTATTTAATTTTTAGCTCCTTTCTTATTCTCTACATAGAATTTTTCTATCATTAAAAAAAGGAAGAAGCTTTACAACCTTTAAAAAAGTGGTCTATACGTGTGTTCTCTACTTTCTCATCTTTCACCTACTTTTCAGTTCCTTGCAGCTTATTTTCAGTCTGTACTATACATTGGGACCAATCCTCTCCAAGAGTCACCAATGAGCCATCTACTGGGAAGAACTGTCCTTACTTGTCATCCTTCTTGACTTTCCTGCTTCATTTGCTATTATTGATTATCCCCTCTTCTTTATCTCCTCCATCTGGGATTTTCATTTTAATATTTTGTCATGATTCTTTTACTATTTGTTTCACCTATCTTTTTCAGTTTTATTTGCAGTCATCATTCATGATTTTCTCTCTAATAGTAGGTATACCTCAAGACTTTGTCTCAAGCTTCCTCTTCTACTCACACTATACACTGAGTGATTTTATCAGTTTCTATAGATTCAATTCTCATCTCTCATATGACTCCTAAATTTATGTATTCATCCCATAGGCAAGCACTGAACATTGACTTGTTGTATCAGCACATGTAGTCCCTATGGTCTAGTTCTCACCTCTCTCGAGTTCTAGTTCTACATCTGTCACTGCCTATTGAACATTTTTAGCCGGATATCCTATTGGAATCTCAAATTAAGCATACTTAAACCTGAATTCATGTATCTTCTCTATTCATAAGAAGATTCTTAGTGGAAGAGAGATACATTTTTACAAAATTAAAGATTTAGAGCTGGAAAAGATTCAGGAAATCATCAGGAGATCATTTTAGGAAGGAAAACTGAGGCATAGAAAGATTGAAAAACTTACCTAAGTCAACAGAGGTTATAAATGTCTAAGTCTTTTTGTATCTATTCTCCCACCTAACTTCCCTATTTCTGCTGCTAGTATCACTATCCTTCCAGTCAAACAAATTCACGAGTAAGAGTTTTCTTCAACTCTTCACTCTAATTTTTTATATCCAATTGGCTTTCAGGTCTGGTCGATTTTTTTTTCAACATCTCTTGCATCTATCTTTTCTTTCTACACAAACTACCTTAGTATGGATTCTCATTACCTCTCATCTGTTTGACATTTAAAGCTCTTCAAAATTTGGGTTCAACATATTTGTCAAGGTTTATTGCATATTAATCCCCCTAATATTGCCTTATTTGCCATTCCATGTATGTTGCTGACATTCTATTTCCCAGAAGCCTTTGCTTCTGTGCTCCATTCCTTAAATGTTTTCTCTCTTCATCACTGCTTCTTGGACCAATCTCCACATAATTTTGCATTTATTTTTCACAAGCATCCTGCTTTTGTTTATCTGTAAACATGTTGTACCTTTCTCTTAAATATAAGCTCCTCAAGGGTAAAGATTTTCTGATTCTTGAATTTGCATTCTTAGTGCCTAGTGTAGTGGTTAGCACATAGTAGTGGCCTTATAAATGATGGTTGATTCTTTGATTTCTTCTTCCCTCTCAATCCTCCAAAACAAATAAAAACCTTTCCTCTTACCTAGAAACAGATATGGTTGAAGAGGGGAAGGTAGGAGCAAGTCACTGAGTTTTCATTCTGCCTTCAACAAAATCTCTCATATATGTCTTTTCTCTTCTGTCACTCATGCCATCGTCCTTTTTTAGACCATTATCAATGAACTCTTGGATTATTGCAATAGCCTTCTTCCAAGTCGCTCTTTTTTTTTTTTTTTTAATTTTTATTGAATAATTACTTTATATTGACAGAATCCATGCCAGGATAATTTTTTTTTTTACAACATTATCCTTTGCACTCATTTCTGTTCCAATTTTTTTCCCCTCCCTCCCTCCACCCCCCCCCCCCCCCGAGATGGCAAGCAGTCCTTTATATGTTGGATATGTTGCAGTATATCCTAGATACAATATATGTTTGCAGAACCGAACAGTTCTCTTGTTGCATAGGGAGAATTGGATTCAGAAGGTATAAATAACCCGGGAAGAAAAACAAAAATGCAGATAGTTCACATTCGTTTCCCAGTGTTCTTTCTTTGGGTGTAGCTGCTTTTGTCCGTCATTTATCAATTGAAACTGAGTTAGATCTCTTTGTCAAAGAAATCCACTTCCATCAAAATATGTCCTCATACATTATCATTGTTGAAGTGTATAATGATCTCCTGGTTCTGCTCATTCACTTAGCATCAGTTCATGTAAGTCTCACCAAGCCTCTCTGTATTCATCTTACTGGTCATTTCTTACAGAACAATAATATTCCATAACATTCATATACCACAATTTACCCAGCCATTCTCCAATTGATGGGCATCCATTCATTTTCCAGTTTCTAGCCACTACAAATAGGGCTGCTACAAACATTTTGGCACATACAGGTCCCTTTCCCTTCTTTAGTATTTCTTTGGGATATAAGCCCAATAGAAACCAAGTCGCTCTTTAGACATACCCTTCCTAAAGCACTTTCTTCACCATCAGATTAATTTCTAGAAATAATGCTTTCATCATTTATTTATTCTGTCCCCACTTGCAGAGTGCAAATACAAAGATGAATAGACTATAGTTATGCCCTTGAGAAGCTTTCATTATATGACTTCTCTAGAGCATGCTTGCCCAAAACACTTTGGTGGATCCTCATTTTCTCTGTGACTATGGCAATCAAGGATCCCCAGGCCTGCCCCAATTTCCAACCTCATTTCCTACTATACCTACAAAAGAACCATCTGCTTTAGACAAATTGACCTCACTAACCTTTCAAAATGCCATTTTCTTCTTTAAAAATTATTGATACCCTTTATTTTTATAGTCACTTTCATCCTACTCCTCATTTCTTTTCTTTTTGATTGCCCACTCTTTTCTTCTGTTTTAATATTACATATCTTTGAAAACTTTTTAAAATACTTATCCCTTTTATGAAGCTTTCCTTGTCCCAACTCAAAATTTTTTTCCCTTCCCCCTTAATGCTTATGAGACTTTGTATACATGTACACAATCCCTCTATACTTACATACTTCTTGATGCTGTTACTTTTTCATCTGTGTGTGTATGTTATCTGAGGGCAGAACTGTGTGGACTATTTGTTTATTTGTATTGATCACAGTGCCTAGTTTAGCACTTGTAAACTTTGCTCTAAAGTCAACAACTTCTCAATTAAAGTTTCCTATAAGGGCAAAATGAAGCCCTTGATACTGAACATTTAACAGAGGATGAGGTGTACATTGTCCTAATACAGCAAGGATATGCGCTAAGAATACAGGAGTACTTAACTCTTTTACACACAGCTTCCCCCTCTTCTGTGTTGGGAAATGTATATAGTCAATCAGTCTTCACAATATGGTGACTTGCATGGTTTCATCCAGTTCAGATGATAATGAGAGATGTCAATTATACTCAGCTGGGCATTTTATAGTCCCCAGACTAAAAATCTACATCAAGGAAGATGGAACCAATCAAGTTGCATAGGAAGGAGGAAGCTCTAGTAGGTTCTTGGAAACTATCACAATATCATATGCCTGGCTGGCATTAAAATCTTTATTGACCAATTCATTTTTCATCATACCAATTTATTTTCATCATCTTCACCTGTTCCAATGTCACATATCCTTGAAACCTATTTTAAATTCTATCCTTTCTATGAAACTTCCTTAGTCCTAATTCACAAGCTCTTTCCTCTTTCCCTTAATGCTTATGAGATAAACATTAATAGAGACATAGATAGGGACACCTAATTGCTATGATTTGAAAAGAAAAACCTGACTTGAGTTCCGTTTTTAGATATAAAATTTACTGTGGGATAAGAGGTATCTTTTACTTGTGTCAGCCTATGAAAATACAAGATTCATAAACTAGTGTTCAAATCTTTTTATGCATAGAAATTACTTTAATATCCTTAGTGAAGAATTTTCAGATCTGTGGTGTATCAGTGATAATCTTTGTAAATCTCAGATACAAAATGTGTTTAGCTTAAGTTGATTGGAAAAGAATTTTGAGTCCTGAGGATCTATTTTTTTTTTAAACCAAGAAAGGAGGTTTAGTACAAAGAGGTGACTGATTGGAGTCAGAGAGTCCAGGTTCAAAATCTCACTTTTAGTGCTTTCTTCCTGTTCAACCTCAAAAAAATTATTTAGACTCTTGGGGTCTCTTCTGGAAAATAAGGAAGATGGATTTGAGAACTTCTAAAATCCCTCCAGCTCTAAACCTGCAATCCTAAAATAGGTCATGTATTGGATCTGATTCTATAGGAAAATTATGTATAATTTTTCTCATTTCCACTTCTCATTTTCTTGTCTCCTTCATTGTTGATTCTCTTTTTGGACAGTTTTGGGATGAACCATGATGGAATTGGAAATTCTTGTGGTACCAAAGGTCATGAAGCAGCAAAACTTATGGCAGCTCACATTACTGCAAACACCAACCCTTTTTCCTGGTCTGCGTGCAGCAGGGACTACATTACAAGCTTTCTAGAGTAAGTAATCTCTGGAGAAAAATGATAAATTTTTTCCAGAAATAAACCATCAATAAAAGGTCTATCATTGGCTCTAGACCTTTATCCATTGTATGATGTGACATTAATAGAGGTCCAATAATATGTCACAGGCTGTTTCCAAAATTATCTTTATATTGTGGTAAGTTCTTTTTCCTCCTTTTCAAATTGTATTATATTTCTGCTAAATAGATTTCAGAGGGGCTGGAGCAGGAATATGGTTGGGAGGTTGTTAAATATATGAATGATGAGTATTGTTTCAGAAATATGAAGCTATGTCATGCAGGATTCAGACTTATGTGATTTCTTTTTTAGATACAAACAAGTTATATGAAGACACTGTAAATTAAAAAAAATTAATTGATGGAAAAACGGTATCACAGAAGTTTGAAAGCATTTAATAAAAAAGAAACCCCCAAGTTCAAATACCATATTGGTCTAAATATAGGCCAACTGCCTTAAGAAAAAAAAATAAGGAAAAATTGCATAGGCAACATTTTGGTTTTATATAAGGTCATGTATGGCCTACATGCATATCAGTACAATAAACACCCAGGGAGTTAGCCCTTAAAGACAAAGAAAATGTCTCTTTGCCAGAATCAGAGATTAGCTAACAAATGACTTTTAGGATCTTTCCAGCATTTGGAAGCTATTTTGCTGGTCCTTTCATGCATGTTACTTACTTCAAAAGGAAGGTTATCAGTTAGCAGAGGTATACATTGCCCCAGGAAAGCAGATGTTCTCCCAGTTCTCACCTGTGGAACTTAGTTTGAATAGTATCTTAGCAGTTTCAGAGTTTTGTTGTCATGCCCTTAAACTCAATTCTTTTGTGTGAAGTTATCTTTGAAGATTAAGCATTTTATGAAGAAGGCAGATTGACAGAGAAAATTTGGGCAATGACAGTTTTTTATTATTGTTTTTAGGAAATTGAGTTTATCCAAGTTTATTTTGGCATGATCTCCTTTTACTGGTTTCATTTTTTCTCTTTAGGTTTTTTTTTTTTTATCTAAGAAAAAATAATTCAGTAGTTAAAATATAGCAGGCATGTAATAATAGCATGGTTTATTAGTGGAATTGTTCAGGTACGCTGAAAGTCAAATCATGTTTCCTCATATCTCAAAGTTATATATATATATATATATATATATATATAATACAACTAGATCTCGATTAGTGCAAATAATGAATGACCACACATATTCAAATTTGTACTATTAACAATTTTGTAAAATATAGTAATTGGTTCCAGCCTTTTGAAAATGGGCAGTACAAGTCTGAATAATGTTGCCACTTTGTGGGAATTTATTATTGGTGCTAATTAGGTTTA
This sequence comes from Antechinus flavipes, assembly GCF_016432865.1. Lineage (NCBI taxonomy): Eukaryota > Metazoa > Chordata > Mammalia > Dasyuromorphia > Dasyuridae > Antechinus > Antechinus flavipes. Next base: position 149,886,515 of record NC_067398.1, on the reverse strand, counting down.
ACTGTATAAACTTGTGGTAATTCAATTAAATAATTTTTTTTTGGTCCAGATTTCTAACACTAGTGTCACAAAGAACTTATTGAATTAATCAAAATCAAATATTTAAATGGATTAGTGATGAAAATCAATTCAGAAGGCAGTACTTCTTAATATTTCTCCATTATTTTCAAGATCCCATCATTTTCTCACTATGAGTACTTCTGTCAAAGCAGATCTCAGTGGTTTTATACCTTAGCAGGTCTTCATGAGTTCTTATGGAAAATTAGAATAAACTAAAAATATCATTTGATAGGGTATACTTATGATAACAAACCTCTCTGAAGTTGGCTAGAATGGTTTTCCAATGATGGACATACTGCCTTTCCAAATTAGTAGAGTTTGCCAGAATTTGTTTTCTGTCCCAAATCTCCAGTAGTGTCAAATTCAGGTAGAAATGGGAACCTCTATACCATAATAAGGATCCTGTGAGCTGCATGTTGACTTAGTTTTAAAATGTAATATCATCTTTGCTTTATTTTATTTTATTTTTCGCTAAATATTTCCCAATTACAAGTTAATATATTTGGCTAATGTCTGTTTGGGAGTGTCATGGGCCACATGTGGTTGCCCACAGAGCCACACGTTTGACATATCTGATTTATCATGTAAGTAGGATTTTAGTGAAGGACATATCATATGACTAAGAGGTTCTTTCTAATCTCAGTAATGATTGACTATACTATCCTTGGTTACATAGTATATTAAGAAAATTCACAGAAGAATAGGTTTGGGGGCATTTGTTACCTAAAACAGTCAAGAACAAAAATGAACTAATACCAATTCCAAAATTTTATGCTTTGGTAAAATTTTCTGTTTCTCTAGATCTTAAAGCCAAAATGGAACTGGAATCCCCATCATGATAGCCCTCACTTACTTAGTAGATTTAAGTATCTGTCACTAGGAAGATAAATTGCATGGAATACCTGTATTTTTTTAAAAAGAAATTTAATGAGACCTTGACTTCATTTCTAATGTCTTTTTGCCTGATCGGCCTCAGTACATGAGCTCAATATGAACACCTGTCAGAATTTGCTTGACTGAAACCATATTGTGACTACTCTGTTACTCCAAAAGAGAGTCTATGAATCAGTGGCCAAATCCATTTCAGTCTTGCTGGTTTGGTGAGATTTGCCAAAATAAGTAGAAGTCACAATTGTGGAGCCAAATCTTTTCAAAGCAGCACTATTCAGGAAAGAAGTCTGAACTTTTTCCAAAGGCAGAAGAGTGGTCAAATGGAATTTACCAGAGTAAGCATAGAGGGGGTTATTGGTGCAGTGGAAAAGGCATTGCATTGGAAGTCAGGGTACCTGGGTTCAAATCCCAGACCTTCTAAATCCTACCTATATGACTTTTAGGTGAGTTACTTAATATCTCTTAGTCTCAGTTTCCTCATTTCTAAACTGAGGGGATGAGACTAGATACATTTCAAAAGCCCTCCTAGTTCCAAATCTATGATCTTGTGATTGTTATGACATTCTAAGGGGATTATTAATCCTATAATTTATGAAAATATTCCCATTCCACAGAATCAAAGGGTTGTTCATAAAATTCTTATTTCAAGTCAAAAATGCATGTGAGAGGCAATCGGTAAAAACCTGGGAGGATATTGCTCTTCATGCAAACCAAAAAAATTTGGTGACAATTTGACCCAATATGCATTTTAAAAAAAAATAGTCTGAGTCCCTTAAAAATAGACCAGTTTACTGAAGCACAAATGCAGATATGCAGTACTTTATTAGATTTTTCTTGTTCTTTTTCATTAATATTCTGGAGTTAATTGCTTCGATAGCTACATGTGATTTTTTTTAAATATAGAGATAATCTGATCAGAAATTATGATATTTATGTTTTAAAGTTGGCTCAGGAAGGCTTGTAACATTTCATTTAGTTTCTTTCCTCAAGAAAAAGAAACCTTGAAAGATGAATTATTTAGGAACCTCAGCCCAGCCAACAAAATGCATACTTTTCTCTCCTTAGTGCCTGCCTAGGCCAAAGATGACGATGAATTTTAACAATGAGCTTTCTATGATTTATGGAGATTCGATATACTATGTTGGGCTGAAACCGATTCTTTGAACAGAAAAGCCAGTAGAGTGTTAGTTTCTCTCGTATCCTTCTGAAACACTGAGTGCTGTCAATCCATCAGGAGGTGGTGTTTACCAACTCCCAATATTTTTTTTCAGATTTCTTAAATTCGGTGATTCAATAAGTGGTTCATGAATCGCCCAGAAGCCATCCTGATTAAATAATAAAGAACCCATTTCCGTTAAAATGGACGAGTTATGCCAACTTCTGATGTTTTCCCGACGACAGCTTTGCAGGTAGTGTCCTTCCTATCTGCCTGCGGGACTATTTTTTTTTTTTTTTTACTTAAAAAAAAAAAAAGTAAAGAGAAGACAAACCCAGTATTATGGCTCACACCCACAGATGACCATGGGCTGATCTATCAGGCAGTGAAGGGTAGCCAAAAGGAATTTAGATTAGTTTTGATATATTTGCCACTATGTAGAGGGAGGATAGAGTAATTTAAAATAGTTTAAAACAATTCCTGGGGCTTCTGTGAATCAAGTAAAACTCTATTTAGTTTAGGGCCTGTTAAAATTGTTTAAACTGTTAAAGAGCCATATCAGACACTTTCAGTTCCAAATTAAATACAGACTAGCCATTTTCACAAAAAGTTTGGATGCTGAAAGTGTGGGGAGAAAAGTTATTATCTAACATTCCAAACTGAAATAAAGAAGAAAATTGAGATAATGGTTTCTGAGAACCAGCTCTCATGAAGGCTGAAAGAAGAATTTCAGAGTGACTCAGACATTAATTAATATTTTTTAGGGGTAACCATATTCAAAGGCTAATGTCAATCTACTTCACACACACACACAAAATAGCAAAATAATAGCATCCTAGGCCCTTCCAGAAAGATGGGCTCTTTGCAAAATGAAAAAAAAAATTTTTAAAAATTTGATTTTGTTTTTTAAGTTTTAGTTTGCCTCAGAAAATAATGTGGCAGTCTTTTATCCATTTTTGTGACAAGCTTTCATTTTTATTATGCATCTATTCATAAAGCCATATTTTAAGAAAGAACAAGGACAACTTGATTAGAATCAGCAAAGTCCTTATAAATCAAGTATAATAGCCAAAATCAATGACTTATTTTTTTTCAGGTTGCAAGAAACTTGCAGATTCTAGCCATTCAAAAGAAAGCATTCAGTACCTGTAGTACTGAAGAAATGAGAGGTTTGAAACTTGAGACAGAGAATAGTATAATCCATAAGTTCTTCAATCATCAAAAAATATACAAATATACATATGAATAGAATGTGGAATTTCAGAAAGATTTTTCAAAAAAGAATATTTTCTGCTTAATGCTCTAAATTTTAGTTAATCTAAACACATCAATCACCAGTTACTCTTATTAAGATTTTACAATTCATACAAAATAGAAAGATGGGATTATTATGTAAAGAACAAGGCCAAATAAGTCAGTTTTGCAGATGTCACATATATTTCAAGACTAATGATATTTTACAAAATGCTAAATTTTTAAAAGAAAGATTGTTATTTATATATTTGGAGGGATATTGGACTAGTTAAATCTTTTTAGACTGGAATTTTTTTTTCCTATTTGCAGAGCCAAATTAAATGGTGTCACACATTATTCATTTGGTTACATCATAAGATTGATTATTTACATTGAGAAAATGAAAGCAAGATGACTCAGTCTTTATCAAAGAAAATTAAATCGATATGTTTAAAAATTACATTTTCCCATAAATGTATATAAATTACATCTACAGATTAGAATGTAAACACTGAAGCATAGATTGTATTAGTTTTGCCTCAACATCCTTAGCATCTCATACAATATTTGGTACAAAGTAGGTTTTTGATAAATGCTTGATGATTGGTCAATTAGAAGGTTATAATGACAGATCCTACTCTTCATCCCCAGAATAATTTTTATTCAGTTGAGATAATATCTTTATATTACATATAATTCATGTAGTTGATTTAGAGGTGACACTTGTTTAATTTAATTGATAAGAAAATTTAGATTCATTGACTAGAAATACTGAATTCTAATTTGAATGTAAAGGAGGAAGCTGAAGAGAGCTCTCAGTTTTATAGAGTGAAACTTATTTGAAAAGTCAACCTTTCTTGATGTCATATTCATATATATTCATCTAATAATGACAGATTTTAGCAAATGTCCGACATGCTTCTCTTAGAGAATATCATGTTATATGTTTAGTCTTCTGCTCCCATATATAATTGTATAATGATTTTTTACTCTCTACAGTTCTGAAAGGGAAAAAAAAGATCCGTATAAGTCTTTATTTAAACCAAACAGAAACCTCAATAGAGCATAAAGTGCTGTAAAAATAAAGTCATTATTTTGAATGTCTGTGCCTAGGTCTAGACATAGTACCTGTGGTCCAATGGCTAGGTCTGCTTCTCTTTGTTGAAGAATCTCAGAGACAAGAATCACATTTTGGACACCTTTTGTGTTGATGTCATAAGAGTATGGATGAAATAAATGCTTAAATAAATTAGTTGTTGCTTCATTCACAAAATTAGCTAGTTGCCCAATTTGCCACCAGGAAGAGAATTTTCTCTCAGAGAGTTCTTGAATTCTTCATGAATTGCTCCTCAAGGGCTTTCTCTAGCAACAAGTTCTTGTATGAAGTTGTACCTTGTTGGCTTAAATCTTTCTTCTTCTTCTTCTTTTTAATTTCCCAGGTTTAAATTTTTGTCTCTCTTCTCCTTTCTTCTTCCTCCTTATCTTCTTCCTTCCTTCCCTTTCCTCCCTCCCTTCCCTTCCTCACTTCCTTCCCTCCCTCCCTTCCCTCCTTTCCCTCCTTCCCTTTCCTCCTTCCCTCCCTTTCTCCCTTCCCTCCCTTTCTCCCTTTCCTCTTTCTCTCTCTCCATTCCCTCTCTTCCTCCATCCCTCTCTCCCTTCCTTCTTCCTTATTTATAGAGCTAAATTAAGTAACATTAACCAATGGGAAAGAATTAAACAGTTGGCTTCAATCAAATTCTAAATGGAAGCCACAAAATGAATATATTCCATGATCTTTTTCTTGTGCTTTCTTTTTTGGTTATTATACATTTAACCCTTGATTTAAACATTTCATTTTATCTTTTTACAAAGTTTCTTCATGAAAATGCTATAAAATTTTGTTAGTATTTTATGTTCATCTTTTATATTCCTGAGATATGCTTATGATAATTTTCTAAGTAGTATTAAAAATGAGAGGAAATTGCCACTATTAATTCAAATAACCTATTCCTGTTGAAAGCCAACAAGGTGACTTTATGGTAATTTGTTCTTTCATCATGTTTTATGTTTTATTTCCTTATCAATAATCTTCTTTTTAAGCAAAGTATGTTCTGAACTTTTGAATTCACTAACAATAAAAGTGCAAATATGATATGGGGCCACATATTTATAAAACTAGCCCAGCCTTTTACCGTGAAAATCATGCTGAGAAAAAAGAGTGCATGAAATTGGTATTCTTTTTCAGACAGCTAGCCTAACTCCTCACCTGTTCAGGGCACAAGGTAATTTCTGGAAAAATATTTAAAACAAGATATCAAAATAGGGATAAGGGTTTCTATATGATGGTAATGAGAATTACCTTTACTTGCTAAGTTGCTGGAGAAGACTTTCTTTTCTCCATAGACAAAGATACTTTCTGCACTGATGTGAGAAATTATGGCCTTAGCCAATAGTAAAAGCCTATCTGTTAGCACCATATTCCCCAAGAAATCATGGGAACAACATATTTCCTTTTGCCAGTGAAAGAATAGCTCAACTTTTGAAAATGTGATAATTGTGCTATTTCCCACGATTCTTTGTAAAATAGTATATTTCAAGATTGAGATTCTTTTTTGAATTATTCTTTTTTGACTATTTAAAAAAATCATAGAAAAAAATTAGAAAAGACCAAAAAGGTCTAGAGAGATGGACCTGGAGTATGTTGTCATGATGTCTTTGAATGGCCTCAGAAATAATATGGTTCAGTTTTGAAAATGATTTTAATTTGCTGCAATCCTTCTAATCAGTGAATAAATTTTTAACATAATTTGAATGTGATAAATTTATAAAATGTTTATTAAATGCATTATTTTGAAATGTTTTTCTTTTTACTTATCTACAAATGAAAATTTGAGCTGTCCCAAATAACAGTTGTAGAACTGCTACTTGTGAAATTATTTTCCTTTGGCAAAGTAGATGGAAAAGATTTGGAAAAAAAACACTAGAGTTGGCACAATTGACAGGAATGTTGGAAAAAAATGTTTAAATGTTGGCATAGGAATTCTTTAAAAATTCTAACTTATTCACATGTGAAATGAAAGTAAAAAAGCATCTGTCCTATTTTATGCACACTGACTAAATAAAAATGAACAATTATATTTTGCAAAGAATAAAGCCCTTTAAATGAAGACACTGTCTGGTTTTTAATGACCTTTTTATTATTTGTTGCACCAAATTAAACTATTATGTTGGAGGACAGACATACTTTGAAAAGCATAGATTATAAAGGGAGAATGTTTTCATTTTTTCAACATTGATGACCTTAGATGAAATATGAAATTTCTAAGAGACTCAACACTTTTACTGCATTTGAGCAGAGACTTTTGGCTCTTGGCCTATGCTTTCATTCAGTCCATTTATTATTGGTATTTTACCAGATCCAATGGGCATGTCTGATCAAAGAATCTATTTTAGATTAAATTGTTAAGAGTTACAAACCACATTTTTGTTACTTGCCACATTTCATGTTTTTAATTCTGCAACCAGATGTGGCTATGTTTTCATTGAAAACAAACAAGAGGCTTAGTGCAAATATGAAATTATGTTTTCCTTGTTTCTAAAAATTATTTTAAATCTTTGTTTTAAAGAACAATATGATATTTGGATTATTACCTAAGGAGACTTTGTGTGTATGTATTAGTCATGGAAAAACATGATTATTTGAATCCCTTATTCCCTCCTAACTGTAAAACTTCAGTAGGACTATTTCACCCTACTGTGACATTATTTACAAGTAGATTGTATTTTTCATGTGTTCAAACATGTTAAAACAAAGAACTCAGTACGCGGTATCATAATTCTCACTAAAAGAATCCACAGAGTACCTAATCTCCTTTGATCCTTTATGTTGAACAGTTCAGGCCGTGGTACTTGCCTTGATAATGAGCCTCCCAAGCGTGACTTTCTTTATCCAGCTGTGGCCCCAGGTCAGGTGTATGATGCTGATGAGCAGTGTCGTTTCCAGTACGGAGCAACATCCCGCCAGTGTAAATATGGGGTAAGAAGTCTTAATACTTCTTAGTGTACTGCTTAGTCATTTGTATGTATATATATATGTTCTTTCTTGATGCAACTCTTTTTTAAAATATTTTATTTTATAATAACGTTATATTGACAGAATCCATGCCAGGGTAATTTTTTTTTTTTTTTACAACATTATCCCTTGCATTCGCTTCTGTTCTGATTTTTCCCCTCCCTCCCTCCACTCCCCTCCCCTAGATGGCAAGCAGTCCTATATATGTTAGATATGTTGCAGTATATCCTAGATACAATATATGTTTGCAGAACCGAGCAGTTCTCTTGTTGCACAGGGAGAATTGGATTCAGAAGGTAAAAACAACTCAGAAAGAAAAACAAAAATGCAAATAGTTCACATTCATTTCCCAGTGTTCTTTCTTTGGGTGTAGCTGCTTCTGTCCATCATTTATCAATTGAAACTGAGTCTTTGTCAAAGAAATCCACTTCCATCAGAATACATCCTCGTACAATATCGTTGTCAAAGTGTAAAGTGATTTCCTGGTTCTGCTCTTTTCACTTAGCATCAGTTCATGTAAGTCTCTCCAAGCCTCTCTGTATTCATCCTGCTGGTCATTTCTTACAGAACAATAATATTTCATAACATTCATATACCCCAATTTACCCAGCCATTCTCCAATTGATGGGCATCCATTCAATTTCTAGTTTCTAGCCACTACAAACAGGGCTGCCACAAACATTTTGGCACATACAGGTCCCTTTCCCTTCTTTAGTATTTCTTTGGGATATAAGCTCAATAGAAACACTGCTGGATCAAAGGGTATGCACAATTTGATAACTTTTTGGGCATAATTCCAGATTGCTCTCCAGAATGGTTGGATTCGTTCACAGTTCCACCAACAATGTCTTGATGCAACTCTTATTTTAGATGGAATTATTTGTTACATGTTCATCTTCAGTCATTTGAATAACACACAGTGTAAATATGGGCTAAGAAGTTTTAAGCTTAACATTGTACCTTTTTTCCCTCCATATTTGTATATTCATCATTCTCAGATGTTTAAGTGATACTGAATTAGGCTAGTTCCTTTAAAGAAAGCAGGCGAATTCTGAATAGGTTCCAATGCATTTATTTTTATAAGTATTGTTTATGGTGTTTAAAAAACAACTACTATCCTTTTTACCTCTCCTTCCCACTTTTAAAATTTTTTTGAGCTAATAGGCACTTTCAAATTGGCTAGAATTGTTTTAATTCATAGTTGTTAGTGGTGAGATCATTCAGCTGTTGCTTCACCCATTGCCCACATTCAAACAAATCCTTAAGCAGAGCCAAAATAACATGAGCTCAAATAATAAAACAAACAAACAAAAGATGGCTGTGAAAAAATGTTGGCATCCAGATTGATTATCTTTCCACATCTGCTTTACAAAGCAGCAATGTGTGTACCACCATGGAATGTATTTAAAAAATGTGGCTTCTTCCTAAATTTTAGATTAACAATAAGCTTGTCTTGCAAGGTATTGTAGAAGTCGAGGTAGTTGTTTTATGTTTTTTGAATGAATGAAACTTAGAAAAGTATTTACAAGAAATAATGTTTTAAAATTTTTAAAATTTTAAAAATTCTAGTAATTTTGGAGTTGTTACCTATGGGAATTTTTTTTTTAATTTGGTAACATTAAAAGGAATTAAAAGTTTCAAGTAGGTTAGACTAAGGAATATACTAATTCTACTGGTACCAGTTTTCCTGTTGGTCTCTAATACAAAGGGAATTGATTTTTAATCCTTTTGGGATGACAAATATAATATTATTCTTGGGCAGACTCCCTGCTATTTTATGTAATAGATATAAAAATTGTGTGTGCCTTCCAAACTTTTTGAGATCCCCGAGTGAAGCTTTTTCTCCTTTCTTGTCTTCTTTAAAAATCTTCACTTATCTTCCCTAACATTTATTTTTTGTGTCAGCTAATCAACAAGTATGTATTAAGTACCTACTGTGTAAGGTTCTAGGAGACAAAAACAAAAACAACAACCCCTGACTGTATGTACTGTGCCCTGTAGGTGGGCTTAGACTACAAAGAGTTTACATTCTACTGGGAAGCAATAGGAAGAAAATTCAGTTGAACTGAATACTTGAGAGGTAGGTGAGAAAGGAATGCATTTTAGGTATGAGAGACAACCTGTACAAAGATATGAACATTGAAAATGGAACATGACATACAGCAAATAGGTCTGCTAGGTTAGAACTTAGCCTTTATAAAAGGGATAAGGAATAAGTCTACAAAGCTAGTCTGAAAATTGGAAAGTGCTTTCAATTCAAAAACACAAGAATTTGTATTTTTTTCTTAGAAGCAAAAGGGAACCACTTTTTAAGCAGAGGAATCATATAGTCAGATGTGTCCTTTAGGAATATGACTTTGACAATCATGTGGTAAATGGATTGAAGAAGGGAGAGCCTTGATGCAGCTTGGTCAATTAAGAGGCTACACAATATATGAACGAGGGAAATTGTGGTATGAGAATGAGAAAAGGGAACCAGTTGCTGTGAAATTAGAATTGACAGGGCTTGTCAAGTAACTGGATATGAAGGATGAATGAAAAAGGAGAGCCAAGGATGTTTCTGAGATTGTAATTGAGTGGCTAGAAGGATAGTAGTCTACTTTAACAGTAATTGGGAAATGAATAAAAAGGATCTGAAGAGAAAGCTAATGAGTTCTTATTTGGATACACTGAGATGGAAGTGTTTGTTGAACATCCAGTGGGAAATGTTTAATTGGTAATTAGTTCTGTGAAGATGAAGTTCACAGAAGATAGTAGGACTGGATATATAGATTTGGGAATCAGTTATATAGAAATGATATTCGAACTCAAGGGAACCGATTGTTCTCTTTGTTCTTTCTATGTGGATGATCCCTTATTGATCTATGAAAGTTAATAACATTTTATTAATCATCACTTATCTCTTAGAAGTTGCAATTAATGGCCAACATGATCTTTTGAGATATTCTGTGGATTTCATATACCCGTGCTTTTGTTTTTCTTATTGCCAAAGATAATAGTCAATCTCAAACTATAGTTTGGAATGGTGCTTCTACTCTCATCTATGTATTTATGTTAATTTCTATATTTTTGTAAATGTTGAAATGTATTGTCAATAAAATAGACATCTAGGTATTCCTTGTATTTTTTTCTTTTTGGGGGGAAGAAAAAATACAAGGAATACCTTGTATTCTTCAACTTACATCTCCTATCTCTTCATGAGTAAGTTTGTCATTTATGTCAGTTGTAACTATGAGCACTTAAATATTAGAAAAGCAGGCTAGTTTCATATGAAGGAATTGAATGCATTCTTTTTATATGCCTTCTGCTTTTCATTTCTTTAGACTTTGTGTTGATAAAGTGTGCATTGTGTTCTCAGTTCTAAAATCAAATTATAGAAGGCTTACATAGAGGAACATGCACTTTATAAACACATATTTCAATTGTACTTACACCAATTTATTAGAAAACTAGTTTCCTTAAATTCAAACCCTCATCCAGAGAAATACATCAAAAAAGAAAAGAAAAAGTCCATAAATTAGTTCTGAAGAATCTAGTATTTGGGGTCAAAAGTCCACTTTTTAATGAGCATCTAAATATATGCTAGACAATTGCTACTATCTAGTAAGTAAATATGTGCTGGATACACTGAGATGGAAGTGTTTGTTGAACATCCAGTGGGAAATGTTTAATTGGTAATTAGTTCTGTGAAGATGAAGTTCACAGAAGATAGTAGGACTGGATATATAGATTTGGGAATCAGTTATATAGAAATGATATTCGAACTCAAGGGAACCGATTGTTCTCTTTGTTCTTTCTATGTGGATGATCCCTTATTGATCTATGAAAGTTAATAACATTTTATTAATCATCACTTATCTCTTAGAAGTTGCAATTAATGGCCAACATGATCTTTTGAGATATTCTGTGGATTTCATATACCCGTGCTTTTGTTTTTCTTATTGCCAAAGATAATAGTCAATCTCAAACTATAGTTTGGAATGGTGCTTCTACTCTCATCTATGTATTTATGTTAATTTCTATATTTTTGTAAATGTTGAAATGTATTGTCAATAAAATAGACATCTAGGTATTCCTTGTATTTTTTCTTTTTGGGGGGAAGAAAAAATACAAGGAATACCTTGTATTCTTCAACTTACATCTCCTATCTCTTCATGAGTAAGTTTGTCATTTATGTCAGTTGTAACTATGAGCACTTAAATATTAGAAAAGCAGGCTAGTTTCATATGAAGGAATTGAATGCATTCTTTTTATATGCCTTCTGCTTTTCATTTCTTTAGACTTTGTGTTGATAAAGTGTGCATTGTGTTCTCAGTTCTAAAATCAAATTATAGAAGGCTTACATAGAGGAACATGCACTTTATAAACACATATTTCAATTGTACTTACACCAATTTATTAGAAAACTAGTTTCCTTAAATTCAAACCCTCATCCAGAGAAATACATCAAAAAAGAAAAGAAAAAGTCCATAAATTAGTTCTGAAGAATCTAGTATTTGGGGTCAAAAGTCCACTTTTTAATGAGCATCTAAATATATGCTAGACAATTGCTACTATCTAGTAAGTAAATATGTGCTGGAAAAACTGAATAGAAGTGTATTTACACAGCTGCTGGAGCTGGTAGATTTTCAGAGTTTAAAAATACTAACAAATGCCATTTTAGAGGACAAACCATGGTATCTTTCACAGTGCCAGTTCTATCAGGTAAATAAGGTGCACTTTCGGAAATGGTCATGAAGAACAGAGAAGTCATCTGTATTCTGGTCAGCACAGTACTTGGCAATTAATTGAAAATGTTTAATAAATATTTTAATGTATATACCATCTGAATGTAAGTGCCAGATGGGATCAGACATCCACTCTTGCAGTGGGGTCATTAGAGCATTCTGGACTCCATCTAGTTTATTCAGACTAGGATTTCAGATAGGTTGCTAAGTTCTCTCCTTCCATTCTGTCCTAGTGCTCAATATAATGTTTAAGCTGGATTTCTAATGACAAGAGATGTGGTCCATGGGAACCACAGCAGTGACCACACTGATCTACTCTCTGTCGCCTCCAACTTTTGGTCATTGTGTGGTCAGTATGGTGGCTACCATGAACCACATTCATAGCCCTCAGAAATCCTGCTTAAATTCTTTGCAGGAGTAGGTTCATCAGTTTATATCCTGGTCAAATTTGAGAATGCATATAAAATTTTTTTAATTCTTTTTTTTATGACAGTGTTTATTATTGTCCTAGAATTGAGTCTTAGCTATATAGGGATCCTATGTGTTTCAGAAATAGGAGTAAAGTGATTGTTGTTTGTAGCTAATCTCTAAAATAATAGACTATGGTATGTTTAGAAATGGCCAATTAATAAATTCTTGCACTTTCCTTGTACATTCCCCCCCCTAAAAAATTCAGAGTGCTTTGGTAAAGTGCTTCATTCATTTCCCCAACTTATAGATGAGAAAACTAGTGTACAGAAAAGTTACTTTTTTCAAGGCCTCAAAATGATTGGCGCAAACTTGGTCTGAAACCTAAAACTTTTTCCCAGTCATGTGTTCTTTCCACTAGTTATAATTAATGTGCATAGTAAATTAAGGATACCATATACTCCTTGTTTCAGGGGACAGTCCATGATTTCATCCCTCATTGCCTAGCGAAAGCTGGCTCCCAGGATTTTTTGTTTGTTTGTTTGTTTAGGAAATTCTCCAAAAAACAAGTCCCTTTTCTGTGTTACTCATGTCTAGAAGAGAAAGGGAAGACTAGAGTTTCCCTTAGGCCACAAAGGTGTTTGGAATGTTTTGAGTTGTAAAAATATTTAACTTGTCTAAAGCTCTGAATTTTGGGTTTAAATTTCTTTGCAATGGGTTGTATGAATGAATTTGACTTTCTCATAATATTTAAAATTAGGACCTGAGCAAGATAGCATCTAAGTCTATGCCAACAGTATGAAAAGTGGGATTTCACAGATTATAAAAGAAATATACTAAGTTTATACTATGTCACTAAGTTCCTGAAGGAGCTTGGACTTCCTAAATAAAGGGGCTCACAAATAAAATAAAATAATAGTATCAAGATCATAAACATGTTCAAAAATTTCTACTTCTTATAAGGGTCATCTATTTTAATACAATATACTATAGCAATATGGTGTTATATTACATAGCATTGCATATATATGTAGTATAAATATAATAATAATACCTACATTAATATACTACATGAAGACTTACCTAGTACTTCACATATATTATCACATTGAGCCTATCACTTTCTGAAGGAATGTTCATGGCCCATCATCTCACTATTTTCCTCCTTTTGTTTTCGTTTTTCTTTCTACTAAAAAAGTAAGAAAACTGAATCAAGCAACTCTAGGACAATAATAAACATTGTCATAAAAATAAATGACCAAAAAACTAAAACAGTGATCTGTATTAATAATGTAAAGTCAAAGAGAATTTTAAGTACTACTGTGCCTGTGTTCTATAAGGGGTCTAGACTGTGGGTGATCTTACTGATTTTATACCATAATGCAAAGTGATCCTTATGCACAATGCATGAATTCAAAGCTGAAGCTTAGCCTTAACTCTGAATTTCCTTGTTCTGTCAGTTTAAATCATGCCCCAAATGTTATTTCAAAATAGCTCTAGTGGTTCACTATATGTTAACAATAAACAGTGCATAGTTTACTGGTTAGCATCAAGACAGAGCTGGTCCACAGATAGACATAAGGCCCCAGACAAAACCTCAGAAATTTTATAGATCTTATTGCTGTTGGCAGATGATTGACCTCGCTGTGGTACATTTTATTATCTGTGAAGTTTTTCACAGCCTGAAAGGACTCAGAACTAACACATAAACATTTTTGGGTACATTTTATTTTGCTTTTCCTTCTTTTATAGTAAGTATGGTTAGACAAAGTATTATTGCCCATGATCCAATGTTAATCACCAAGTCCTTATCACATTTTTCAAACAACAGTCTCAAGATTGTCCCTGCAGCTTCTGGTGTCTAGTACTGTTTACCAGTAAGAGTGGGACAGACAATTGCTATATGAATATCAGTGTCTTCTATCCTTGTGTGTCAGATTTGGTGGTATGCCTCTTTCAGTGAGTTTGAGAGTCTAGCCTTTGGTCTCTGGGGCACTTGGAATCTTTCAAAAAAAGCATTCTTTATTTGGAGTGGTTATTAGAAACGTTAGAATGTGACATACCTATAAGTGGATAAACTTACACATTATTGAATTTGCCTTTCCAAGTAAATATGAATTTCAGATCAAAGATCATAGATTTAGTGCTCTAAACTTTGTTTCTTTTCTCTATTCTCCTCTTCTCCCCATCCCTGGCATGATCCTCTAAGGGAAATTTTAAGATAGCCTGCTAAATTGAGCTCAGGCACAACTCTAAATTGTTACCTCTACTTTGTGATTGCTTCATTGAATAAATGAATGGATGGATTCTTTCCTTCCTTAAAACTAGTTCCTCCAATACAATGCAAGATTAATCCTTTTAAAAAAGGTAAAGCCCTAACATATATGTAGCATTTGTCCAGGCTTTTAGGATTATGTTACTGATATCAAAGTAGTCAGTGTTGACATAGATTTATAATAAATGTTAAATTGTTTTATGTTCTTAAACCTGCTGTCAGGTTTTTGTCATTACTTTGAACGAACACAATAAGGCATTCAGTTCTTCGCAAGAAAGTTTCCTATCCTATAGAAAATATTTTAGGTTTCTATGATCCAGAATTCCTTCCGGAACAAGTATAGATCATAATTTAGAGGATCATGTTACAAAATTAGGGACTTCTGTGACATTTTCAAATCCTCTTATTGCTTTGTAAATCTTAAAATGTTGCATTAGTACGAGTTAAATTATGACTATTAATAGAACAATTTTTTTATAGTAATAATTCTGTACTGTAAGATTTGCTTAATGATAGAGAATGATCAGCACTCTCTTAGTTCAGATTTGTTACTGGAATGAAGTGAGGCACTTACGTGTTATTGAACAACTAACAAAAGTAGGTTTACTTTGCCCTAAGAGCAAGGATATGCAACAGATGTCACAGAGCTATCTGGAAGTGGTCTCTTTCATCTCCATAATGATAATGAATATAGGATATCTTCAAAAATATGGTTATTCATGTGAACTTCAGCAATCTATTAAATCAGAGATGCTCCTATACATAGGTGGGACTTTTATGCCCTTAGGGGCCAGAAAGACAGCAGGGAAACAAGGTTCTAGGATCACTTTGTCTCCTTCTAGGGAAAACTTAACCTTGTTGCAAGAGGGAATAAGGAGGGATGGACCTAAGCCATGTAGGGGAAAATTCTGCTAGATGTTATATCTATCACCCCTTGGTGGTAAGGTCCTAAAGATCTTCTAGAGGATCTTCTGTCATTTAAATACTTATACAATAAAGCAAAAATACTTTATTGATCAAGCTTCTTTGCCTGGGCAGTGCCTAGGGGAAAAGGGAAGAAAAGAAGGTTAAAAGCCACTAATCCACTAACATGAAAAATAAAACAAAATTTTTAAATGAAGCTTCTTGGGTGCAGGTTGGAATCTGTTTTAGTTGTTTTGCTTGGCTCCAGGAGTGTTGGACTTACCAAGGATTCATGGGTTTGGGGACACCATGGCCATTACAGTCCATGTACTTCTTTCCCCCTTCCTCCTCCAGTCTCTCTCTATCCATTCTTACTGTAGTTTGAATTTTTTTTTAATCTCAAGGAAGCTCAGGAATACCCCAGGAATATCTGATCTGTGAGGCTGGTCACCTTGCCAGACTACCTTCTGTCTCTTACTTTCTCTTCTTTTTTCTGTGCTTGTACCTCTCTTCTTTTTCTTTTCTAAATTTCTACAACCTATCCTGCAAAAAAGCAAGAGACCCATGGGAATCTGTGTTTCTGTGGCCTCTTTCATTAAATGACATTTCTCCTTCCTTGCTGTGGGCCTGAAATTATGCTGGAGAGCTCCTAGTTAGGAAAAAAGGCCATGCTTGCCTTTATTACGAGAGTCTCTCATGTCCACTTGCTGCCATCCTTGTTATAACACTGACTTTATCTTACACATCAATTAAATAAATATTAAATATTCTCTTCCAAATGAATATATTGCATTTATTCTGAGATCTGAATAATAAGAACATTTATTTGGTATATCTCAGAGATTAAGTATTACAGTAAAACATATAAATATGTGACTATAACTTAAATCAGAGACTGAGAAACTGATTTGAGAGTTGTAAGCCTAAAGATGCTAGCTGGGATTATTCAAGGCAATTCCAATAGACTTGGAATGGAAAATGCCATCCACTTTCAGAGAGAGTACTATGTTCTAAAAGTAAATAGAAGCATAGTATTTTCGTCTTTTTGTTCTTGTTACTGTTTGTTTGCTTGTTTTTTCCCTTTTGATCTGATTTTTCTTGCATAACATGACAAATATGGAAATATGTTTTTTAAAGAGTTGCACATATTTAATCTATATTAGAATGTTTGCTATCTTGGGGGAGGGGGGAAGTAAGGGAGAAAGGGAGAAAAATTTGGAACATGAAGCTTTAGAAAAATGAATGTTGAAAACTATCTTTACATGTATTTGGAAAATAAAATACTATTAAAAATGATAGCTGGAGATATAGGAAGGAATGAGAAAAAGAGTTAGTTTAGCAGCTAAAAAAGTGAGGCAACATAAAATAGTATAGGGCATAGAATAATGGGTAGAGAACCAAATTTGGGTTGGGAAGACCTGGGTTCAAGTTCTGTCTGTGATAAATACTAGATGTTTGATACTGGATGAATTAGTTAACTTTTCATTGTTCTAGGTAATTCCCTAAAACTATACATGGTAAATCTGCATTAGTAGAAGGAATTTGCTCATTGTGAAATTTCATTCCAGAGGTAACCCACAATACAGAGTGTACCAGATTAAAATGTGATTGGGAAATAGTTAAAAAAATAAATAAAAATGCAATAAAATAGAGATTATTATTACATTTTAAAACCAAGTCAGTATGCAGTCTGCAGGTTTGCTTATATATTGCTTAGTGATTTCTGTTTCAGTTTTTCACCACTGGGGTCTAGATGAAAAAAGGATTTCTAAGAATTATCTTCATAAAACCAAGAGATAATCCTTAAAACTCTCACCTTTAGGTGGCAACCTCTAGGATAATGAAACCAGAAGTGTATAGTGTTAAAAACACAAGATTTGACATCAGAAAATGCAATTTTCAATCATAGCTTCAAAATTCATTATTTTCGTGACTTTAGACAAGTTGCTTTACCCAAGAAAGGTAGACTAAGGTCTATTTTAGCTTTTACTGCTAGAATCTGGCTTGGAATATTCTTCTTTAAAGAGAACTTTGGAGAAGAACAGTGAAATGACTAAAAGTTTTGCAGATGGGATTTATGAAAAGGAAGTTGAGAGTTGAGTATGTTTAGCTTGTAAATTGGAATGCTGAGTGATAACTTCAAAAACTAAGGAATATTTGTTATGCTATGAATTTATGTCAAATTCTTCTCCACTTGTATTGATGGCAAGTTAAGAAATGGTCTTAATTTTCAATTGGAAATGTGGATTGCTGAATAATAGGAAAATGATGATGACACTGATGATGCTGGTGATTATGTTTGCATAACACAAGTACAATAGCCACTTGTGAGCCAGACTCCTTTTCTTATCAACATGGAAGCTTTGATCAGCTCCATTTCCAATCTTGGATAGTTTGCTTTTTCTTTGGCAGCCAGATGACTCTCCACTCTTGGGAGCTCCCCATACTGATGCTGGTCTTAATGTGAATACTCAGTTGGCTTTTGCCCTACTGCAACTTAACTTGTATGTTTAAGCAATCCACCAGCTTTATCCTTCCCTGTAGCAGTGATGATGTGCTTGCCCCACTATCTCCAGCTAGATTACTACATACCAGAAAAAAATGTTCAGATTGGGAAGAATGATTGAATATTAGAATGTTTTTAATGGAGTGATTATAAATTTACTTTTCTTGATGATCTCTGACTTAGAAAGTATTCATTGATTTAGGTATATAGAACAGCAAGATAATGAACCAGAGATATTGATTATTTTTTTATTAGAATTCCTTTATGTATAAAAACATATTCAGAAATCATAGAATCAAGCCTTCCAGGTAGGGAAAGATAAACTGATTTTTTTTTGTTTGTTTTTTTCTCTATAACAATGTCATTCAGTTGAAATAGAAATTAATCTAATATTGATATCTAATATTGATAATGGAACCATGGTCTATTAACTATTAAACATCATGTGTTCTCAATGTGTTCTTCATATTTGCTTTTCCTCTTGAGTATGCATCTTGGTTGGTGGTGGGTTTTTTTTTTTAATTTTTTTATTTTAAAAGAAATACTTGCCTTTGTTTTCTTTGCTAGTGAGTAGTTATTAAAATGACCCAGGTTGAACTCTGGGATAGGGCTCAGACTTTCTTTCCTTGCACAATAGGATTAAAATCTATTTAAGGCCACTGGAGGTTACATTATCCCTTTTCATCTGAGAGTTTCTAAACACCTGGAGTGGGGCCATCCGGTCACCATGTGTTGGTTCTTGGTTTTTGTTTTGTGTGATGATGAAATGGTAAGTAACCTTTCTAATCAGGACTCTCCTCCTGACCTTTTCTGGGCCCTGTTCTTCTGGGTTTATTGGAGCCAGCTGTTGAAGGATGTTACTGATAAGATAATAAGTGAAAAGGGAGCCTCTCAAATCCAAAATCAAAGATCTTGAATAGCATAAGGGTTGCCTTGGGGCAGATACCTTTGAGCATGATTGTATCTCTTTTATGACCTGTATGTTTAAAAAAAAATCTAGCAATAAAGAAGTCTTTATATCCTTAGACACCTAATTTGATTTCCCTATTGACATAATAGCTGTAAAAGTTATTCTGGGCTTTTGATTTTACCAAGAAGGCTTTCTTTGCCTTCATTATTTATTGTCTTTAAAATTATATTTAAAGAATTATACATTATTTTATTTCTTTTAAAATTATAAACTTAATAACTACATGAATTAATTATAAACTTAATAAATATAAAAAAATAAAGAATAAGGGAGAAATCAAATTAATTAAACAACAAAAAACAAAAGATTCTTGGCTTTTAGGCCAGCTCTCTACCTATTATGCCATTCTGTGTCTCATAGTTGTGAGAGAAAAAAATTTTTTAAACATTTCAGTGACAAGATAATTCTTATTTGCATTTATCTTCTTCTAAGTCACAGAAATGCTATAGAGCCTAATCTGGATTTAGAATCCCCTAGAGAGACATATAGGATGCTTAGAGTAATATTTTATATACAATTAATATAATTAAGCTGTCATCAATCTTTTTTTTTTTAACTGGGCTCACGACTTATTGTTGTATTCTGTTTTTGTCAATGAGAAGCTAGCCCAAAATGAAAAGAGGAAAGCCATTTTGTTTAGTTATTCAAATGTTTTCTTTCACTGGAGCAATGCTAGGAACCAAATGGCCCACAAAACAGAGAAAAGCAAGGGTCTTTGAAATTGTACAATTCTTCCATACAAAATAAGCTATTCATCTTCTTTATTCACATAAATATAACTACTAGCAGGGTCAGTTTGGAGGTTGACTAACCCCATTCTCCCTTGGCCACAATTTATCCTCACACCACTCATCCTGTTCAGGTCATAAGTCACAGAGCTTCACTGGAAATATTGAAGAAACGTCATAGAGCTGAAGAAGAGAATTATTGTTTTATAGAAAAAGGTACCGAGGCCCACAGAGAACAAGTGATTTGCCCAATTATGTAGTTAGTGAATAGCAGAAATATACTCACATCTTCTTGACTATTCTTTTTATAGGGAAATGTTTTTAAGAAGCAGGAAAAAAATAAAAAATAATTGAGAAATATATTACAATTATTCTTTGAAGAATAAGTGTTTAGATTGTAACTAATGATTGCTGATGTCATTACCTTAAATATACTGGAAGATGATCAAGATTTTAACAGATACCTTCTTCCCTTTCTCCTTTCTCTCTCCTTCCCTCCTTCTTTCCTTCTCTCCATTACTTCCTTGTTTTCTTCCTTCCTCTTTTCTATTCTTCCTTTCTTTGTTCCTTCCTTCCCTTTCTTCTTTCTTCCTATTTTCCTTCCTTCCTTTTGTTTCTTACTTCCTTCTTTCTTTTTTCCCTTCAAATACTGTTTTCATCATAGTTTTAAAAAAAAATATTAGTGAACTTTAAAAGTAAGTTGGCATTATACATAGCATGTTCAATATCTAAGAAATACCATGGTGATTTCAGGATTATGTGACTGAAAATGAGTTTAGCTTTATCAGAAAGTTTTTACTTTTAAATTTGCAATGATTTGATTGACCAGAGAAATCTGAAACCATATAACTCCTTTTGATAGCAAATTACAAAAGCATAGAGTTGTATGTATTACACACACTGGCCGCTCTTTTTTGGTGTCTTTCTTAACAATTTTCAGAGAATTCACTTTTTAAATAGTTGATTTGGGACAAGGGGGCAGAAGGGAAAATTGTCCTTCAACCAGAAAGGCTCTATGGGAGACCAAGAATTGGTTCTCTAGATTGGTTTAGGATGATATTAGCATGATTGCTGGGGCTATTATGCTCTGCTGCTCCTATTAGTTTTCCCATTTCCCAAGTTCAAACAGGAAAAGGCAGATTCAACTTTTCCTTATAACAACCATCTCCAGACTAGAACTAATAACTGCTATAGGGTCCAAGTGATGACTTTATGGCAACACCATAACATCTGTAACAACAAGTCTAATGCTCTGCTTTCAAAAATCATTTAATAAGGACTAGCTATGAGTCGTTACAATTTTCAAGGTATTTTTTTCCATCACCAAATATATTTTCTGGACATACTGAATATTATGATGGATATTCAACAGATCAAATAAGCAAATCTCTTAGAAGGCAGAGGAATCAAAATTTTTATCTAGGATCATATAAGTAGAACTCTTAGGAATCTCAGAGGTCATCTCTTAGTGCAATCCCTTCATTTTGCCAATAAGGAAACTGAGGCCCAGAGTAGTTAAGTGCCTTGTCCAAGTTCACACATGTAGTAAGCAGCAAAATCAAGTTTTAACCCCTGTTCCCTTACCTCTAGAGTCAGTTCTCTTTCCATTGTATGACACTGCTTCAAAGTTTAATTTTGTTGTCGTTCATGTCTGACTATGACTCCATTTGGGATTTTCTTGGCAGAGATATTGTAGTATTTTGCCATTTTCTTTTCCAGTTTATTTTATAAATGAGGAAACTGAGGCAAACAGGATTAAGTGACTTGCCTAGGCTCACACAGCTGTTAAATGTCTGAGGTTGAATTTGAACTCATGAAGAGTCTTCCTGATTTCAAGATTTAAAATTTAATTTTATTGAAGCATAAATGCTCACTTGGGATACAGAAAAAATCATGCAAGAGAAATCCCTGAGAAAGTGCTCTCTTTTTAGTTTCTTAGAGCTCAACAGTCAAAAGAGGTTTGAGATTCTTCCTGGAATTGTTTTGTTTGTTTGTTTGTTTTGGACCAGTATTATTGAAGCAAGGTATCCTTCAAAACATCCTGTTGTTTCTTTTTGTGAATTTTTTTCTTATTACAAATGCAAATTCACCTTTTACTCAGAAAATGTTCTTGGCTAAAAAGCATAATTTTCTTAGTTTCATAAATTTACATCTGGTGGGAACCTCTAATGCAGTCCTTTCTTCCTATAGCTAAGAAAAGTGAGGATCTTATAGATAGACTGACTTTCACAAGTACACACAGTTAGAAGTATAAAATTCAAGAAATAAACTCAGGACTTCTGACATCAAAACCAATGTGCTTTCAACTACGTTACCCTACTTTAAATAGCTAGCATTTATATAGTACCCCAAGTTATGTAAAGCATTTTACAAATATTAATGCATTTTACCCTCACAACAACCTGAGAGGGGATTGCTATTATTTTTCCTATTTTTACAAATGAGGAAACTGAGGCAGATAGATTTACTCAAAATCACACAAGTAATGTCTCAGGCAAGATTTGAATTCAGAAACTTCCTGACTCCTGGTTTAGCATTTTATACTGCCCCTCCTAGGATGGCATCTTCATTTTGTCGAGGCCAGTCTTTAGCTTTACGTTCAAGTTCTGCAAATCCTTCTTAGTTCCACGTTTTTTATTCCAAAAGATATTTTCTGCTACATGGACCTTCAGATCTACACTTATAAACAGTTTTTTAAAAATAGAACTTAATGCTCTGATAAAGGATGCTTCTATATACTAAGAATTAGCAGGGTCAGAAAGACTTGATAATTTTTTTCAATTGGAAGCACAATTTTCAAGGTCCATCTTTATACAGAGCATGTCCTGGATCTTGTTGGTTGTGGATTCAATTCTTCTGGAGAATGGTTTCTTTAATGGAGAGCTTTCAAAGGACAGGCTTTTACTTTCCTGTGTATGTGAGCCTGAAGCCTTATTAGGTATGCCAGTCTTATTCAGTTGTATTCTCTTCTATCATTGTTTCTTCAAGATGTTTAGATATGTGATCAATGTCATGTGTCTCTCAATTTAGCAAAATCCCTTTCTCTTTTGGACAAGTAATGGGAACTCTGAGAACTTTGTAGCCATTTTCATTAACACTTTTTTTTTTTTTTTTGCTTTTCTTCTTTTCAATTCATTTTCTGATGTCTAGGATCCGATGAGAATAATTTAGCCCTGCTCCTATATGAATATGAAATTAACATTATGCTTTTCCATTCCAGGAAACTTTCATATTTAAAAAAAAAACCTGAGTTATATGGTGATATAAATAAATATTCTTCTAAATCAGAAGCTGAAGCTAAGTGAGAAAGTGAATTTTTTAATATCTTAGAATTTGAGAATGGTAAGGTATTAAGACTAAATTTCTGAATATTTTGATGGAACGCAAGGAAATTTTCCTTTTTAAAAAGGTAAATTCTCCTCTTCTAGAATAAAGGGAAATCATTCTGAATGCTTCATTATTGTTCTAAGGTTAATCTAGAATCTATCTTGACTGAGTCTTCTTAAGCTTTTGGCATATTCATATACTCCAGGATATCTTTATGAGGAGAAATTTTTCATTGGCAGAGATAAAACCAAGGGGATGTGAAGCCAAAGGCAAGCTATAATCCATCTGGTATTTTTATACAAATAAAATCTAGTTAAAATTCACATTAAGGGCAGCCTTGATTAAGAAAATTTAGAACACAAACATCAGAAACTTTCAAGTCAAGATAAAAGTATCAGTTAGGAGGTATCAAAAAGGATGAAAAGAAGTCTAAGGGACTGATGAGGAGGAAAGAGAAAAGGATTGGTTAGTGTTAATGCAAATTATATTTTAACCAACCATTGATCAACAAGTAACTTCTTTTTTTTTTGTTCCATCTCACCTTCTTCTAAATAGAGTATAGTGTAATTTCTCTAATTTGCTGCATCCTAGAAATGCTCAACTAAAAAAAGGTATAGAATAACCTCATTTTGTTTGTAGTATGCTCCTTAAATTTTACAAATTTTGTTTATGAGAAGTTCATTAAATTTTTTTCTGATATTGTTTCAAGCAGAATTACAGATGTAAGTATGATAATTAAAATATGACCTTCATTAAAATTACTTATTAAACGTGAGTGGAGTGCATAACACTAGGTAGGCTCTGGAAGATTTAGATTTTGATATACAATTTAGATAAGACAAGTCCCTGCCCTTTTGGAGTTAATGGTTTAATAAGCACTAAATGTTGAACTAGTTACATATCTTTGCATTAGCAAAATAACACAATAGAAGATCATGTTACAAAACATATAATACTACATCGTGGCGGGGCAGCTAGGTGATGCAGTGGACAGAGAGCCCTGAAGTCAGGAGGAGCTGAGTTAAAATTTGGCCTTAGACACTTAATACTTCCCAGCTGTGTGACCCTGGGTAAGTCACTTACCTCCAGATGCCTCAGCAAAAATTAATAAATATACTACATTATGGTTGACTATATTAACACATATGTTTTAAAAGGTAGAAATGATGATGAAATAAGGATACAAAACCCATAATTATTTATTTAAAGAAAAACAACTCTTGAAAATATTATCTTCCTCAATGTCTATATTTTATCCTTCCTTTAATTTATTATCTTCCTCAATATTTAGGTTTTATCTTTTCTTTACTTGTCAATACTTTGAAATAGCATATTTTAGAATGATAGATTAACATAGTATGAACAAAATGAAATATTTTACATTACCTATTTCAAAAATACTGTAAATTTTTGATGCTGAAGTAGGATAATGAGAAATCATAACAAAGAAGAGGCAACTTCAAAAATTGG
This sequence comes from Antechinus flavipes, assembly GCF_016432865.1. NCBI lineage: Eukaryota > Metazoa > Chordata > Mammalia > Dasyuromorphia > Dasyuridae > Antechinus > Antechinus flavipes. The sequence continues at coordinate 149,861,810 of NC_067398.1, read as the reverse complement.
TCAACCACAGCAACAGCACAGACAAAAAGCCCTTCTCATATTGTGTCCACAGATTGCTAGAAGACCCAATTTGGGAAACTCTAATCAATATCACCAGATTCTCTTCAGGATGTTTTTACATTTGTTTTAGCTTTGAAATAACTCCAAAATATTTTTCCAATTTTTCAGCTTCCTTTAAATTTATACATTAAAAGCCTGCCTGTTCTTGCTTTGAGAGAGTGTGTATGCATTTGTGTGTTTTCCAGAATATATCTGAAAACGTCTATTCCTGTGTTTAATGTAGAAGACTGGAAACAATTTTAGTATGTAATTCTGATCAACTTGCTTTTGCCTTCTTTCCCAGGAAGTGTGTAGAGAGCTCTGGTGCCTCAGCAAAAGTAATCGCTGTGTTACTAATAGTATTCCGGCTGCAGAGGGGACACTGTGCCAAACTGGGAGCATTGAAAAAGGGGTAAGCCAAATGAATTCCTCTTCTACCATTGATGTGAATTAGAAACAAAAGGTAAAAGTTCTTGAGTGCAGATCATGAATCCATTAAGCAACAGTGTTCACTGATTATTACTGTTATTGTTAATATAATAATATTATTTTCATTATTGTTATTTTGCAAAAATTCATGTGTTCCTGACTCTTGTCATTTTACAGATGGATTATATATTGGTACCTATATTTTAAAGCATCACTTGTAGAATTATAGTGATTATTTGTTTCTGTTTCCCTTAAGAATATAGCTATCTGAAGGTATGAGTGTGAATTATGTCTATTTTTAAAAAAAGAATAACCTTTTAAAATTATTTTGTAATGTAATCTCTAATTTTTTTTTTTACTTTAAAAATTATAGGAAATTCAGGTTACCAAAACGGGGTTTTGATAATAGCTGCTGTTTAAAAGTTGCAAGATAGACAAAATATCTGAAATTACTTTAATTCTATCTGTTGAGTTTCAAAGTTTATACTAGTTTATACTGATAAGCAATAACTTATCCTTCTTGATTACTGTGGGAATCGCTTTTGTAAATGTTGCATCCCTCTAGCCATCTCTAGAATTTACTATTAAAGACTAAATTTATATGAACAATGACTACTGTCATCTGTTCTCAGTTCTGACTCCTGCCATGTTTGCTGGGCTGGTTTCAACAAAGATTACACTGCATTTCAACTTACCGTCTGATGTTAAAATACAGAGAATGAAAGCTTTTGGGCAGCTGTCACAGTTTATTAATCCTTGCTGACGGCTTCATTCAAGACCCATGACCTAGTACCATGTTGATGGCTTTTCCATGCTGAGTTTGGAAATGTTGGTAAACTATGCTAAATACATGAATTGATGGGGTCATTTTTTAAAGGATAAAAGATCCTTTTTTTGAGAACTTGTAGTTAGCCAATAAAAATATGGAGACCTTCACATGCTACCAAAAATTCATAGTTTTTTTTTTTCCACTGGAGTAGTAGAAAATGTTAGGAACCTCACTCTTAAAACAACAGTCTAGGTTTATTTTGGATCTAACAGCGCTTGTCAACGACAAGTAGCAATTTACATCAATCTGTAGTTAGGAGAATTGTACAACCATAAGGAAGAAAAGTTATGGCAAGGAGATATAGCAATGGCTTCATTTGCTATCAATTGTTAACTACTCACTTTCATAGTTTCTAGTAGAATATAAATACCATCACCACTAATACTTTCTTTAGACTTCCTAGCTCCTTATGCTTTAGATTTAAATAATCAATTTCTCTAAGTATCTTCCTGAGAAATATGGAATCATTAGTGGCATTGCAGCTCAGTAATCATCATGGGTTTAAAACATAATGGCATTATCTCTATTTTATGCTTCATCATCAGTAACAATGGCAAGACACTGTGTGTGCATGTGAGTGTGTGTGTGACAGAGAGAGAGAGAAAGAGAAATAAAAATTGTGATATAGCTGTAGAACTCACATATTCAAGTCAGCTAATCAGCAAATATTTATTAAGTGCCTACTATATGCCAGGCACTTTGCTAAGTAAGTAATGCGTATACAAAGGCAAAAACAATTTCTTAATCTTTTTTTTTTTTTTAACAAGCCTGCATTCTAATGGAAACATATAAACTTGGTGCATACAAGATGCCTATCTATCTTCCATCTATGATGGAAGGAAAAGAATGATAGAAGGGAAAGTTTTAGTAGCTGCAAGGGCCAGAAAAGGATTTCTATAAAAAATGGGGTTTTAAGTTGAATTTTGATGGAAGCCAGGTAAACAAAGAGGCAGAGATGGGCAGAAAGCATTTGAGGCTTGAGGGACAAACCTTTTGCTTTCATTGCAAAGGCAAAAAAAGGTGGAAGATAAAGAACAGAGTAAATAGCCTGCTGTGGCTAGCTCATAGAATTCATGGAAGGGAGTAAAGTTTAAGAAGACTAGAGAAGTAAGAAGGGGCCAAGTTATAGAATTTTAAATGCCAAATAGAAATTTATATGTGTGGATCAAAACAAATTAGCAAGAATTTGTTAAGCTCTTTTTATATACTAATATGCTAATTGCTGGGGTTACAAAGAAGCTGCTAGGGATACCAGGGCTACAATTCTTCCTCTCAAGGAGTTTTACATTCTAATAGGGAAGAGACTTGAATCTGGAGGGAATAGACAGCTGCTAGGGTTGGTTTTATTTAAAAGCACCTACCTCTTACAGGGTCTTACACATAATAAATGCTCAATAAATTGTTCATGGAATGAATATTAAATTTTCTTTGGTTAACTGGTAGAGAGAAGTGCAATAATTGCCATGGAGAAAGAATAGGATGTAAATTTCAAGAGAAAGGGGAAACATGAAGCTGAAAGTTAGTAAATAATTTGATTTCTAAAGGTTCTGATTCTCATTTTTAGTAACTGTACAAGAAGGCACCATATACAGTCACAATATCACAGCATGATAAAACAGTATCCAAGAAATCTTCTATAAATCATCTACAAAACAAATTTAGAAGGTTTAGCTGAGAGATTAGGGGAAAGAAAGAGTTAGAGGTGGAACTAGTAAAAAGTCTTAATAAAATAATAATGGCATATTGTTTAATATAAATAATTATATTAATTAATAAAATAAAATAATAAATAAATAATAAATAATAAGTAAAATAATAATAATAAAAAAGGAAAAAGAAGGAAAAAGGACAGAACTCTAGAAGCTAGAGAGCTGTTAGGTGATGCACTGAGCCTAGCTAAAGTGGAGAAGGCTTCTCTTCCTGAGTTCAAATCTCAAATATTTACTGAATTGTATGATCTTGGGGCAGGTCACTTAACCCTGTTTGCCTTAGTTTTCTTATCTGTAAAATGAGCTGAGAAAGAAATAGAAAACTGCCTTGGTATTTTTGCCAAGAAAACCCCAAAGGAGTCATGAAGAGTTAAGCATGATTGAAAAACAAATAAACAATGAGAAGGTGGTCCTCAAAAGATTGCTTTCAATGGCTTTTAAAATTTTGAAGTCATGCCAAGAACTTCCAAGCTGCATGTTGCTAGACCATAAAACCAAACAGAGACTAAAGGACTATTTTGGACAGCATATTGCTACATCTATACTAATTGCATTTATTGTCTGAGAGGCAGCTGGTTAGTACAGTGAGTTCAAATCTGGTCTCAGACAATTACTAGCTATATGACTTTGGTCTAGTCACTTTACCTCTGCTTCAATTTCCTCCTGTATAAAATGGGGATAGAAGTAGTGCCAGCCTTCCATGGTTATTATGAGAATAAAAGATAAAACAAGATAATATTTGTAAAGTGTTTTGAAAACCTTAAAGTACCACATAAAATGCTAGCAAATATTATTAATTTATTATTATTATCCTTTGTGTAGATTGCTGTTTTCAAATGTCTTTATTCAATTATTTTTCTTCATGAAAATGTGCCTACTACTGTCAGAGATAGAGTTTTCTCAGTGTGTATCAGTTTGGGGCTATCACATCCAACCAGGATTAAAGTTTTGGCTTTAGTTGGAACAACCACAGGCAGAAATAATTCTGGCTCAATTTGTTCACTCCTTAGAAATACAGACTAAGAAATAGTTGGCATTTATGTCAACATGTTTCTTCTGATTTTGCTTTTAAATTTCAGGGGAATACAATTCACGGAGACAAAAGGGAATTTTATGTCCTCGTGTGTGCTATGAAACTGTGAGCGAAATGGATCAAGTTTTAGAGTTGATACTCTATTGCAAATACTCTAGCCCATATGTCTACCAAGGAATATACTAGTAAATATTTAACAACCAGTTCTTGGGGTGGAGGGGAGAAGGGAAACTATGCAGTACATATTTTATAGCATTATCTCCATTATTAACATTTTCTCCACTGCTTTCTTAAATCTAGACAATCAACAAAATAATAAATGGAAATTGGTAATTTGCAAATATCTGAGGCATAAATACTGATGGTGAACATTGAACAACTACTCTTGCAAGCATGTACAATTTTTCTCCAGCCTGTAGTCCCTGTTGTGGAGCATCAGGCCCATAACTTTCATTTCCACAAGGAGGCATTCCCATATAAGATTGGATTTATGTTATAAATCAGATGAAGTGCTATTGAGTATCAAGTCAGGTGCCCATTTTGAAAAGTAGGGAAATATCACTGCTTCCCATTACTTTGACTTGAAACTAATTTTTATTGATGGTAGGTATGATGTAGCTTAAAAATTTATTTCCATAAACCAAATATTTCTGTATGCTGAGGTCTTTCAATGAACCTAAAACTAAAACTAATGGGTTTCTAAAAGTTCAGGGTACTGATGTCTAATAACCCTGTCTAAGAAATAGAAGTGGAAGACTCACAACTTCTGATCCTAGCTCCTGAGCTGCAAAATAACCCTCATCAGATAGAACATGAAAGAACATACGGCCTGTCTAGCCAACAGGATAAAACTAAAGCTGCTCATAGTTCATAATAAATCTTTACTTAAAAAAAAAAGTGGGAGAAATATTACTGGAGTGATAGCACAGATACATCCAGAGGGTTGGATGGACGATGATCTCGTCAAGTTCTGGCTGCAAAAGATATGGGATGTATGCCCGGGGGCGCAGTTCCACAAATGTTCCATGCAAGTATGGGATCTGTTCCATGCACATTTAACAGATGGAGTAAGAAATATGGCCAAAAAATTAAAAACTGATCTTTGCGTGAGTCCTGGGGGGTCTGACATCGCTATTACAGCCATTGGAAGGCTGCCTGAACAAGCCATTCAAGGATCGAATAAGAACCATATGGTCTGAATGGAGATGCTCAGGGACAGTAGCATTAACAAAAGGAGGAAATTTGATGAGCCCAGACAGTGCACTTGGTACTGTGTGTCCATGGGTCAGAAACTCCTGAGAATCAATCAGCATAACTTCCAGCCAAAGAATTTTCCTCAGAAGTGGTAAAAGTCAGAGTTCTTTGGACTAGAACCAGCACTGTACCAATATCTGAAGAAGGAGGATGAAATAGTAAACAGAGATGGGGATAACAAGATTAGAATATTAGAGTTGATATTATTGCTATGAAAGATATGGAAGTCAATCAGGAGCCATTTCTTGCCAGCCCTGGTGATGACCACAAAGGAGGTCTTAAATATTTAATCTTTGCCTTAAACTCGATCTAATGACATTAGAACCTGTGATGGAAGAAAGTTTACTGACAATGAAGTTTGCAAATAAATCACGCAGATTCCTTCTATCTTGCTTGGTTCATGAAATAGAACCATGTCAGTGAAAATTGGCTTAGAATGAGACTTTCAGAGAACCTTTTAAAGACACTGCATAAGTGATACAATTCATGTTCATCTTTAGCTCTTAATTCGCTTTAGGGTAGGATGCAGGACCCTTTGACTGGACCCAGAATTGTTAAGAGCAGGAAGTGGAGAATAATTCTTCCAATTATCGTAGAAGCAGTGATGCTGAGGGATGACATGTTCTGATTTAGAACCTGGTCCAGGATGTTAGTGTTCTGTGTCTCTGCACCTGCAAAGCAGACCATTATTTACATCCCAGCTGAAAGATAGTCCTTCTAAACAGCACAGTATGCTCCTTCCAACTCAGGGCTGTTCTGACTCAGGAAGAATACTCTGTATTGAATCACCAATATCATTTCCTGTAGAAACCTGGGATTTCCTTAGAGGTCTCTCCTTCCAGATGCTGGCTGGGCCCAGTTCTGGCTGTAGTACAATTAATCCCAAAATTACATCCCCAAAATGGCCTAGCTACAGAAGGGGAAACAAATTAATCTACATCTCTGCTCACCTCATAATTCCCTTTTGTGGAATCCTGGTTCATTTTTTTTTTAAAGATTAATTATTTTATTTATATTTTGTCATTGTTGGAACTCCTCACTTGATGCCTTCACATTAAGGACTCTAAGTCCTTATTAGTTCTATTAGTAGTTCACGAACATCTGTGGCCCTGTAGTAGTAGTAATAAACCATATTGTTCAGAAAATAATAGTGAAAATACTTTAAAAGCTTCTTAGGAAACATTGTGTTTGTAGATTATTTTAATTATGTGATTTTTAAAAACTCCTTAAAATGATGGGATTAGGATGAGAAAAGAAAAATAACTAACACATCTATGACATTTATTTATCTATTTTGGTCTTTTGCAATTCTACACGTCAAAGAGGTAGGGTGATAGAGTGGGAGGAGTGCTCCTACTATCAGAGGAATTGAGTATAAATGCCAGGCCTTTCACTTCCTCCCCGTTGACATTGGATAAGTTTGGACTTCTTGAAGATGAACAAAAAGATCACTTCTAGTGACCTTTTCTGAAATTGGTACTACCCACCTATTCTAATAAAAGGAATGCCCAGTCACCCAGTTGATCTCAGTGAACGCTTCAGAAATTGGACTTTAGATTTCATTAGAATAGCAAATTCTATGAGAAAATTCTTTCTGTCAGTGCACTTTGGCAACTAGCTGTAACTCCCGATCTTAGAAAGTTGTCATGCAATTGTTATGTGAACATTTCAGGTATTTAGATGGATGGATGGATGGATAGATGAATGGATGGAGAGATAGATAAATAGACAATTAGTCTGCCTTTCCAGGAATTAACCTGCTCAACTATCATTTTGAATGGTGTTCCTACATATGGCATCAAATTAGAAAAAATCACTACTTGACTTCTGCTTGACTACTTGACTACTTGAGGCTTGCATCAGCATTTGGTTTTGGCTTAACTACTACTTTGCTACACGTTTCCCTTGCTTTCACTACTCCCCCTAGCCTTATTGAACCTGAGGAATTAAAATGAATCCTCAGGTTATAGGTAGGGAAACCAAAGCCAGGAAATGAAATGACTTCTCTTAGATTATCAAAGTAATCAAGTTCAAAACTGAGATTAGAATACAAGCAATCCTAATTGCTTAAAAATGCATACATAAATACATACATACACACATAGGGATTGTTAAATCTTACCCTATGCTCTGTAACAACTAGCTAACAGAAAGATTCCTTTATTATTATGACATTAGCTCTCTACTCATAAATTTGCATTACTTAATCTGCTGACATAATTACATACTGTGTTATATTTCCAGGGAATTGATAAAAAAAAAAATAGCAGGAATTTATGCAGTGAAAGGGCTTCTAGGAAACCATTCACAAGATGATATGTAATAATGACATTTTAAGTAATATAACCTAATTAGTGAATTCATCTCATACCAAAAATCAAGTTTCTATAGAAAACAAGGTTTGTCTGATTATTTGCTTTGTCTTCTATTTTGTCTTTTTAGTAAGTTGGAATAGCACATCCCTCATTCTTGGAGGATTTTCTTTTCTTTATCCCATGAAAAGGGTAAAAATCACATTTAATAAATGAAACTTTGTATTAGTGAATTTATCTTATAAATTCTAAGCCTTGGTCTGAAATAACATTTAAATGTGGATGATATTAAATCTTTCTCTTCATTATAATTCAGTATTTGAGATAAGAAAAAGCCAAGCAAGAAAAAAAATAATCAAAATGTTTTACTGCTATTTCAATAACCAATTTTTTTTTTTTTTATGATTTGAAAGAAATAGTTTTAAACTGGTGGCAACTAGCTGTGTGATCTTAGGAAAGTCACTTAGCTACTTTGAATTTCCATATCTTCATCTGTAAAATGAAGGGGCTGAACTAGATTATTTCTGTGATCTCTTGTGGTTTTAAAAGTATATGAGCCAATGAAATAGAAAAACTTAATTTTTTAAATTTAAGATAAAATTTAATTAATTTATTTTATTTCAGATAATAGTTACCTTTTGCATTTTCAAAATGGATAGTTGGAATCCATTATCTGATGGCTTCAAGTTAAGTACTTAGACCTCATTAGTCTTACTAGTAGCTCATGAACAGCACTGGCTTTGTAACAGTAATAAGCTATATGTTCCAAAAATAATAGTGTTTCTTGAAAATATTTTAAAATTTTCTTTAAAAAAAACACCATATTTTCTTTTTCTTTACTTTTCAGGGATTTAATCCTTGGAGGTAGGTGTGGGTAAGGGGCAGAAGATTCATGAAAATCAGTAATAGAATCAATGATTTGACCAGGTCACATAGCCAGGATCTGTCAGAGGCAATATTTGATTGGATGTCATCCTGACTCCAAATCTCTCTTTATTAGATCATGCCTCTATTAGTTATATCACAAAACAAAGAAAAACAAGCAAGTATTCTTGCACCCTGATTATTGTATTTATAGAAACATAGATACAAAAAATATCTGAAGAGATCATTTGTTGCCATTTCCTGTCTGAAGAGTCTCCATATCAGTTAGTTATGCTTAGTTATAAACCAACAACTGTCAAAAAAATTTCCAGTCTTCCTAATCTCTCCTCCCCTCCATTCCTACCACAGGTCTTATACTTTCATCATATCTTTCCCTTTCAGGTTATTCTTTTACTTCAGAAATGTGAAAAATTGGTCTTCTAAAAATTCTACCCCCAATCTAAGCCCTTCAAAAGAGAACTATTTTTTTCTTGAATCTCTGTAGGTATAAAAGCTCATATACTTCCTTTGTAGATTGTTGGATCTTTTTTTACTTTCACAGTCAGAAAATTCTTATATTTAATCAAAGTCTCTCCTGCTTTATTTTCAACTTTCCATCTTGTACAATCTTCTGTGTAGGTTTTTGGCACAAACCTATTCAAAAACTTTCATGTATCATACTTGAAGATAGTAACAGTCACGTTAGTCTCTTTTTCTTTTGGTTAATCCTACTTACTAACACAGTTATCCATGGTCAAGCTTATCTGCCAGACTTTTGGGTTATTATTATTTATCAAGTTTTCCATTTGTCTATTTCCTGTTGATGAATAATTGTATTATTTTTCTTTTTAAGGTCAAAACTTAAAAATGTAAAAAGTCTGATGTTCTTGGATTTGCTATTGGGGCAAGGCTGATAAAACATTACCTTTGCAACTGCTTTTTATTTCTTTAATTCAGTGGTTTGCAAAAAGTGATCTCAGAAACCCTTAGTGAAGAGGGGAAAGGACTCACAAATGCAAAAACATTTTTAGCTCTTTTTGTGGCAGTAAAGAATTGGAAAATGAGTGGATGCCCATCAACTGGGGAATGGCTGAACAAGTTATTGCACATGAATATAATGGAATATTATTGTTCTATAAGAAATGATGAGCAGATAGATTTCAGAATAGTCTGGAAAGGTTTACATGAACTGATGCTGAGTGAAGTGAGCAGAACCAACAGAACACTGTACACAGTAGCAGCAAGATTATGTGATGATCAAGTATGACAGACTTAGCTCTTCTCAGCCCTGGCCTTGTAGTAGTAGTAGTAAGTCTTATTGTTCCAAAAAATAATAGTTTTTCTTAAAAATATTTTAAGAGCTTCTTAGGAAAACACCATATTTGTACTTTTATTCCAATAAACTTGGGGTGGAAAATGCCATCTGCAGCCAGAGAGAGAGAAAGCAGATCAAAGCATACTATTATCACCTTTTTTGTTTGTTTGTTTTGGAGAAATTGCAGTAAAGAGGGAAGAGAGAAAAAAATTTGGAACTCAAAATTTTACAAAAATGAATATTGAAAACTATCTTTGCATGTAGTTGGAAAAAAATAAAGTACTATTGAATTTTTTAAAAGAACCATGCCTCTCATGGACTATACAAGGTCATTATTATTTTCATAATAAAACTAAGACATCTCACATTCTAAAAGGATAATTATTGGTAAATATAACCCACATAAACAAAACTTCTTAAGAATTTTTAAGAGTGTAAAAGGATCCTAAGACGGAAACACTTTAAAAACTGCTATTTTAGCTAATGGATTTCTAGCAAGTAAAATGGAATGATGATGATGATGATGATGATGATGATACTCATCATCCATATAACAAAGTGATTTAAATACAGAATCTCATTTGAGTGTTTCAGCAGTCCTAGGTGAGGTTGGTTCTATGGTTTTATTTTATTTTTGACCAGACCTGTTTTTGGCGTGATGTCAAGAATTTTAGGTAAAGAAATTCCCTCTACCAATGAAGATTTGTATCTGTTCTGTACTTTAGTTACCTTGAGACATTAATGAATGTGCACAGGGTATATAGCCAATATTTGTCAGAGGCAAGAGTAGAACCCATTGCTTCCTGATTTCAAGACTGATGGGTTGCTTCTCACTGTAATATCATCCCCATTTTATGGATAGAGAAACTGAGGCTCAGTAAAACATAAAACTAAGTAGCTTTCCCCAGAGGTAGTAATAAGTGTATGAGTGTGTTGTAGGGGTAGAGGGGAAATGGGTCTTAGACCTTCCTTACACTCTAAATTTAGCATTTTCTCTGTTATACCAAATTATGAAGCGTTTCTTTAAAAAAACAAAGTGGGAAATGATAACTACCAGAAAGAGACCAACAAATTGATATCATTAGTGAAATTTTTAAAAATTTATGGCTGATCTCATTTTCATCATTATTATTAAAAAACATAGCAAAATCACACTATGTGAGTGTGTATGAGTAGAGGTTGTCTCTGTGTATTTGGGTATATGCTATGGAATATTAGCAACTTTTTTGTATTTATTTCCATGTTCAATTTTTTTTTGTCATTGATGCAAATGTGCTGTGTCTTTCACTGCTACTTCTCAGTATTGGACAGTTTAAAATAAGCCCCTAACAAAAGGCTGAAAATGTCTTGATTTTTTTTTTTTAAAGAAAGAAGACATTCTTTCAGTTTACCATACCCTGCAAAATAAGATTTATCATGCTAGAGTTATGAGCTGATTATAATATGTCTATCCCTTGGTAAATTATGCATGGCTTTCTCCTTATGTGCAGTGTATGTGGTTTATTGCAGGGGGTAAAGCTGAAAAATATTCCAGGACACATGTTCGTACAAGGTCTATACAGATGGCCAGTCAGTATATATAATGATTTTTTGTACCCAGTCCCCAGTGTCTTGGCATTAATTTTATTATGTCTGCACTATTCATGTAGATGAAATACCGCAACAAATTCCTTTACCATTGTAGCCTCAACCAGACTTTCTTTTTTTAAAGAAAAAGCAATTACCATCATAAAAATTCCTTACTGGGGAACTTTCCATGTTGCGTTATCATTCCATGAGTTTAATAATAATGTGTGTGTTTTTCTAAAAATCTTTTTTTTAAAGAGACCTAAATGTCTAAAAAAGATTTTGAGGTCTGCAGCTCCCTCTCTAATGAGGAGCTCTAAAATGTAGGGTGAGGAGGAACCAGGCAAAAGCAGTCGAGTTAGGTCTTTTTTATCCTCCTGAGGTGCATGTTCCAGATTTATAAATCAGGGCCTTTAAAGATAATCCTCCATACTCTAACCGTTGTCTAAATAGGGCTAAAGAAAAGTGAAATACTAGTCTGTTATCTTTTGGGAGAATGTTAATGCCTATAATTGGTCATTGTCTGACTCTTGTAAATATAGATATAGATAAAGATATATAAAGATATGTGATATGTCTGTCCTGATGGCTCTAGTTGCTTGGAAGCTAATTTTCTGTTTTCTATGAAATCTTACAGTGGTGTTATCAGGGAGAGTGTGTTCCTTTTGGCACTTGGCCCCAGAGCGTAGATGGGGGCTGGGGTCCCTGGTCAGTATGGGGAGAGTGCAGCAGGACCTGCGGGGGAGGCGTCTCCTCATCCTTAAGACACTGTGACAGTCCAGCGTAAGTAGCTAAAGTAAGCCGGAGCCAACAAAAAGACACAGTTGGAAATGATTCAAGCTGTGGTTTCCCATGTTATCTGTAAAAACGTTTCTCCAGTGAGCCAGCACATGTCTTCAGAGTAGCCCGTCGCGGCAGGAGAGCAGGAGAAAGAAAGAACTGGGCTAAACAGACCTGCCTTTTCTTCTCCCTCCCTCCCTCCTTTCCTTCCTCCTTTCCTCCTTCCCCTCAATTTAAAAATTAAACATTTGAGGCAAGGTTCCCTACTGTAGTCTTAATCAAGCCCTTTATCTCAGGATCTAATCAGATAAGATTTTCCACTTTCAGAAGTAACATGTGATTCATAGATATTCCCAAATCTGGCTTCAGTTTGGCTCCATTATCTTCAGGAAAACCTGAGATTTTGGGGTTTTTTTGTGTGTGTATGTGTGTTTTTTCACATGTCACATAAAATGATTACTGGTACATTAGTATTAAAAGAACCAGTGAGAGCACCTCAAGGGTTGAAATGCCTTGATTCACATCACAAATCACAATAAAAAGAATACTGCCCATGTGTTAAAATAGTTTCCATTTCACATGCCCCCATTAATCATCTTCCTGAGCTGACACTACCCTTCTCCCCAGGACTACTGGAGGCAGGTCAGCCTGCTCTTCTCCCACCCCTACCCTCTTTGGACTAAATTCCCTCTGGGCCAAGGCCAGGCCCTTCGTTATGCTTTGCTGGCTGGGTTGTTTTTGTCTCCCACTAGTGACAGTGGCAGGTGAACCACTTTTTACTTTATCTTCTACCTTTTTCCCACAGAATGAATACTTCCTCAACCTGATAATTAGATACTCCCATTTTTAGTTAAGGTTCTCTTTTCATTTCCCTTCCCATTCAGAGCTCAAAAAGACATCTTTTTTTTTTTTTTCCAGTTCATATTTACTTAGTGGTACAGAATTGATAAGATGTCTTAAGATGCCCTCTGTACCATTATTGTTGTTGTTGTTATTTTTATTATTGGCTATTTATGGAGAAAGTTTTCCTTTTTGTTCTTTACAAGAAGATTTAATATTTCTTTCCAAGGTTCCCCTCTCCAAAAGGAAAGCTAGATCCCTTTTCTTGCCTAGCTGACACCTAACCTTTCTCTCTTTCTGCACTTAAAATGGAATTTTTAAAAAACACTTCTGACTCTACTTTCTCAGCTGCTTTGCTTGAATTCTTCTCTCTACTATTTTCTGTGGGTTCTTGTGAACACAAACCACTGATTCTCTCCATTTTTTCCCCCTTTCTTACATTTAGTCTCTACTCTCATCACCACCATATAAATTGGTCTGGGCAACAAGGGCAATTAGCCCCTTCCTAATTTTCATACTAGCTGAGTCATTTTCTTTCCTTGACCCTGGTATTCAAAATTAACTAAACATCATTTTTAAATTGACCAGTGTAGGCACAAGGGAGCCAAAATTTTAAAATACATGTATAATATATGACATAAATGTGGCTGCTGTAAACAATCAACAGTAAAAGATAAAAATAAATATAAAAAATTATCTGAAATTTTTTAAAAAAGGAAACATGCTATTTTCTTCCTAAAAAATAGTCTGTCCAAATAATGGCATATTATTTTTCCTAGTGTTATTCTTTAAAATTTATCTATCTCCAAGATTCTATGATTCTATAATTCATGTCTACTAGGAAGTTAAGTATTGATAAATTTTCACTAAATTACACATAATTTAAATGATCTTTAGAATGTAAAGTCATAAAAGAAAATAAAAAATATATAAAGTGAACTGACTTCCAAACAAAAATTTTGAGACCTCTAGGTGATTCTTAAATTAGAAATGATTAAAAATATAAATATTTTAACATTTCCTACTTTGAACTCAAATGACTTCCTAAGATGCTTGTTAATAGTAGCAGCTCAGATTGTTGCAATTCCTGTTCTTTCAGCCTGGAAAGAATATAAACTATTTTTGTGTAGACCCTGCTAATAATTTAATATACTCTATCAAGTCCCTTTTTTGTGCTCTGGGCAATTTGAATCATTTTGTATTATGCAGATCTCTCAAAGTGAGTGATTTCCTTATTTGATTTTAAGACTGAGCACCTCTTTGCAATGACTATTGCAATGTATAAATTTCATTGAATATTCCTAAGCATGTTAAACATGACAATTAGGAGAAGACACAGTATTAATCATAGTAATCTAATTTTATGCTCTACATACAAAATTATTATCCTTACAAATTATCAATATTCTAAATAATTAAAATTTAATAAAAGAATGTTTAACATTTTAAAGCATCTTATAACATGTTCTGATCACAGAGTATCTGAATCTCTGTGTGTATATATACATATGTATATATATATCTATATATATATATATCTTACTCACATGTAAAACAAAATATTTTTTCAGACCTTCAGGAGGTGGAAAATATTGCCTTGGGGAAAGGAAACGGTATCGCTCCTGTAACACAGATGTAAGTAAAACTAAACTCCACTATGAAAAATTAGTCTACTTTCCCCTTAGAATTTATTATTTGGTGGTTTGGCATTAAGGTTAGTCTCCTTTGGCCTTTGTTTTTATTAAATCCAATTGTAAAAAGGAGATAGAAAAATCGAAAATGTGGAGTGTTTAAAAATATAACAAAGCATCATCATTTATTTTGACCCAGTTTACTTAGAATCAGAAGATGGGTTAGACCAGTGGCATTGAGGGAGAAAGGAGGGTTTGAATCTTTTGTATCTTTGGATTGTAATATCTGACAGACCTGAATTTTTTAATCCAGAGGTTGCCTTCAATTGGAAATTCAAGTGCTAGGAGCCTTTGACTATTCCTGTATGATTCTGTTTAAGACCTATACCCTTTAGTGTCTTTTCTGAACAACTCAGCAAGACAGAAAGTTACGGAATATTTGACAGTTAGCATTGGTAAGAGGATTTTCTTCATTTGGAGATTCTTATAGCAATGAAATAAAAGATTCAATTTAAAAAAAAAATCAGAATCTGGAGTAATTCAAGGTGTGAGCTGCACCTTTGTATTAGCGATGGGGGGGGAGGAGTAAAAAAAATCGCTGCACAAATCAGTATAGATTTAAGAAAACCAAAAATATTAAAATCTGAACTTAGAAAATGTACAGTTTAGAAGGTTGTATTTGAATTATAAAAGGACTCACCAAAAGCATTCTTTTAAAGAATGACGTTCTCTAGTATGCTTAAAGTAAAATTTGACTTTCTAAAATTTACATCCAATACTCTAAGAACTCTTGTGTTAACAAAGTGAGGTAGATCTGAAGAACAGACAAGAAATTAATTAAATTTAATTATTTAAAAGATCAGTTTTTCAAGTGATTTAAAGGTACTATTTTTTATGTGATTCATTAGTATGGTGAGCACAACTTTTCCTTATTCATTAAAATAGCAAAATTAATAAAACTATTTCCAAATATCCCATAATTTTGACTGTTTATCCTGGATAAATTTTGTGAGATCTTTTATTTTGGATAATTTTGTGAGTTCTTCCAGTAGATAAAGAAATAGAATTACTCATGTGTATACCTATATATCTGTGTGTATATATTTTAAAAATTATGAAATGTGTATAAAAATTCCACAGAAGTGATTCCCCAGCCTCATTTTCTAACACTTCAGACAGTCTCTACTCATCTGAAAGGATTTTATGAAATTCTGAAAAATATGATCACTTACAATTCATGTTAATATTGAACATAGGCCTTGCAGCATTTTTTGGAGAGAATATTTATGAAACCAGTGGTGAAAGTCATGATTCTAGAAAAGGTAGAATTCACTAACATACTTTAAAAAAACAGAATTTTATAAATATACAGGTGAACAATCAGCCCTGAAAGTCAGACAAAACTAATCTTGTCATAGATTCTAATGTACCAGTGGGACTTGAAGAATGGCATTTTAGAAAGATTAATCTTGCATCAGTCAGCAGAATGTTTTGGGAGGGATGATGAGATTAGAGACAATGAAAAGAAATCAAGTTTCTACCCGTAATTCCACCATTCCTTTATCAGTTAATTTCTTCTCTTCAACCCTTTCAATTCAATTTCCCCCTTTATCTGATAATCTCTCCTCCTTAACTTTTGTACCTAACAGCATTATTTCCCTGACATATCCTCAACCCTTATATCCAATTGCATTATTTCCTTGAGATTTTTTTTTCTTATTCTATATTAGCAAGGTAGATTTCTGTGCATTTTAAAATTACAATGCACTCAAAATAAATTTAGAATAATTTCACTATATATGCCTGGAAGAAGTACTGGGAGTGAAAATTACCTATTTGAGCCAGAACAGCCATGAGATTTAGAAAGTCTCTAAGATTGGACTTGATAGAAGATAAGATATGTCTTCTCATATCTAATTCTTAGGTGTCTTACAAATCAGGCCATCCTGATTTTGTCACCTATTTATCTTTGAAAGTGATCAGTTTCAAGAATTTTTCAAATCTCAAAGCAGTTCAAGAAGAGCTTTTCCTCCTCACTCAGCTCCAACCTCCCACTGATGGATCTCCTTAGAACTGTTCCTAGTAATGAGATGGGGGTGGACAGGTCTCTTTTTGTTTTTTCCTTAGGTCTGTGTTCTCAATTTGGGAGAGAGATAAAGAACATCCTTGTCTACTCCCACAGTGCTGTGAACCCATCAACAGACTAAATGAGCAATGAGTTTTCAAGGAAATAAAACCAATATTATTATACCAATATTATTATATCCAGACCATTATTCTATAAGGATTTCTTATAATGATGAAGGATGAAGAATGAATTGATAATACTGGAAATTCAGACTGACATATTAAACTATAGAAGGTCAACCAACCCCAGATGGAGAATAAATATGGTTTTAGAAATATAGATGAACTAAAATCTGATTCTATAAATGATCTTGATTCTGTAAAAAAAAAAAAAAAGACATCTTATTTGAGTACAGTATTATTTTTATGCTTAGGGATCAACAAATAAAGGGGCAGATTAAATAAAGGCTCCCAGGCTTACAGATTTAGAGTTTAGAGGCAAAGGAAGAAGTATGGGCCTTGGAAAACAATATTGTGAAGGAAGAATAAAGACAGCTACAAAAAGAATAGCTTTGATAGTGAAGGCCTTCAAATCAAACAAGCAGTTCTAAGTAGCTAAATGCAACACTTTAATGTTTACAGAGTGCTTTACAAATACTCTCTCATTTAATCCTCCTCATTATCCTGAAAAGTAAATTCGATTTTTAATCTCATTTAATGGATAAGATAATTGAGGCAGAAACAGTTTAAATGGTTTGTCCTGGGTCACACACCCACTTAGACCTGATTCCTAAATTCAGGGGCTCTAGATACTACTATCAATCTACTATTAAGTGTCCACTATATGCCAGGGATAGTACTAAACTTTGAGGATATAAAGACAAAACCCAAAGATTATTTAAAGAAATAATATTCCAATAAGAGGAGGTTGTTAATTATAGAGTTGATGATTCATCCTGGGTAAGTCATTTAACCTTAGTTGGTTCAGTTTACTCATCTGTAAAATGAGCTGGAGAAAGAAATGGAAAACTCCTCTAGTATATTTGCCATGAAAGCCCAAATGTAGTTATGAAGAGTCCAGTATGACTAACTGACTAAACAACAGCAACAAAAGCTGAGGAAAAAGCAAGTATTGACATCTACTGAATTTAGAAAATGAAGAATTTTCTAATTAAGCATTGCAAATCTTACAAAAAAAAAACCCTTTTAAAATAGAATATATAGTTACCTACTATATATAGAATATATAGTTACCTACTATATATAGAATATATAGTTTAGGTGTGTACTTTAATTGTAAAAAAGAAACTCCACTCATTTTTCAAAAAATGTTCCTGATCTCACCACCCCTTCTACCTCATATCATACCCTCTTTTCCCATTTTGTCATTAAAAGTTACATTTGGTCTTCTTCAATATATTGGACTTTTAAGACTGCATTTTTTTGAGTGAGAAGACCGCTGGTAAATGATGTCATTATCAAGCATAGAACCAGTCAGTGAGTCAACAATATTTATTGTCTCCATTATATACAGAGCACCATATTAGGTGCTAGGGGATAGGAAAGAACTAAAACACCAATCCCTTCCCTGAAGGAGTTTATAATTTAGTTGAGTTGACAGAAAACCTAAGCTGTGGAAGCAACTAAAGAGCACATTTACAAGTATCAACAGATGCAAATTAATTCTGTGCAAAGTGAAGTGTCAGAATCATAGAATTTCAGAAATGAAAACTTCCTCGGACTTGATCAAGGCCAATCTGCTCCTGAGTGGAAACCTCCCCCACTCCCCACCCCCTACCTACACCTACACACACCTATTCCTGAGCAAGTAGGGGCAATGAGGAGTTCATTTTTTTATCCAGGCAATCCATTCTATTTGGGGGCTCATCAAATGGTTGAAAATTCTCAAGTCGTCACTTAATAGAAAAGTGGATAAAATTAGGCAGGTCAATTATGGCCAACTTCTGGGAGTGAATTTTATAGCTTGTTTTGAAAAGATAAAGGTGAAGGGACATTTGTGCAGGACACATCAGTTGGAGGAAATTGTGAAACCTGAGAAATGGAATGGCAAGTTTTATGGAAGAATGAAATGCAAATGAATTGCAAAGGGTGCCTGGGGGGTAATGAGGGAGTCAGGCTGTAAAATTTAGTATCATTTAGTAGTCTCTAATACTATATCTTGAATGTTGTGATAGTCCAGAAATAAAAGGAAATTTAGAAAAATGTCTTGCTATTCAATTTGGAACTAGTCATTTTATTAATGGTTAATCCTGGACCCAGGTAAAAATGTTGATTGCATTAATTTTATTAGCTTGGAAATTCCTTACATGAACTGAAAAAAACTCAATAGATAAGTACTATTTAAAAAAAAAACTATAACTATTATTTTTTTAACCAATTAGGAGAATTTTCTTTAAAATGTAGATTAATACAAAAATGATAAGTACCAATGATTTCCATCTTTCTAAATTGCTCTAATCCTAGCAGCATGCCTTGCACTTAATAAGTTATTGATGTGTATTGAATTGAAAATGTGGGCTACCCTGGTTTAAGAAATTTGGAAGGTTTTTCTTCTCACTGCAAGTTCTGCATACTTTAAAGCTACACAAATCCTCTTTAATAACCCTGTAAATAAGATCTGAGAGAAATCTTTCCAACTGGTCATAATTAACTTGACAGCCAAGAACTATCAGACTGTCCATTAGGCATTTCTGAGCTCAGTCATTTGTGATCCCAGAGCTTTTCATGAGAATTAAATAGGGAGTAAATACAAAGGATAAATTCAAATAGTTTTAGAATAATTTTCCAACCTATGCCCAGAATGAGCTAATATTAGATAGCCAAACACTATGTGTGCAAGGATTCTTTTGGGAGGGTTATGTGATGGGCAGCTTCTCAAACTTTTGAGGCTCATTCTGTTCTTTCTAACCTTCTGTACTTTAAGTATACTGTGAAATAGTATGGAATATTATGCAATAGACTGGAAAATGCTGTCACTGTTCTAAGAAGTTTATTTCTGATAGTCTTAGGTTGTTGGTTCTTATTTCAGTTACTTGCAAGATCTTATAATTCTTTTTCATCAATGCCATTATCTCTACCTTAATCAAAATTATCTTAGACCACTTGATTCTGGGCTTAATGAGGAAAAAGCAGCAGGCTTTACTATGCAAGGTTTTAATATGCCAAATTATGACCTTATATAGAAGAAAGCTGACTAGGTGTGATCTCTCCAGTTGGGTGGGGAATACCATGACACCATTGATATAATGGGTAAAGAAGACAGCTTTGGCCCTGCTTTCAAGTATTAACTGGTAGAGGGCTCAAAGAAAGCTAAATGTTGCAATAATAATAACTCACACTTATATAGGGCTTTAAAGTTTGCACTACCAAAATAGGATTTTTTTTTAGCTCCTCCCCTACCTTTCTTGTTTTCCCTACTTCAGCATTCAGTTTGAGATGACTGAAGAGCCCAAGAGGCAGAGTTTCTGGGCAACTAATGATCAGTTTATTAATTTGGCTAGCTGATGATCTGCTGTTTATTGATAATCAATAAATTGTTGGTCAGTGGTTTTTTTCTGTAATGAAAAATAAAATTGAGATCACCTAATGCTTAAATCAATACCTTTGGAAAAGAGGGAGTCTCTGATAGATGAAAATTATCCCGATTAGTGAACAGCTAATGAAAGGGTAAACTTTCAAATGAGGAGGTAGGTTGAAAGCTCTCAGTCCCTGTTGATGAAAATGTAGATTCATCATGAGATTTAAATGCTTCCAGCAATTTGTAAAAGAAATCCATCTCTACCCAGACCACTCTCATTAGTTTTCTACTTCATGAGCTGGATTGCCCTAAACTCCCTTGGAAGGAAGGAGGTTGGGACAAGGACATGGACTTAATGTTTTAGAGCTGGAATGTACTAGATTAGATTCTATTTACATTCTAAACAGAAGAAAAGTCTTCTGTTTGAGTAAGGTCCTGCCCAAGATCAAGGAGCATGTTCCTAGAGGATTTGGGCAATCTTATCTATTAGAAAATGTCCTTCAGAGACTGGCTAACTAGCCTATAGGGGCTAGTCCTTGACTGAGGAAATGAAAAAGAACAGCAGGGATCCCGATTTAATAATTGGTTATTAATATAATAGAAAAATAATCACTGCTTTCAAATTGATAATCATTTATTAAACACTTCTACTTTAGAATATAAGCTCATAGATCATAGATATAGAGCTGGAAGAAACTCCATGTGCCTTGAATATGGTAAAAAAAAAATAGAATTTAATAACAAAGTAAGATAAGCATAAAATGATGCATTAAATTCTTGGACAGAAAGATCCTTTATGCCTGCTGGAAGGAGGGAAGGCTTTTTGGCAGTGATGACATTTGCAGATGTCAAATGGAGGGCCTTGGAGAATAGAGAAGATTTCAGAAGGTGTCAATTGTTAGAAGAAAAAGAAAGAGGAGAATTCATTACAGATGTATGCTAGAGCCACAATATAAACATTCTTTTGTAGGTATTCTGGAAAGTGCCCAACTTCCTACTCTCATTTAGATGTGTAGGATACAAATTCACTTGAAGTGATACATGTATCTTAATCTATCATGATACCTTCTGCAGCTTTCATATTGCATTCTTTAGTTCTTTGCCCTATTTAATACTAACTATTTTGGGGATTATGAAATCTTAAGAGTTGGAAGGGACTTTCTCTGTCATATATTTCAATCTCCCACTCAGTTCAGGAATCCTGGGTGGTGGAGCATCTTCTTAAAAATGTGTAACAATGAGGAGGAAATTCTCTGCTTAGGAGATAAGCCTGTTTATTTGGGGACAACTCTTTTTAGTGTTCTTCCTTATTTTGAGCAGGAATTGAATTTCTTATAGTTTCTACCCACCAATCTTGATTTTGCCTCGTGGAGTGAAACAAATCTAAATTCTTCTCCACTGGGTAGTCCCACAAATCTTTGAATGTAGTTATTCAATGATAACAGTAATAATTAGCAACAAATAAAAATTAATAATAATAGCTAGCATTTATTTAGTGCTTTAAGATTTTCAAAAGACTTTGAAAATCTGTTGGTCTTCATTTGGTCCTTATAGCTACCTAGTGAGTTTAGGTGTTATTATTATGTTCATTTTATAGGTTAGGAAAAACTGAGGACAAAGTCAAGTCACTAGTTTTGGATATGATAGGATTTGAACTCAGGTCTTCTTGCCTTCAGGTCTAAACTGTTTGTATTTCTCTTCCATGTTGGCATAATTACTGATCCAGATCTTGACTGGAGAATGAAGACAAGTGAGCTTTAGGAATCAATACTAACAGCAAGATAAGTAGAGGTGACAGAATTCCAACTAAGCTATTTAAAATCCTAAAAGATGATGCTTTTAAAGTGTTGTACTCAATAATGCCAGCAAATTTGGAATACACAGTAGTGACTACTGGATTAAAAAAAGATCATTTTATGTTCCAATACTAAAGGACAATGCCAAAGAATCTTCAAGTTATTGAACACTTGTGTTTATTTCACATACCATCAATATTATGCTTAAGATTCAGCAACCTAGGATTCAGCAATATGTGAACTGAGAATTACTAGAACAGGTTGGGTTTTGAAGAGGCAGAGGAACTAGAGACCAAATTGTCAATATCTCTGTGTTATGGAGAAAGCAAGAAAGTTCCAGAAAAAACATCTACTTGTGCTTCATTGACTACACTGAAGCCTTTGACTGTATGGATCATAACAAAATGTGGCAAGTCTTTATCTTATTTGTTTCTTGAGGAATCTATATGTGGACCAAGAAGCAATAGAACATGGAATAACCAATTAGTTTAAGATTGGAAAGTATGACAAGGCTGTATATTGTCACCTTGTTTATTTAACTTTTATGCAAAATGTCTGGATGAATCAAAAACCAGAATTAAAGTTCCCAGGAGGAATATCAACAATGTCTGCTATGCAAATGATACCACTCTGATGACATAAAATGAAGAAGAATTAAGAAGCCTCTTGATTGAGGGTGAAAGAGGAGCATCTGAAAGAGGTGATTGTAAAAGCTGGCTTGAAACTTAACATCAAAAAAAAAAAAAAACCTCACAAAAAAACTCAGATCTTGGCAACTGTCCCCATCATTTTCTAGCAAATAGAGGGAAAAGAAATGGAAACAGTGTCTGATTTTGTATTCTTGAGCTTACAGATTACTGCAGATGGTGATTGAAGCCACAAAATTAAAAGATGCTTGCTCCTTGGAAGGAAAGCTATGGCAAATCTGCATAGCATATTAAAAAGCAGAGACATCCCTCTGCCAACAAAAGTCCATGTAGTCAAAGCCATGGTTCTTCTGTGTATGACTGTGAGAGTTGGATTATAAGGAAAGTTGAGCACCACAGACTGGACACTTTTATTGTGATACTGGAGAAGACTTGAGAGTCCCTTGGATAGCAAGTAGATCAAACCAGTACAATATGTAAAGAAATTAATGCAGGTTGTTCAACTGTAGTTCCTAGAGTCTATCTCATAAAGCCAAATAGTAGTATTAGAGCTTTTACCCACTGGCATAATTTATAAGTGATTATTTTTATTCTTTTCTTCTAACAGTCTACCTCCTTTACAAACTGTTTTTTTTTAATATATAAATTATCAAAAAGCCACTTTCACAACTTAAAATGAATTATTATAATCAAATCAGCAGCTAACTTGAATCATACATAGACTTAGAATTTTGATTGAACCAAGAATAAGGATGGTAACCTTTTGGAATAAGAGGTAGGTCTGTATAAAGGGGAAAGACTTTGAACAACCTGAGGATACTTGGTGTCAATTCATTTACTTCAACAGGCATTTAATAGACAGCTACAAGGCACTGGAGATTCTAAGACAAAAAGAAAATGAATAATGCTTCCTGTTCTAAATGAGCTAACTTTCTGCTGAAGTGAAGAATCTCAGAAAGAAATAGAACAGTAATGGTACAGGTGACTTTATAATTTTGACTCACCCTTGACTCAGGTCAATGTTTAATAAACATTGATAAATATCACTGTGGAACATTTTTCATTGATTGAATTAAGTTAACTGGAACACTATAAAACTCAACTTAATTCAAATCATTTCCCCAGTCTGCCCCAGACAATCCAGTTCAATTTCATATCATTTCCCTAGTGGGAAGGAGAGGAAAAAGAGATACATGAATATATATCTTTCATCCAGTTCTACAATTTCTGCCCCTCTCTACAGTTACTTTTTTTTTTTTTTGCCTTGTTCGGCATCTTTCTGTAGAACAACTTCCCAGAATTCAACTGTGACATTTGTTATAGGTAGAATTTGAGAGTTAATAGTATCTTTTTGCACCTAGATAAATTATCTTCTGCCTTAGTTACCAGTAAAATCAATCACCAGTCATTTGTTAAGTGCTGACTAGCCTATGTTCCAGATACTGTGCTAAATGCTGGGGATATAGAAAAAGGTAAAAGGCAATCCATGATCTCAAGGCATTTATGGTCTAATGGGAAAGAAAACATGTAAATACAAAAACAAACTAGGATGAACTAAAGAAAATTAACAGAGGGAAGGCATTATCATTCAAACAAAGAGAAAGGGAATAAGTATTTTTAAAGTTCCTAATATGTACCAGGCACTGTGCTAAGCACTTTACAAATAGTATCTTATCTTATCCCCATAACAACTCTGGGAGGTACTTGCTATTATAACCCCCATTTTTCAGGTGAGAAAATTGAGGGAGATGGAGGTCAAGTATCTTGCCCAGAGTCATATAACTAGTAAATATCTGAAATCACATTTCATCTCAGGTCTTTTTAACTAGAGAGTCCTAGTGCTTTTATCTACTAAGTCATCTAGCTGCCTTGAAAAAAAGCATTTAAAAAACATAAAATTATGTGATAGGGAAGGGCTTCCAAAAAATTTAAGACCGTTTGTAGTAATAGAACAGTCAAACACCAGCATTGGAGTGGTATGAAAATGAACTGACTTATACAGATGCAAATCACCCCAGAAATTTAAAAAGTGGTAATCATGGAATGCCATGACATTTATTTTTATTTCTATGCAATGAGTGTTTATGGATAATCTCTAAAAGAAGCAAGAGATACTGAGATTTGCAACCTTGAGGATTTATGAAAGACCTTATTGCTGGTCAGTTTTTAGAGGGAGAGGCATGTTTGATTAATGTAGGTATTAAGAGGCTGCAAATCTGTCAGGGTTTATATGAAAAATTTGTTGCTTATGCCCACTGTTTTCTGTTAGGGTTTCTGCATAGCATCAGCATTCATTATCCCTAAATGATTTAAAAAAGCATTACTCCTCAAAGTCACTACTATTCATAAACAAAACAAAAAATGCATTTTGCTTAAGTTTTCCTTAAAAGATGAGCTAATACTCCTGTCTTTTCCTTTGAACATGTTCATTCTTTGGAACCAGCATAGACAGCTCCTACTAAACTTCTTTGTCATCAAAGAGATTCAGAAGTGAACTTGTGTATGAAGCAGTATGACTCTCTAATTGAGAAGGCATCTGCTAATGGAAATATTGAGCTGTGGAGAATGGAGCATTATCTAATACTCTGGAAACAAAAGGGCAGTAGAGAGAGTACAGAAATAATCAGAATTCCCTTTTGAGTTACAGGTCCTTTATGTTGTTCAGTTGAATTTATTGACTGAAACAGGAATAATTAAGTAAAAAGAGTTTGAGAAGCAAAATGCCACCAAACGTATGATTCTAATATGTAAAATTCCCAAACAGTAGGAGAAATGTAATCACCCAGGGAAAAGGATTGTTGCAAGAATTTTCAAGGTCCTTGGTTGCTGCACATACAAGCTGGCATAGGTTACAGATAGATGGGCACATTTTAGTTTATTTATCCACTCAAGAGTGTGACATACCTTATCAGAAGGTAATGGGCATGTAGGTCTCACAGCTCTACATACGATATATGTATGTTTGACTATGGCATAATATAGAAGACATACAAAAACACATGTATAAATACATGCATAGACACATATAGAGGTAAGATCAGGTGGATCAAGTAAGCAGGCTTTAAAAAGGATAAGATACAGTTATGGAAAATAAAAGGATACGTAAATTAAAAGTGGTTTTTGCTATAGCCATTTTCATTGGACTGATATAGTATCTTCTTTGCCAGTTTTAAAATTTCTAATATGTGCCTTATTTGATAGAAGAAAGACAAATGGTTGAGTTCTTGGGAAATATTCAAAATCCTATGAGTTTTCTATATAACTGTAAAGTGTCTGGGGGAAAGGAAGATATTCAATACATAATAACTAGTATAGCACAAAATGCAATCAGTTCTATTCTTCCCAAAAATTCACTTTCAACTGAACATACCACCTCTATTGCCAAAGTGAGTATGAAGGTCCTTGTTTCATTTTGTTCCTTTGGCAAGTTGAAGCTGTAGTGGAAAGGGTCCTGGGTTTAGAGTTTAAAAACTTGGGATTTTGTTCTGATGCCTTCTTACTATGGCACCTTGGGCAAATCACAACCTCTCAATCTCATTTTCTACATCTCTCAAATGGAAAACATTTATTTATGAAATAATGAGCTCTTATCTCCAGTTCCAGGACAGAGGGATTGTTCAAAATCCCTAAGGCAAGGTGAGTCCCTTTATTTACTCAATTATCTATAATTTATATAACATCAACAGAGTGGCATCTCTTTCTAGCTCTTGCACTAAGATCAGAAATTTTTGAGCCAGTAAGTACTTTAAAGTTCACCTTTCCTCCCTCTTCTTCCCATATGATAGATGGGAAAACTAAGTTCAGAAACTTGTTTTGCCACTCCTAGAAAGTGGCAAAACTAGGATTTAAAAAGTTTCCTTAGTCCAAATTTAGCACTATCACTTCATACTCCTTGCTGTCTATTTCACTGTCACCAGTCTGGATCCTGTTAACTTACTGTCTCACCCCACTTCTACTGGTTTTTTATCTTTGGAGACTGGGACAGAAATAGATTTTAATAGCTAAAAAAAAAAAAAAAATTAAGAGAGGAGATACAAAAAAAAAAAATCCCACAAAATTTATAGATAGTTAATTGAAATATCAAGTACAAAGGCCAAGGAATCCTACCCGAAGATCTTTTCCTGTTTGACTTATAAAAGGCAGACAAAACCTTAGATGGCTAAAAAAAACCTGTTCAATTTAAAATCTAGGAGTCTGGTCTGCTTTCGCTCCCAACTCTATTATCAGATTTATTGGGCCTTAACTGGCTGCTGTATCTCCCCTCTCCCCCCACCCAAAAAAAAAAAAAAGTTCTTGTGCTACTCACTAGTTTAGGTGATTTTTGTTGTTGCTATTTGTTTGTTTCTTTTAGGGATAAATTTGCAGTAGCTATGACTTTGTCTAATTAATCAATTTCTTTCTCTTCCTCCAGAATGGCAACTACATTATTGACCATTCTTCCCCAAGTCCTAGTAATATTTGTATAGCAGTGTGGTACAATTGAAAGAATGACAGATTTGGATTGATAGGTCAGAGTTCAAAGCTCAGTTCTGTCACTTACTACTTATGTGATTGTAAACAAATTTCTTTTTTTTTCCTTTTTCTTTCTTTCTTTCTTTTTATGGATGAATGAATGAATGAATGAAAAAAATTAAGCACTTACAATTATGAAAATACTGTGCTAAGCATTTGGGGTCAAAAACAGAAAATCAAGGCAGTCTCTGTTATAAATGTACATATATATGTATACATAAAAATAGATTGTTTACCTAGGACCTGAGTTTCTTGAAAGCAGAGACTATAATGTAAATGTAATAATGATGCTACCACTGTGATAGTTGGAGTGAAATGTCCAATTTTTATGTTGAAAAATATCTGCACTTATATCTATTTATAAATTTCATGTTTAGTATTCTAAAGAGAAAATATTTTTAGCATCATTTCTCCCCCTCATAGAATCCCTATTCACATTTCACAGCCCCAATATTCTGTGTCACACAAGTTGGGAAACATTGATCAAAATTTGAACACCTCCCTTCCCTGCTCTCCTTTATAAAGAAATCGTAGACTGAAAGAGATGAAATATTTTGGTAAAGAGAGAGAGCTGAATTATTAGTCAAGATGGGGAAGAATATAGGTGTATCTTCTAAGTCAGAGATTCTTACCGCCTTTTTAATGTCTCTTGGGGGAGTCTGGTGAAGACTGTCAATTTTTGATAAGCATGTTTTTAAATGGCAAAATAAAATGTATAAGTTTGCAAAGACTACCAACTATAGTGAATCATTAATATATATTTTAAAAAGTTAAGAACTTTGTCTTAAAAGTATTTGTATTTTAATAGAGAATTGAACTTTAAGACAAAGGAATAGATTTGTTGTGTTGGAATTTGTTATCAATAAGATAGTGAAGAAGGTATTTTTGTATTCCTACAATAATACTGTGTAGGTAGTTGTCAATTCTGTCTATTTAGTAGAGTCAACTTCTATACAAATATTACAGAAAAAAGCAGACTCTAGAAAAAATGGTGCTCATGTTTTTTGGTACAAAACGTTATTTAGGTAGCCTATTTATTAGAAATAGCTTTTTATTTAGGATTGTTGCTATGGATACTTAAAAAAATCATAATCTATAAATAAATCCATAAATCTATAAAAGAATCTTCAGGGTCATCTTATCCAAGGTTTATCAGAGAAGAGTCAGTTTTCTGGAATTACCAATAAGTTAACGATTGTCAGTTCTGCCAGAAGAGACTTAAAGCCTTTCATCTTATTTCAGCCCATTATTTTAGACTGTCAAAATCTTTTTTTTTTTTTAAATTATAGCTTTTTATTTACAAGATATATGCATGGGTAATTTTTCAGCATTGGACTGTCAAAAACTTTTTAAAAAACTATAATATATACTCACTAAAAGTAGGCTTCCCCCCTTTTTAGTGTATTTCCTCCTAAAAGGTAATATTCTCTCTGATATTGTATGATCAGGGCAGAGGTCAATCTATTGTTATGTCTCTAATAATACAGTCTAAGATTACATTAGCCTTTGTGGTTATCTCTTCACCAGACTGATTCATATTGAATTTGTAGTTCACTAAGACCTCCAGATTATTTTCAGATGAATTGTCATGTAGATATATCTTTTTTATAGATTTCCCTAGATTTTTATAGCTTAAATATAATATTTTATATATTTTGTTATTAAATCTCATTTTAGATTTAGCCTGTCAAGATTAATTTTTGGTCCTCTTTTTCTACAATCTCAATCGCTTGTATGTGCTAGGTACTATGTTAAACCCTGCAGATACAAAAAAAGAGACAAAAGACATTGTCTGCTCTCAAGGAGTTTATTATCTAATCAGGTAGACAACATACAAACAAATATATGCAAATTAAGCTATATACAGGATGAATAGGGAATAATTAAAAGAAGGAAGGCACTAGAATTAAGAAGGTGAGGTTTTGATTGAGACTTTTAAAATAGTCCCTTTTAAAACACATGAAAAATGCCTTATTGGTCTATGGACCAATTCTATATTACTTAATAAATCTCATCTCCCTTCATCCTCCATCTGCCCAAATCACAATGGTATCCCATTTTTGACATGTTGTTTAGTTATTTAGTTGTATCTGACCCTTTATGACATTCTTGGCAGAGATATTAGAATAGTTTGCCATTTCCTTTTTCAGCTCATTTTACAGATAAAGAAGCTGAGGCAAATAGGGTTGGAGTCATTAGTTAGTGTTTAGATTTGAACTCAGGTTTTCCTTACTCTAGAGCTGGCAACTCTTATCTACTGCATTACCTAGCTGTTCTTATTTTCTAGACCAGTGATTCTCAAATTGTTATTCAGGGATTTTTCAAGCTCTCAGAGATCCTTTCAGAATTTTGTAAGGTCAAAACTTTTTATAATAATATTAATACTTTTAATTTCCAATATGATAAAATTGATAGATTTAATCCAAATAAACAAAAGCTCTTTGGAATCCTCAAAAAATTTTTCAGAGTGTCAAAGGGTCCTAAGACTAAAATGTTTAAGAACAGCTACTTCCATATCTTCACTATATTTTCTTGCCTTTTTACCATTGTTTGGAATATTTCTCTTTTTCAAATCCAGTTTTTATTATTCCTTTAGTACTTAGTTTAAGATCTGCTTTTTCCAAGAGGTTTGCCTGACTTATCCCAATCTTTCCTTTAATTTGTTTTCTTTTAGTACTTTTGTATATCTTTATATTGGGATTTTTTTCTAGTGCTTTCAACTATAGTTGACTGAAAAGACAATAATACCTGTCATATCCAGTGCAGTATAAATGTAATGAATGCTGACTTAATGCCTATTGAGTGAGTATTAAATGAAGTTGTTAGGAGCTAAAAACTAGTGGCCAAAATGACATGGTGAACTTCAAATATATTATCATATTTCCAAAAACATGAGGTAGGTATCTCAGAAAAAAAGTCCTGTTAAATGGAAAGATTACCAAAAATTCTTACAATGTGTACTGAAGGTACTTAAAAGAGAAACATTGCTTGCTACCACAAAGTAATAGTTTTTAGAGCAAAAGGGCCTGGGAAGCATGTCCTTCCAACATGATGTACTGCATCATCTGGGGTACAGAGCTATTTTAGTTTCTCGTTAATTAGAAGTGAGAAAAGTAATTTGACAAACAATTATTGGCACTATAACTCAGTCTTTTTATATTCTTAAAAGCATTTTAAAGTTTAGGATTCCCAATAGAAGCTAGAATGTATGCCATTGTTTTCAAATCCTGAAACTTTAGGCTTAATATGGTTGAAATCTGAAATATTAAAGATAGTATATTATGATAGTGATGCAACTGTTTCCATGTAGTAATATATAATTACATTAAAAAAAATCTATCTTAGAAAAATCATCCAAAAATGTATAAATTGAGAAGAGAGATAAATGGGTGGTAAAATCACCTTCACACTAAGTTGTAGGGCTACTAGCAGCATATTCTGCATGTATTTGCAATTAGAAATTTTGGTTTGATGACATGTTCTGTTCATGTTTGAGGGAAATTTTTTTAAATCAGCATTTCAAAAATTTGGAACTTCATGTTTTAAGTACATTTGTAGAGTAAGAAAAGCTAAGTCAAATTAGGTCAGATGGTTCAAATACTGAAAGTTGTTATCCTTTGAACTCTGAATTGGAAGGGCATTTGGGGAATCATAGGATCATAGGTTAAGTGACTAAAGGAGCTTGAAAGGTTATCTAGAAGTGTCAAACATGTGGAAGCCTATAGCACTTCTGAACCAGATTATAATGTAATTTAATGAAATAAATTAAAAATACAATGAAAATAGATAACATTAATGTGCGGTTTTCTAAGCCAATAGATTATCCTATTGAGATCCTTATGTACAGTTTAATGCCACCATTTGTATTTGAGTTTGATACCACTGTTCTTGTCCAATCTTCTCATTTCATTTATGTGGGAACTATGGCCTGAACGAGTTCAGTCATATGCCCAACATTACAAAATGGTAAAGTTAGGATTTAAACTCAAGTCTACTGACTCCAGATCCAGCCTCATTATAGTACCTGTGTTGTTTGGAATTGAGATCTGGCTAGATTGGCAATAGTTTTTCTTTTTTATTATGTACTTTAGAAGAATAATGTCCAAAAACATCCAGAAAAAATAATATCCTTGTTTTTCCCCTTTTATGTGTCTAACATACACAATTGAGACCTCAATATTTTTATTCTTGATGATGTTAATAAGCTTAATGTAAATCTCAGTGCACCCCAAGTCCTTGTATTTGAAGGTGTTTAAACTTTAGGCCAAATATATCACCAGTCTCATTCTCAGCCCTAAAATATGGTTTTTGTCAGGACTAGACAGTAAACAGCTACAGTAGTAATTCTCCAAACCACAATTAATAGTGCTGAATGTCAGGTTGCAAACCTGCTTCTTGATCCCTTAAATACTCACTGAGAACAGCTGTTGCAGCTGTACCTAGAGCTGTGTGACTAAAAAAAGACTTTGTGTTTAACTTCTTCAGCTAGTTTTTACGTGTGTTTATAAGGAGATACCTGATGGATTGATTGCAAAGTGGATTGTGACCTGTATCTGAGTGTCAGGTTGTACTGAAACTGTTGTAACACTTAACTTTGTTTAAAATTACTTCAATAGCTTCATACCAATGTAAGACTGAAAAACAGGCACTTCAGTCTGAATACTTAGTGCAAAAAAATAAAGTTGAGGATCAGTCCAAAGTCATGAACTAAAGTAATGGCAGTTAAGGCCATCAAGTTGTTGACCAATTTCTTGCATTTATGATCTAAATCTGCATTTATGATTTTTTTTTTTGTTTCATTTTAGCCATGCCCTTCTGGGGCCCGAGATTTTCGAGAAAAGCAGTGTGCAGATTTTGACAATATGCCTTTCCGGGGAAAATATTATAACTGGAAGCCCTACACTGGAGGTAATGTATAAGTAATGGAGACTCCAGCATCTTTGCTTATATCTTTGCCATCATACCTGTCCTAGTAGAAAAAAATCATATTCTCCAGTTCTAGGATATAAGTATTGGTTGAAAAGTGATTCTTATGAAAACATTTCTCCCATTGTTAAGATTCCTAAGTTAGTATAGTTGATGAAAATAATAAAACAATTTATTATTTCATTTTCATGAGTACACAGACCTTTAAGGTGGACAGCTATATTTACACAAAATAGTGTAATATTTATAGGTCTTGTTCGAGGCAACTGTGAGGGATAGCCTTACCACAGACTTTGGAAGGTTAAGAATGTCTAAGTCTTATACAAGAAAATGGAGGCCTAACTAGATAGCAAGCCAATTTAATTAAGGGAAGTTACAAGATTAAGAGCAGTCAGGGAATATTGTGAAAACTAGTCAGATTCCCTTGAAGAGAAGTGGGCCTCCCAGAGGGAAAAGGACATCCTATTTCTTTAAACCAATAAAGTCTGATGGGTTTTTATAGAGTTCTTATTTAAGTTTAGCCAGACCAAACAAGGCGGGAAGGGAATGAGGAGCCTGAGCCTCAGAGACTGTTATGGATTGATGCTAATAGGAGAGGAAAGATTCCTATAGAATAGTTAGCTAGTTAATATTAAGACTTTGCATAGATGGAAAAAGGAATTTTAGACTATTATTACTGGGCTTGATCTGATAGTGTAACACCTTTCTTGTTAGAACTTTTAAAACTTCCCCTTGGAGCTTCTCAGATTAGTAGGTAGAGGTCATACAGGAATATCCTGCCATTCTAAAATGTTTAAAATAATTTTTGCATTGTCTATCACTATAGTCTGAAATTACCTCCAGTTGTCTTAGAAAAATTGGAGCATCATCTTAGATCAAGTCTCTCAGGGGATTGTGATTTTAGATAGATAGATACATAAACTACCCATTAGCTGGAACATAAGTTCTGAGTTATCACCAATTAATTATCTTGATTGGATATCAGGAGCAACCTCATAAACTTTCTTGGCTTCTGAGATTTCAAATGCAGATTCTGGTGTGATTTTTCTTCTAGATTAATTCATCAAGACCTTTGTCTAACTGCCCTAAGAAAACAGACACCACAGGTCCAGGGGGAAAAAAAAGTCTATTATTTCCCAGCTAGTCTTTCTGTTCACTTACTGATGAATGGATTATTGAAAACCATAGCTAATGGCCAAACCTGCTTTTTCCTGCTCATGGAGTCTTTGTCAGAAATTGCTATCAAGTAGCAACAATAACTAATTTGGCTTTCTCCTGTCATTACTTTATCTGCCCACCTTTTAATGAAGGTTAAAAAACTGAAAGCATCAAGGTGAAGAAAAAAATATGGAGGGAGTAGGAGGGAAAGTAAGCAGCCTGGATAATTCACAAACCAGATCATTAGTCCCTGTATACAATGTATACATTTTTGGTATAATGTTTAAATTGTTGCTATTATTGTTCAGGCTTGATTCCATGAACCATTACAGTTAAGGGAGTTATCTTGGCAAAGACACTGGGGTGGTTTGCGATTTCCTTCTCCAGTGGATTAAGGCAAACTTTAATTAATTTATTTAATTGATTTGCCCAAGATCACACATTTAGTAAGTTTCTGAGGTCACATTTGAATTCATGACTTCTTGTCTCCATGTCCTTCTCTATCCACTATATCACCTAACTGCCACTTGACAGAAGATCATTTTGTGTATTGAACCTACATTCCTAGTGAGTTTAATCTGAAGCTGCTGTTCAGTTAATTGACCTTTAAAGGACAACCTTTAGCAGCCAAGTGGATGGAACATTGGTCCTAGAATTAGGAACATCTGAGTTCAAATCTAGCCTCAGACACTTACCAGCAGTCTGCCTCTTTGTCAGGTCACTTAATCTATATCTGCTTCAGATTCTTCTACTAATACCATAACTTACCTCATAAGATCATTGTGAAGATCAAATGAGATAATATTTGGAAAAGGCACCTAATGGTGCCTGGCACATAGTAAGTACTATATAAATACTTATTTTCTTTCTTTTATTCCTCTCTAGCAAGCATAAGTACATCTTTGCTGTGAGGTCAGTACAATTTGGGCAAACATTCAACATTAATAATGGTGATAACAACTGACATTTATATAGCACTTTAGTTTGCAAAGTGCTTTACAAAGATTATGTCATTTAAGTCTCACAACCCTATGAGTGTATTGAGTATTGAGGTTATTACCTCCATTTTACAAATGAGAAAATGAGGAAACTGAACCTTAGGAAGATGTGGGCTTTGAAACTTGAGTAGCCCAACTCCAAATACAAATCCAACACTTTTTGTGGCAGCCTCACTACTATTCTGAAGTTCAAATTTGTTGAAGTACTTCAAAACTAATAAAACTAACAAATAATGGGGCATTTTCTTGTACCATTACTATTAAGAGGACAAGACAGATCAAGTAGCTTATAAATTCTTCCCATTACATACCACCTCAAGGGATTAATAAATATAAAAAAGACCTTTTCTTTTTTTTTTAAATTATAGCTTTTTATTTACAAGTTATGTGCATGGATAATTTTACAGCATTGACAATTGCCAAACCTTTTGTTCCAATTTTTCCCCTTCTCCCCTCATCTCCTCCTCTAGATGGCAGGTTGACCAATACATGTTAAATATGTTAAAGTATAAATTAGATACAATATAAGTATACCTGTGCAAACCGTTATTTTGCTGTACAAAAAGAATCAGAGTTTGAAATAGTGTGCTATTAGCCTGTGAAGGAAATCCAAAATGCAGGTGGACAAAAATAGAGGAATTGGGAATTCTATGTAATGGTTCATAGTCATTTCCCAGAGTTCTTTCACTGGGTGTAGCTGGTTCAATTCATTACTGCTGTATTGGAACTGATTTGGTTCATCTCATTGCTGGAGATGGCCATGTCTTGGGCCATCATATAGTATTGTTATTGAAGTATATAATGATCTCCTGATTGTGCTCATTTCACTCATCAGCAGTTCATGTAAGTCTCTCCAGGCCTTTCTGAAATCATCCTGCTGGTCATTTCTTACTGAACAATAATATTCCATAATATTTATATACCATAATTTATTCAGCCATTCTCCAATTGATGGGCATCCACTCAGTTTCCAGTTTCTGGCCAGTACAAAGAGACCTGCTACAAACATTCTTGCATATATAGGTCCCTTTCCCTTCTTTAAGATTTCTTTGGGATACAAGCCCAGTAGTAACACTGCTGGACCAAAGGGTATGCACAGTTTGATAACTTTTTGAGCATAGTTCCAAATTACTCTCCAAAATGGTTGGATGTATTCACAATTCCACCAACAATGTATTAGTGTCCCTGTTTTCCCACATCCTCTCCAACATTCCGCATTATCTTTCCCTGTCATTCTAGCCAATCTGACAGGTGTGTAGTGGTACCTCAGAGTTGTCTTAATTTGCATTTCTCTGATTAATAATGACTTGGAGCATCTTTTCATATGGCTAGAAATAGTTTCAATTTCTTAGTCTGAGAATTGTCTGTTCATATCCAAAAACACTTTTTCTAGAAATACCCAATTAAAAAAAATCTAACCATGTAAAGACAATCATTATCAGATTCCATACCAATATCATAAAAAGTTAGAAAACATCTAGAGTGGGTTAATAGTGAGGGTGAGGGAAATCCAGGGAAATGTCACAGGAATTTAGAGAGCTGTTATTTATGAGGGACTTAAGAACCAAAATTAATAGCTTGGCTCATCATCTAGAAAGAGCTCTGATTTCCAAGATGCCTGAATTAACAGCATTCTGGTAATACTCAGTGAAAAATATGTCCTGGAATCTATTCTTCATAATAATTACACAGCACACATAGAAGCTGTGTGAACTGTTTTGAAGGATTGAAATTGAAGATAGTGAACTCAGGTTCAGATCTTGCAGCAAGATATTTTTTGTTTGTCCTGCCAGATTTTAATTATCAGTAAAAATTTACTTGCAGAATCTAGTAGTTTTGGAGGAGGACTTCACTTAATCATATTTGTACAGAACTTTTAACTCCAAACAAGAAAGGTTCAAATCTAATAAGATGAAATTTAACCTATGTAAATAGAAGAATCTTATACTTTGATGCCAAAAATACATTTCACAAATATAAGATGAGAGGGTCATAGCTACATTGTAGTTTGTCTTTTTTTTTAAAAAGATTTAAAGGTTTTTCTCAATGTAGGTCAATACAAAAAACTAATGCAATTTTAGGTCATTTTAATAGGTATAATATTCAGGACTAAAGAAGTGAGACTGATCAGAACATATCTGGAGTGTCATATTCATTTTTGGATGTCACATTTTAGGAAGGACATTGATAAGTTGGAAAGCCTCCAGAGAATGGCTTCCAGGTTGTGTAGCTTCAAGATTCTTTGCATATGAAGACTGGTTGAAGACACCTGCTTTAGCAGGTAGAAAATGAATCTTAGAACCAGGGCAAAATTAATTGTTTTCAAATACTTGAAGAATTATATGAAAGAGAGGGCTAAATTTGTTCTGTTTGGTCCCAGAGGAAAGCAACTAAAGCATTGGTTAGGAGGTTGCAAAAAAGAAAATTTAGGTTTGATGTCAAGAAAAGCTTTCCCAAAAAAGGATGACCTGACTAGGGAGGGAGTTGCCACACATTGAAAGTCTCCAGGAAAAAGGCTACATGGCCATTTATTGGTTATATGGTGGAAAGAAGTCTTGTTCAGGTGTGGGTTGGTCTTCAATTGTGTTATTCTGTGATTCTTCAGTTCTGCAGCACCTCTTCAGTTCTCTATGGTTTTTCAGAGAGCATAATTTTTAAAAACAATTATAACTTTTTATTGACACTACATATGCATGGGTAATTTTTTTTTTACAACATTGTCCCTTGCACTCATTTCTGTTCCGATTTTTCTCTTCCCTCCTTCCATCCCCTCCCTTAGATGGCAAGCAGTCTTATACATGTTAAATATGTTATAGTCTATCCTGCATACAATATATGTGTGCAGAACCGAACAGTTCTCTTGTTGCACAGGAAGAATTGGATTCAGAAGATAAAAATAATCTGGGAAGAAAAACAAAAATGCAAACAGTTGATACTCATTTCCCAGTGTTCCTTCTCTGTTTGTAGCTTCTGTCCATCACTGATCAATTGGAATTGAATTATATCTTCTCTTTGTCGAAGATATCCATTTCCATCAGAATACATCCTCATACAATATTGTTGTTGAAGTGTATAATGAAGTGAGTTCTGCTCATTTTACTCAGCATCAATTCATATAAGTCTCTCCAAGCCTCTCTGTATTCATCCTGCTGGTCATTTCTTAAAGAACAATAATATTCCATAATATTCATATACCACAATTTATCCAACCATTCTCCAATTGATGGGCATCCATTCATTTTCTAGTTTCTAGCCACTACAAAAAGGGCTACCACAAACATTTTGGCACATACAGGTCCCTTTCCCTTCTTTAGTATTTCTTTGGGATATAAGCCCAGTAGTAGCACTGCTGGATCAAAGGGTATGCACAGTTTGATAACTTTTGGGGCATAATTCCCAGATTGCTCTCCAGAATGGTTGAATTTGTTCATAACTCCACCAACAATGCATCAATGTCCCAGTTTTCCTGCATCCCCTCCAACATTCACCATTATTTTTTCTGCCATCTTAGCCAATCTGACAGGTGTATAGTGGTATCTCAGAGTTGCAGAGACCATAATTTCAATGGTTACTTCCACCAGTTTTCTCATAATCCCAGGAATTAATTTATTTGGGCTTAGTGATGAGAATTCATCAAGGGTATCTAGGGACTTTTTTATTACCACCCAGCTTAACTTGGATTTTAGCTCCTTATTGGCTGTTTTAGTGTTGTCTTTTTCAATGTTTTCTATATAAAAGAAAAAAGAAGCAAAATCAAGTTAAGTAATTCTACTTTCAATTGCATGTATTAATTGTCCCTAAAGGCAGTTCTAATATTTTTTAATACAACAAGTTAAGTCAACAAGCAATCTTAAATTCCTGCTTTGTGCCTGGCACTGTTCTAAGTACTAAGAATTCAAAGGAAGGCTGAAACAGCCCTTGCTCTCAAGGAGTTCATATGGGGTGGGGAAGACCACATGTAAATAGCTATTCCAACAAACAAGATATGTAAAAGATAAATAGGAAATAATCTTTTAGGGAAGGTACTAAGATCAAAGAGGACTGGGAAAGGTAGGGAAGCCAGCCAGTAGTTTGTTGTAGTAGGCCAGTGTGAGATGATGAATGATATTTTAACTCAGGGATAGCAGTATCAGAAGAGAGTGTCAACTTCTTTTCTTTCATATAAAAACAATAACAACCTCTAATTACCATAATTATTGTTCTGATTCATAGTGGTAATTTATTACACATAAATAATAGTTTCTTCATATGTTGAGTAATGGGGGGGAAGTCCATCTTCATTGGCTAGTACTGAGCCTTAGACATAGTTTATCTTCAATAAATGTTTATTGAATTAAAATTTAACTCAATAGACTGTCATCTTCTGGTGTTCATTAGCTGCCCATTTGAAAAATGACTTGTCTTTGCGATCTTCTCCCAAACATGTGTAGAGTTAAATTACAAAGTAGAATTTCCCAGGAACTACAGGGAGCTTATATTTTAATCTGAATTAAAGATAATTTTTAAAAATGGTATTTTCCATGTTTATTTTTTCAATAATTGCTTAGATTCAGTTCAAGAAAGAGTCATTAAGCATCTGCTCTATGCAAACCATTGTGCTAGTGTTAATACAAAGGAGAGGTCATAAAAGAGTTTAATTCTATTTACCATTTCTTCCTTATTCCAGCCAAAGCATGGGGCTGGACAGGGTTAAGGCAGGTGCAGGTTCCATTTATCCTGCAGCTGTGGTACCCTTTCTGGAAAAAGTAGTTTTCTTTTTTTGCTCCTAGAAGTGGTTCTGGTGAAACAATATTTCCGTACTCAATCTCACCAACTTCAATAGCAAGTGGCAATATCTTCAGCAGAACTTCCTGTCTAGAAAGTTAATTATCTCGTTTTTCCTATAAACTTTATTTCATTAGGGTTTTTTTCCCCAACTGGCAGCCTTCTTTACTGTGAGCACTTTTGACCTACAACCTGCTGAAAACTTATGTAAAAAATACTTGGGATGTCAAATTTTAGAGCTGCTTAGCAGTTCCCTTGGGTTGTATTGGCAGGGAAGATGTTGGCTCAATTTTGGCAAACAAGAAACTTTAGCAAGGACTGAAAGGAAGTTAAGAAACCTGCACATCTGAATATACATTCAAGAGGTGCTATGTGATGCCCCTGGGAATTGCACAACTGCCATATCTGATATTGAAATTACCCTTTCTTCAGAAGGACTACTTTATTGATTTCTCCTCTGCTTACTGTGCTTGTCCAGGTGGGGTGAAGCCCTGTGCATTAAATTGCTTGGCTGAAGGTTACAATTTTTACACGGAACGTGCCCCTGCAGTGATAGATGGAACTCAGTGTAATGCCGATTCACTGGATATCTGTATCAATGGAGAATGCAAGGTGGTTCAGATGTTGTATTTTGCTTTATTGTGGGGGGAGGGGGGTAAAGTGGGAGGATTGGGGAGGGAGAGGCAGGGAAATGAGAGTTATACATTTACTGCTTTTATGATCCCTTCCCTGTACCGTTAGCAGTATTAAAGTACATCTTTAGAAAGAACTAGGTAGTTTCCATTAAAACCATTGGGAGCCATATACATACATTTCACATTCTCTTCTATTTTTTTTATTCTTTATATTTTGTTTTTATTATTTTTAGGTTTTTTAAAATAACTTCTCTGGCTTCTCTCTCCCCAGTTATAGTTTTCAAGAAGTCATACATACAACTGGAGGTAGAATTTGGTCTGTGGATTAAAAAGCCATTTGTATTCAACTACCACACAAATGAAATTTGTTGGAATGCCCTAGTTATGATGTTATTGTCTTGCCAAAGTTATGAAAATGTTTTGGAACTATAATTTGTTATTCTTCTATGCTATTTACAAACAAGATGGCAGGAAAAAAAAACTGGTATGGGAAGTACTTCCAGTTCAGCTTTATTCATATGGTTGCCATATGTTTGCCTTGGGAGAGCATTTGATTCTGCCTTATACTATAATTCTTTCTCAAAGTGTGAGGCTGTTCTCAGATTCTTCCTCCTCCTCTGTTCCTTTTTGAATGGATTAGAGTGTTTTTCATTTAAAACTTAACCTTTACTCAATTGAGATATTTTATCTTCAGGAATTAAACAAGCCTAGTTCAGCATTTGTACAGTTTTTCTAGGTTCTGGGTTGAGGCCAATTTATTATAAGAAAGGTATAAAGTCCTTCATTCATCAAAGTATCAATATGTTTAAACATGATTTTTTTTTAATTTGAAGAGAATCTCACACAAAACTCAGTTCCTGATTCAGTGGGGGTTAAGGACAAATGAATCTCTTTTGGAGAGGACCCCATTAGATTTAACAGCTGCTAAATTTTTTGCATCTTGTTTCCAAATTTCATTTGACAATACAGTTTCTAGTTCACATTAACACC